>NC_091151.1:1034130-1378883 GCF_040958095.1 Procambarus clarkii
AATTTGGAATTTCAAACGGCGAATAGGTGCAGAGAGCCAGAAATTTGGGCCCAAAATATGGCTCATGTATCGAATTTGGGATGTTTGGGATATTTTGAAAACTGCAGAGGGGTTTGGGCAAAATGTGACCCACCGCCGCTTTCAGTAATTAGCATATTTTTGGTATAAAAATTCGGAATTTCAAATGCGAATAGGTGCAGAGAGCCAGAATTTGGGTCCAAAATATGGCTCAGGTATCGAATTTGGGATGTTTGGGATATTTTGAAAACTGCAAGGGGGTTTGGGCAAAATGTGACCCACCACTGCTTTCAGTAATTGGCAGATTTTTTCTATAAAAATTTGGAATTTCAAACGGCGAATAGGTGCAGAGAGCCAGAATTTGGGTCCAAAATATGGCTCAGGTATCGAATTTGGGTTTGGGATATTTTGAAAACTGCAGGGGGGTTTGGGCAAAATGTGACCCACCACCGCTTTCAGTAATTGGCAGATTTTTGGAATAAAAAGTCGAAATTTCAAACTGCGAATAGATGCAGAGAGCCAGAATTTGGATCCAAAATATGGCTCAGGTATCGAATTTGGGATGTTTGGGATATTTTGAAAACTGCAGGGGGGTTTGGGCAAAATGTGACCCACCGCTGATTTCAGTAATTGGCAGATTTTTGGTATAAAAAGTCGGAAATTCAAACTGCGAATAGGTGCAGAGAGCCAGAAATTGGGCCCAAATATGGCTAAGGTATTGAATTTGGGATGTTTGGGATATGTTGAAAACTGCAGGGGGGTTTGGGCAAAATGTGACCCACCGCTGCTTTCAGTAATTGGCAGATTTTTGGTATAAAAAGTCGGAAATTCAAACTGCGAATAGGTGCAGAGAGCCAGAATTTGGACCCAAAATATGGCTCATGTATCGAATTTGGATGTTTGGGATATTTTGAAAACTGCAGAGGGGTTTGGGCAAAATGTGACCCACCGCCGCTTTCAGTAATTAGCATATTTTTGGTATAAAAATTCGGAATTTCAAATGCGAATAGGTGCAGAGAGCCAGAATTTGGGTCCAAAATATGGCTCAGGTATCGAATTTGGGATGTTTGGGATATTTTGAAAACTGCAGGGGGTTTGGGCAAAATGTGACCCACCGCTGCTTTCAGTAATTGTCAGATTTTTGGTATAAAAATTTGGAATTTCAAACGGCGAATAGGTGCAGAGAGCCAGAATTTGGGCCCAAAATATGGCTCAGGTATCGAATTTGGGATGTTTAAGATATTTTGAAAACTGCAGAGGGTTTGGCCAAATTGTGACCCACCGCCGCTTTCAGTAATTAGCATATTTTTGGTATAAAAAGTCGTAATTTCAAACTGCGAATAGGTGCAGAGAGCCAGAATTTTTGTCCAAAATATGGCTCAGGTATCGAATTTTTGATGTTTTGGATATGTTGAAACTGCAGGGGGTTGGGCAAAATGTGACCCACCGCCACTTGCAGTAATTGGCAGATTTTTGGTATAAAAAGTCGGAATTTCAAACTGCGAATATGTGCAGAGAGCCAGAATTTGGATACAAAATATGGCTCAGGTATAAAAATTGGGATGTTTTGGATATTTTGAAAACTGCAGGGGGGGTTTGGCCAAAATGTGACCCACCGCCGCTTTCAGTAATTGGCCTATTTTTGGTATAAAAAGTCGGAATTTCAGACTGTGAATAGGTGCAGAGATCCAGAATTTGGGTTCAAAATATGGCTCAGGAATCGAATTTTGGATGTTTGGGATATTTTGAAAACTGCAGGGGGGTTTGGGCAAAATGTGACCCACCGCTGCTTTCAGTAATTGGCAGATTTTTGGTATAAAAATTTGGAATTTCAAACGGCGAATAGGTGCAGAGAGCCAGAATTTGGGTCCAAAATATGGCTCAGGTATCGAATTTGGGATGTTTGGGATATTTGAAAAACTGCAGGGAGGTTTGGGCAAAATGTGACCCACCACCGCTTTCAGTAATTGGCAGTTTTTTGGTATAGAAAGTCGAAATTTCAAACTGCGAATAGGTGCAGAGAGCCAGAATTTGGATCCAAAATGTGGCTCAGGTATCGAATTTGGGATGTTTGGGATATTTTGAAAACTGCAGGGGGGTTTGGGCAAAATTGACCCACCGCTGCTTTCAGTAATTGGCAGATTTTTGGTACGAAAAGTCCGAATTTCAAACGGCGAATAGGTGCAGAGAGCCAGAATTTGGGTCCAAAATATGGCTCAGGTATCGAATTTGAGATGGTTGGGATATTTTGAAAACTGCAGGGGGGTTTGGGCAAAATGTGACCCACCGCCGCTTTCAGTAATTGGCATATTTTTGGTATAAAAAGTCGGAATTTCAAACTGCGAATAGGTGCAGAGAGCCAGAATTTGAGTCCAAAATATGGCTCAGGTATCGAATTTGGGATGTTTGGGATATTTTGAAAACTGCAAGGGGGTTTTGGCAAAATGTGACCCACCACCGCTTTCAGTAATTGGGAGATTTTGGTATAAAAAGTCGGAATTCCAGACTGCGAATAGGTGCAGAGATCCAGAACTTGGGTCCAAAATATGGCTCAGGTATCGAATTTGGGATGTTTAGGATATTTTGAAAACTGCAGGGGGGTTTGGGCAAATGTGACTCACCACCGCTTGCAGTAATTGGCAGATTTTTGTTAGAAAAATTCGGAATTTCAAGCGGCGAATAGGTGCAGAGAGCCAGAATTTGGATCCAAAATATGGCTCAGGTATCGAATTTGGGATGTTGGGATATTTTGAAAAATGCAGGGGGGTTTGCGCAAAACGTGACCCACCGCTGCTTTCAGTAATTGGCATATTTTTGGTATAAAAAGTCGTAATTTCAAACTGCGAATAGGCGCAGAGAGCCAGAATTTGGGTCCAAAATATGGCTCAGGTATCGAATTTTTGATGTTATGGATATGTTGAAACTGCAGGGGGGTTTGGGCAAAATGTGACCCACCGCCACTTGCAGTAATTGGCAGATTTTTGGTATAAAAAGTCGGAATTTCAAACTGCGAATATGTGCAGAGAGCCAGAATTTGGATCCAAAATATGGCTCAGGTATAAAAATTGGGATGTTTTGGATATTTTGAAAACTGCAGGGGGGTTTGGGCAGTATGTGATCCACCGCTGATTTCAGTAATTGGCAGATTTTTTGTATAAAAATTTAGAATTTCAAACGGCGAATAGGTGCAGAGAGCCAGAATTTGGGTTCAAAATATGGCTCAGGTATCGAATTTTGGATGTTTGGGATATTTGGAAACTGCAGGGGGGTTTGGGCAGTATGTGATCCACCGCTGATTTCAGTAATTGGCAGATTTTTTGTATAAAAAGTCGGAAATTCAAACTGCGAATAGGTGCATAGAGCCAGAATTTGGGCCCAACATATGGCTCAGGTATCGAATTTGGGATGTTTGGGATATGTTGAAAACTGCAGGGGGGTTTGGGCAAAATGTGACCCACCGCTGCTTTCAGTAATATGCAGATTTTTTGTTTAAAAATTTAGAATTTCAAACAGCGAATAGGTGCAGAGAGCCAGAAGGAATTTGGGCCCAAAATATGGCTCAGGTATCGAATTTGGGATGTTTGGGATATGTTGAAAACTGCAAGGGGGTTTGGGCAAAATGTGACCCACCGCTGCTTTCAGTAATTGGCGGATTTTTGGTATAAAAATTTGGAATTTCAAACGGCGAATAGGTGCAGAGAGCCAGAATTTGGGCCCAAAATATGGCTCATGTATCGAATTTGGGATGTTTGGGATATTTTGAAAACTGCAGAGGGGTTTGGGCAAAATGTGACCCACCGCCGCTTTCAGTAATTAGCATATTTTTGGTATAAAAATTCGGAATTTCAAATGCGAATAGGTGCAGAGAGCCAGAATTTGGGTCCAAAATATGGCTCAGGTATCGAATTTGGGATGTTTGGGATATTTTGAAAACTGCAGGGGGTTTGGGCAAAATGTGACCCACCGCTGCTTTCAGTAATTGGCAGATTTTTGGTATAAAAATTTGGAATTTCAAACGGCGAATAGGTGCAGAGAGCCAGATTTTGGGTCCAAAATATGGCTCATGTATCGAATTTGGGATGTTTGGGATATTTTGAAAACTGCAGGGGGGTTTGGGCAAAATGTGACCCACCACCGCTTTCAGTAATTGGCAGATTTTTGGTATAAAAAGTCGAAATTTCAAACTGCGAATAGGTGCAGAGAGCCAGAATTTGGATCCAAAATATGGCTCAGGTATCGAATTTGGGATGTTTGGGATATTTTGAAAACTGCAGGGGAGTTTGGGCAAAATGTGACCCACCGCTGCTTTCAGTAATTGGCAGATTTTTGGTACGAAAAGTCCGAATTTCAAAAGGCGAATAGGGGCAGAGAGCCAGAATTTGGTTCCAAAATATGGTTCAGGTATCGAATTTGGGATGTTTGGGATATTTTGAAAACTGCAAGGGGGTTTTGCCAAAATGTGACCCACCACCGCTTTCAGTAATTGGCAGATTTTTGGTATAAAAAGTCGGAATTCCAGACTGCGAATAGGTGCAGAGATCCAGAACTTGAGTCCAAAATATGGCTCAGGTATCGAATTTGGGATGTTTAGAATATTTTGAAAACTGCAGGGGGGTTTGGGCAAAATGTGACCCACCGCTGCTTTCAGTAATTGGCAGATTTTTGGTACGAAAAGTCCGAATTTCAAACGGCGAATAGGTGCAGAGAGCCAGAATTTGGGTCCAAAATATGGCTCAGGTATCGAATTTGAGATGGTTGGGATATTTTGAAAACTGCAGGGGGGTTTGGGCAAAATGTGACCCACCGCCGCTTTCAGTAATTGGCATATTTTTGGTATAAAAAGTCGGAATTTCAAACTGCGAATAGGTGCAGAGAGCCAGAATTTGAGTCCAAAATATGGCTCAGGTATCGAATTTGGGATGTTTGGGATATTTTGAAAACTGCAAGGGGGTTTTGGCAAATGTGACCCACCACCGCTTTCAGTAATTGGGAGATTTTTGGTATAAAAAGTCGGAATTCCAGACTGCGAATAGGTGCAGAGATCCAGAACTTGGGTCCAAAATATGGCTCAGGTATCGAATTTGGGATGTTTGGGATATTTTGCAAACTGCAGGGGGGTTTGGGCAAAATGTGACTCACCACCGCTTGCAGTAATTGGCAGATTTTTGTTATAAAAATTCGGAATTTCAAGCGGCGAATAGGTGCAGAGAGCCAGAATTTGGATCCAAAATATGGCTCAGGTATCGAATTTGGGATGTTTGGGATATTTTGAAAAATGCAGGGGGGTTTGCGCAAAACGTGACCCACCGCTGCTTTCAGTAATTGGCATATTTTTGGTATAAAAAGTCGTAATTTCAAACTGCGAATAGGCGCAGAGAGCCAGAATTTGGGTCCAAAATATGGCTCAGGTATCGAATTTTTGATGTTTTGGATATGTTGAAACTGCAGGGGGGTTTGGGCAAAATGTGACCCACCGCCACTTGCAGTAATTGGCAGATTTTTGGTATAAAAAGTCGGAATTTCAAACTGCGAATATGTGCAGAGAGCCAGAATTTGGATCCAAAATATGGCTCAGGTATAAAAATTGGGATGTTTTGGATATTTTGAAAACTGCAGGGGGGTTTGGGCAGTATGTGATCCACCGCTGATTTCAGTAATTGGCAGATTTTTTGTATAAAAATTTAGAATTTCAAACGGCGAATAGGTGCAGAGAGCCAGAATTTGGGTTCAAAATATGGCTCAGGTATCGAATTTTGGATGTTTGGGATATTTGGAAAACTGCAGGGGGGGTTTGGGCAGTATGTGATCCACCGCTGATTTCAGTAATTGGCAGATTTTTTGTATAAAAAGTCGGAAATTCAAACTGCGAATAGGTGCATAGAGCCAGAATTTGGGCCCAAAATATGGCTCAGGTATCGAATTTGGGATGTTTGGGATATGTTGAAAACTGCAGGGGGGTTTGGGCAAAATGTGACCCACCGCTGCTCTCAGTAATATGCAGATTTTTTGTATAAAATTTAGAATTTCAAACAGCGAATAGGTGCAGAGAGCCAGAATTTGGGCCCAAAATATGGCTCAGGTATCGAATTTGGGATGTTTGAGATATGTTGAAAACTGCAAGGGGGTTTGGGCAAAATGTGACCCACCGCTGCTTTCAGTAATTGGCCGATTTTTGGTATAAAAATTTGAATTTCAAACGGCGAATAGGTGCAGAGAGCCAGAATTTGGGCCCAAAATATGGCTCATGTATCGAATTTGGGATGTTTGGGATATTTTGAAAACTGCAGAGGGGTTTGGGCAAAATGTGACCCACCGCCGCTTCAGTAATTAGCATATTTTTGGTATAAAAATTCGGAATTTCAAATGCGAATAGGTGCAGAGAGCCAGAATTTGGGTCCAAAATATGGCTCAGGTATCGAATTTGGGATGTTTGGGATATTTTGAAAACTGCAGGGGGTTTGGGCAAAATGTGACCCACCGCTGCTTTCAGTAATTGGCAGATTTTTGGTATAAAAATTTGGAATTTCAAACGGCGAATAGGTGCAGAGAGCCAGATTTTGGGGTCCAAAATATGGCTCATGTATCGAATTTGGGATGTTTGGGATATTTTGAAAACTGCAGGGGGGTTTGGGCAAAATGTGACCCACCACCGCTTTCAGTAATTGGCAGATTTTTGGTATAAAAAGTCGAAATTTCAAACTGCGAATAGGTGCAGAGAGCCAGAATTTGGATCCAAAATATGGCTCAGGTATCGAATTTGGGATGTTTGGGATATTTTGAAAACTGCAGGGGGGTTTGGGCAAAATGTGACCCACCGCTGCTTTCAGTAATTGGCAGATTTTTGGTACGAAAAGTCCGTATATCAAACGGCGAATAGGTGCAGAGAGCCAGAATTTGGTTCCAAAATATGGCTCAGGTAATCGAATTTTGGATGTTTGGGATATTTGGAAAACTGCAAAGGGGTTTGGGCAGTATGTGACCCACCGCCGCTTCAGTAATTGGCAGATTTTTGGTATAAAAATGTCGGAATTTCAAACTGCGAATAGGTACAGAGAGCCAGAATTTGGGTCCAAAATATGGCTCAGGTATCGAATTTGGGATGTTTGGGATATTTTTAAAACTGCAGGGGAGTTTGGGCAAATGGGACCCACCACCGCTTTCAGTAATTGGCATATTTTTGGTATAAAAAGACGGAATTTCAAACTGCGAGTAGGTGCAGAGAGCAAGAATTTGGGTCCAAAATATGGCTCAGGTATCGAATTTGGGATGTTTGGGATATTTTGAAAACTGCAAGGGGGTTTTGGCAAAATCTGACCCACCACCGCTTTCAGTAATTAGCAGATTTTTGGTATAAAAAGTCGAAATTTCAAACTGCGAATAGGTGCAGAGAGCCAGAATTTGGATCCAAAATATGGCTCAGGTATCGAATTTGGGATGTTTGGATATTTTGAAAACTGCAGGGGGGTTTGGGCAAAATGTGACCCACCGCTGCTTTCAATAATTGGCAGATTTTTGGTACGAAATGTCCGAATTTCAAACGGCGAATAGGTGCAGAGAGCCAGAATTTGGGTCCAAAATATGGCTCAGGTAGCGAATTTGAGATGTTTGGGATATTTTGAAAACTGCAGGGGGGTTTGGGCAAAATGTGACCCACCGCCGCTTTCAGTAATTGGCATATTTTTTGGTATAAAAAGTCGGAATTTCAAACTGCGAATAGGTGCAGAGAGCCAGAATTTGGGTCCAAAATATGGTTCAGGTATCGAATTTGGGATGTTTGGATATTTTGAAAACTGCAAGGGGGTTTTGGCAAAATGTGACCCACCACCGCTTTCAGTAATTGGCAGATTTTTGGTATAAAAAGTCGGAATTCTAGACTGCGAATAGGTGCAGAGATCCAGAACTTGGGTGCAAAATATGGCTCAGGTATCGAATTTGGGATGTTTAGGATATTTTGAAAACTGCAGGGGGGTTTGGGCAAAATGTGACTCACCGCCGCTTGCAGTAATTGGCAGATTTTTTTTTATAAAAAGTCGGAATTTCAAGCGGCTAATAGGTGCAGAGAGCCAGAATTTGGATCCAAAATATGGCTCAGGTATCGAATTTGGGATGTTTGGGATATTTGAAAAATGCAGGGGGGTTTGGGCAAAACGTGACCCACCGCTGCTTTCAGTAATTGGCATATTTTTGGTATAAAAAGTCGTAATTTCAAACTGCGAATAGGTGCAGAGAGCCAGAATTTGGGTCCAAAATATGGGTCAGGTATCGAATTTTTGATGTTTTGGATATGTTGAAACTGCAGGGGGGTTTGGGCAAAATGTGACCCACCGCCGCTTGCAGTAATTGGCAGATTTTTGGTAAAAAAAAGTCGGAATTTCAAACTGCGAATATGTGCAGAGAGCCAGAATTTGGATCCAAAATATGGCTCAGGTGTAAAAATTGGGATGTTTTGGATATTTTGAAAACTGCAGGGGGGGTTTGGGCAAAATGTGACCCACCGCCGCTTTCAGTAATTGGCCGATTTTGGTATAAAAAGTCGGAATTTCAGACTGTGAATAGGTGCAGAGATCCAGAATTTGGGTTCAAAATATGGCTCAGGTATCGAATTTTGGATGTTTGGGATATTTGGAAAACTGCAAAGGGGTTTGGGCAGTATGTGACCCACCGCCGCTTTCAGTAATTGGCAGATTTTTGGTATAAAAAGTCGGAATTTCAAACTGCGAATAGGTACAGAGAGCCAGAATTTGGGTCCAAAATATGGCTCAGGTATCGAATTTGGGATGTTTGGGATATTTTTAAAACTGCAGGGGAGTTTGGGCAAAATGGGACCCACCACCGCTTTCAGTAATTGGCATATTTTTGGTATAAAAAGACGGAATTTCAAACTGCGAGTAGGTGCAGAGAGCAAGAATTTGGGTCCAAAATATGGCTCAGGTATCGAATTTGGGATGTTTGGGATATTTTGAAAACTGCAAGGGGTTTTGGCAAAATGTGACCCACCACCGCTTTCAGTAATTAGCAGATTTTTGGTATAAAAAGTCGGAATTTCAAATGCGAATAGGTGCAGAGAGCCAGAATTTGGGTCCAAAATATGGCTCAGGTATCGAATTTGGGATGTTTGGGATATTTTAAAAACTGCAGGGGGTTTGGGCAAAATGTGACCCACCGCTGCTTTCAGTAATTGGCAGATTTTTGGTACGAAAAGTCCGTATATCAAACGGCGAATAGGTGCAGAGAGCCAGAATTTGGTTCCAAAATATGGATCAGGTATCGAATTTGGGATGTTTGGGATATTTTGAAAACTGCAAGGGGGTTTTGCCAAAATGTGACCCACCACCGCTTTCAGTAATTGGCAGATTTTTGGTATAAAAAGTCGGAATTCCAGACTGCGAATAGGTGCAGAGATCCAGAACTTGAGTCAAAAATATGGCTCAGGTATCGAATTTGGGATGTTTAGGATATTTTGAAAACTGCAGGGGGGTTTGGGCAAAATGTGACTCACCGCCGCTTGCAGTAATTGGCAGATTTTTTTTTATAAAAAGTCGGAATTTCAAGCGGCTAATAGGTGCAGAGAGCCAGAATTTGGATCCAAAATATGGCTCAGGTATCGAATTTGGGATGTTTGGGATATTTGAAAAATGCAGGGGGGTTTGGGCAAAACGTGACCCACCGCTGCTTTCAGTAATTGGCATATTTTTGGTATAAAAAGTCGTAATTTCAAACTGCGAATAGGTGCAGAGAGCAGAATTTGGGTCCAAAATATGGGTCAGGTATCGAATTTTTGATGTTTTGGATATGTTGAAACTGCAGGGGGGTTTGGGCAAAATGTGACCCACCGCCGCTTGCAGTAATTGGCAGATTTTTGGTAAAAAAAGTCGGAATTTCAAACTGCGAATATGTGCAGAGAGCCAGAATTTGGATCCAAAATATGGCTCAGGTGTAAAAATTGGGATGTTTTGGATATTTTGAAAACTGCAGGGGGGGTTTGGGCAAAATGTGACCCACCGCCGCTTTCAGTAATTGGCCGATTTTTGGTATAAAAAATCGGAATTTCAGACTGTGAATAGGTGCAGAGATCCAGAATTTGGGTTCAAAATATGGCTCAGGTATCGAATTTTGGATGTTTGGGATATTTGGAAAACTGCAAAGGGGTTTGGGCAGTATGTGACCCACCGCCGCTTTCAGTAATTGGCAGATTTTTGGTATAAAATGTCGGAATTTCAAACTGCGAATAGGTACAGAGAGCCAGAATTTGGGTCCAAAATATGGCTCAGGTATCGAATTTGGGATGTTTGGGATATTTTTAAAACTGCAGGGGAGTTTGGGCAAAATGGGACCCACCACCGCTTTCAGTAATTGGCATATTTTTGGTATAAAAAGACGGAATTTCAAACTGCGAGTAGGTGCAGAGAGCAAGAATTTGGGTCCAAAATATGGCTCAGGTATCGAATTTGGGATGTTTGGGATATTTTGAAAACTGCAAGGGGGTTTTGGCAAAATCTGACCCACCACCGCTTTCAGTAATTAGCAGATTTTTGGTATAAAAAGTCGAAATTTCAAACTGCGAATAGGTGCAGAGAGCCAGAATTTGGATCCAAAATATGGCTCAGGTATCGAATTTGGGATGTTTGGGATATTTTGAAAACTGCAGGGGGGTTTGGGCAAAATGTGACCCACCGCTGCTTTCAATAATTGGCAGATTTTTGGTACGAAATGTCCGAATTTCAAACGGCGAATAGGTGCAGAGAGCCAGAATTTGGGTCCAAAATATGGCTCAGGTAGCGAATTTGAGATGTTTGGGATATTTTGAAAACTGCAGGGGGGTTTGGGCAAAATGTGACCCACCGCCGCTTTCAGTAATTGGCATATTTTTTGGTATAAAAAGTCGGAATTTCAAACTGCGAATAGGTGCAGAGAGCCAGAATTTGGGTCCAAAATATGGTTCAGGTATCGAATTTGGGATGTTTGGGATATTTTGAAAACTGCAAGGGGGTTTTGGCAAAATGTGACCCACCACCGCTTTCAGTAATTGGCAGATTTTTGGTATAAAAAGTCGGAATTCTAGACTGCGAATAGGTGCAGAGATCCAGAACTTGGGTGCAAAATATGGCTCAGGTATCGAATTTGGGATGTTTAGGATATTTTGAAAACTGCAGGGGGGTTTGGGCAAAATGTGACTCACCGCCGCTTGCAGTAATTGGCAGATTTTTTTTTATAAAAAGTCGGAATTTCAAGCGGCTAATAGGTGCAGAGAGCCAGAATTTGGATCCAAAATATGGCTCAGGTATCGAATTTGGGATGTTTGGGATATTTTGAAAAATGCAGGGGGGTTTGGGCAAAACGTGACCCACCGCTGCTTTCAGTAATTGGCATATTTTTGGTATAAAAAGTCGTAATTTCAAACTGCGAATAGGTGCAGAGAGCCAGAATTTGGGTCCAAAATATGGGTCAGGTATCGAATTTTTGATGTTTTGGATATGTTGAAACTGCAGGGGGGTTTGGGCAAAATGTGACCCACCGCCGCTTGCAGTAATTGGCAGATTTTTGGTAAAAAAAAGTCGGAATTTCAAACTGCGAATATGTGCAGAGAGCCAGAATTTGGATCCAAAATATGGCTCAGGTGTAAAAATTGGGATGTTTTGGATATTTTGAAAACTGCAGGGGGGGTTTGGGCAAAATGTGACCCACCGCCGCTTTCAGTAATTGGCCGATTTTTGGTATAAAAAGTCGGAATTTCAGACTGTGAATAGGTGCAGAGATCCAGAATTTGGGTTCAAAATATGGCTCAGGTATCGAATTTTGGATGTTTGGGATATTTGGAAAACTGCAAAGGGGTTTGGGCAGTATGTGACCCACCGCCGCTTTCAGTAATTGGCAGATTTTTGGTATAAAAAGTCGGAATTTCAAACTGCGAATAGGTACAGAGAGCCAGAATTTGGGTCCAAAATATGGCTCAGGTATCGAATTTGGGATGTTTGGGATATTTTTAAAACTGCAGGGGAGTTTGGGCAAAATGGGACCCACCACCGCTTTCAGTAATTGGCATATTTTTGGTATAAAAAGACGGAATTTCAAACTGCGAGTAGGTGCAGAGAGCAAGAATTTGGGTCCAAAATATGGCTCAGGTATCGAATTTGGGATGTTTGGGATATTTTGAAAACTGCAAGGGGGTTTTGGCAAAATGTGACCCACCACCGCTTTCAGTAATTAGCAGATTTTTGGTATAAAAAGTCGGAATTTCAAATGCGAATAGGTGCAGAGAGCCAGAATTTGGGTCCAAAATATGGCTCAGGTATCGAATTTGGGATGTTTGGGATATTTTAAAAACTGCAGGGGGGTTTGGGCAAAATGTGACCCACCGCTGCTTACAGTAATTGGCAGATTTTAGGTATAAAAAGTGGGAATTTCAAACGGCGAATAGGTGCAGAGAGCCAGAACTCTGGCCCAAAATATGGCTCAGGTATCGAATTTGGGATGTTTGGGATATGTTGAAAACTGCAGGGGAGGTTTGGGCAAAATGTGACCCACCGCTGCTTTCAGTAATTGGCATTTTTTGGTATAAAAATTCGGAATTTTAAACTGCGAATAGGTGCAGAGAGCCAGAATTTGGGTCCAAAATATGGCTCAGGTATCGAATTTGGGATGTTTGGGATATTTTGAAAACTGCAGGGGGGTTTGGGCAAAATGTGACCCACCGCTGCTTTCAGTAATTGGCAGATTTTTGGTATAAAAATTTGGAATTTCAAACGGCGAATAGGTGCAGAGAGCCAGAATTTGGGTCCAAAATATGGCTCAGGTATCGAATTTGGGATGTTTGGGATATTTTGAAAACTGCAGGGGGGTTTGGGCAAAATGTGACCCACCACCGCTTTCAGTAATTGGCAGATTTTTGGTATAAAAAGTCGGAATTCCAGACTGCGAATAGGTGCAGAGAGCCTGAATTTGGGCCCAAATAATGGCTCAGGTATCGAATTTGGGATGTTTGGGATATGTTGAAAACTGCAGGGGGGTTTGGGCAAAATGTGACCCACCGCTGCTTTCAGTAATTAGCAGATTTTTGGTATAAAAATTTAGAATTTCAAACGGCGAATAGGTGCAGAGAGCCAGAATTTGGGCCCAAAATATGGCTCAGGTATCGAATTTGGGATGTTTGGGATATGTTGAAAACTGCATGGGGGTTTGGGCAAAATGTGACCCACCGCTGCTTTCAGTAATTGGCCGATTTTTGGTATAAAAATTTGGAATTTCATACGGCGAATAGGTGCAGAGAGCCAGAAACTGGGCCCAAAATATGGCTCATGTATCGAATTTGGGATGTTTGGGATAATTTGAAAACTGCAGAGGGGTTTGGGCAAAATGTGACCCACCGCCGCTTTCAGTAATTAGCATATTTTTGGTATAAAAAGTCGGAATTCTAGACTGCGAATAGGTGCAGAGAGCCAGAATTTGGATCCAAAATATGGCTCAGGTATCGAATTTGGGATGTTTGGGATTTTTTGAAAAATGCAGGGGGGTTTGGGCAAAACGTGACCCACCGCTGCTTTCAGTAATTGGCATATTTTTGGTATAAAAAGTCGGAATTTCAAACTGCGAATATGTGCAGAGAGCCAGAATTTGGATCCAAAATATGGCTCAGGTATAAAAATTGGGATGTTTTGGATATTTTGAAAACTGCAGGGGGGGTTTGGGCAAAATGTGACCCACCGCAGCTTTCAGTAATTGGCCGATTTTTGGTATAAAAAGTCTGAATTTCAGACTGTGAATAGGTGCAGAGATCCAGAATTTGGGTTCAAAATATGGCTCAGGTATCGAATTTTGGATGTTTGGGATATTTTGAAAACTGCAGGGGGGTTTGGGCAAAATGTGACCCACCGCTGCTTTCTGTAATTGGCAGATTTTTGGTATAAAAAGTCGAAATTTCAAACTGCGAATAGGTGCAGAGAGCCAGAATTTGGATCCAAAATATGGATCAGGTATCGAATTTGGGATGTTTGGGATATTTTGAAAACTGCAGGGGGGTTTGGGCAAAATGTGACCCACCGCTGCTTTCAATAATTGGCAGATTTTTGGTACGAAAAGTCCGAATTTCAAACGGCGAATAGGTGCAGAGAGCCAGAATTTGGGTCCAAAATATGGCTCAGGTAGCGAATTTGAGATGTTTGGGATATTTTGAAAACTGCAGGGGGGTTTGGGCAAAATGTGACCCACCGCCGCTTTCAGTAATTGGCATATTTTTTGGTATAAAAAGTCGGAATTTCAAACTGCGAATAGGTGCAGAGAGCCAGAATTTGGGTCCAAAATATGGTTCAGGTATCGAATTTGGGATGTTTGGGATATTTTGAAAACTGCAAGGGGGTTTTGGCAAAATGTGACCCACCACCGCTTTCAGTAATTGGCAGATTTTTGGTATAAAAAGTCGGAATTCTAGACTGCGAATAGGTGCAGAGATCCAGAACTTGGGTGCAAAATATGGCTCAGGTATCGAATTTGGGATGTTTAGGATATTTTGAAAACTGCAGGGGGGTTTGGGCAAAATGTGACTCACCGCCGCTTGCAGTAATTGGCAGATTTTTTTTATAAAAAGTCGGAATTTCAAGCGGCGAATAGGTGCAGAGACCCAGAATTTGGATCCAAAATATGGCTCAGGTATCGAATTTGGGATGTTTGGGATTTTTTGAAAAATGCAGGGGGGTTTGGGCAAAACGTGACCCACCCCTGCTTTCAGTAATTGGCATATTTTTGGTATAAAAAGTCGGAATTTCAAACTGCGAATATGTGCAGAGAGCCAGAATTTGGATCCAAAATATGGCTCAGGTATAAAAATTGGGATGTTTTGGATATTTTGAAAACTGCAAGGGGGGTTTGGGCAAAATGTGACCCACCGCCGCTTTCAGTAATTGGCCGATTTTTGGTATAAAAAGTCGGAATTTCAGACTGTGAATAGGTGCAGAGATCCAGAATTTGGGTTCAAAATATGGCTCAGGTATCGAATTTTGGATGTTTGGGATATTTGGAAAACTGCAGGGGGGTTTGGGCAGTATGTGACCCACCGCCGCTTTCAGTAATTGGCAGATTTTTGGTATAAAAAGTCGGAATTTCAAACTGCGAATAAGTACAGAGAGCCAGAATTTGGGTCCAAAATATTGCTCAGGTATCGAATTTGGGATGTTTGGGATATTTTGAAAACTGCAGAGGGGTTTGGGCAAAATGTGACCCACCGCCGCTTTCAGTAATTAGCATATTTTTGGTATAAAAATTCGGAATTTCAAATGCGAATAGGTGCAGAGAGCCAGAATTTGGGTCCAAAATATGGCTCAGGTATCGAATTTTGAATGTTTGGGATATTTTAAAAACTGCAGGGGGGGTTTGGGCAAAATGTGACCCACCGCTGCTTACAGTAATTGGCAGATTTTAGGTATAAAAATTGGGAATTTCAAACGGCGAATAGGTGCAGAGAGCCAGAATTCTGGCCCAAAATATGGCTCAGGTATCGAATTTGGGATGTTTGGGATATGTTGAAAACTGCAGGGGAGGTTTGGGCAAAATGTGACCCACCGCTGCTTTCAGTAATTGGCATTTTTTGGTATAAAAATTCGGAATTTTAAACTGCGAATAGGTGCAGAGAGCCAGAATTTGGGTCCAAAATATGGCTCAGGTATCGAATTTGGGATGTTTGGGATATTTTGAAAACTGCAGGGGGGTTTGGGCAAAATGTGACCCACCGCTGCTTTCAGTAATTAGCAGATTTTTGGTATAAAAATTTGGAATTTCAAACGGCGAATAGGTGCAGAGAGCCAGAATTTGGGTCCAAAATATGGCTCAGGTATCGAATTTGGGATGTTTGGGATATTTTGAAAACTGCAGGGGGGTTTGGGCAAAATGTGACCCACCACCGCTTTCAGTAATTGGCAGATTTTTGGTATAAAAAGTCGGAATTCCAGACTGCGAATAGGTGCAGAGAGCCTGAATTTGGGCCCAAATAATGGCTCAGGTATCGAATTTGGGATGTTTGGGATATGTTGAAAACTGCTGGGGGGTTTGGGCAAAATGTGACCCACCGCTGCTTTCAGTAATTAGCAGATTTTTGGTATAAAAATTTAGAATTTCAAACGGCGAATAGGTGCAGAGAGCCAGAATTTGGGCCCAAAATATGGCTCAGGTATCGAATTTGGGATGTTTGGGATATGTTGAAAACTGCATGGGGGTTTGGGCAAAATGTGACCCACCGCTGCTTTCAGTAATTGGCCGATTTTTGGTATAAAAATTTGGAATTTCATACGGCGAATAGGTGCAGAGAGCCAGAAACTGGGCCCAAAATATGGCTCATGTATCGAATTTGGGATGTTTGGGATAATTTGAAAACTGCAGAGGGGTTTGGGCAAAATGTGACCCACCGCCGCTTTCAGTAATTAGCATATTTTTGGTATAAAAATTCGGAATTTCAAATGCGAATAGGTGCAGAGAGCCAGAATTTGGGTCCAAAATATGGCCCAGGTATCGAATTTGGGATGTTTGGGATATTTTGAAAACTGCAGGGGGGTTTGGGCAAAATGTGACCCACCGCTGCTTTCAGTAATTGGCAGATTTTAGGTATAAAAATTGGGAATTTCAAACGGCGAATAGGTGCAGAGAGCCAGAATTCTGGCCCAAAATATGGCTCAGGCATCGAATTTGGGATGTTTGGGATATGTTGAAAACTGCAGGGGGGGTTTGGGCAAAATGTGACCCACCGCTGCTTTCAGTAATTAGCAGATTTTTGGTATAAAAAGTCGAAATTTCAAACTGCGAATAGGTGCAGAGAGCCAGAATTTGGATCCAAAATATGGCTCAGGTATCGAATTTGGGATGTTTGGGATATTTTGAAAACTGCAGGGGGGTTTGGGCAAAATGTGACCCACCGCTGCTTTCAATAATTGGCAGATTTTTGGTACAAAAAGTCCGAATTTCAAACGGCGAATAGGTGCAGAGAGCCAGAATTTGTGTCCAAAATATGGCTCAGGTAGCGAATTTGAGATGTTTGGGATATTTTGAAAACTGCAGGGGGGTTTGGGCAAAATGTGACCCACCGCCGCTTTCAGTAATTGGCATATTTTTGGTATAAAAAGTCGGAATTTCAAACTGCGAATAGGTGCAGAGAGCCAGAATTTGGGTCCAAAATATGGTTCAGGTATCGAATTTGGGATGTTTGGGATATTTTGAAAACTGCAAGGGGGTTTTGGCAAAATGTGACCCACCACCGCTTTCAGTAATTGGCAGATTTTTGGTATAAAAATTCGGAATTCTAGACTGCGAATAGGTGCAGAGATCCAGAACTTGGGTGCAAAATATGGCTCAGGTATCGAATTTGGGATGTTTAGGATATTTTGAAAACTGCAGGGGGGTTTGGGCAAAATGTGACTCACCGCCGCTTGCAGTAATTGGCAGATTTTTTTTATAAAAAGTCGGAATTTCAAGCGGCGAATAGGTGCAGAGAGCCAGAATTTGGATCCAAAATATGGCTCAGGTATCGAATTTGGGATGTTTGGGATTTTTTGAAAAATGCAGGGGGGTTTGGGCAAAACGTGACCCACCGCTGCTTTCAGTAATTGGCATATTTTTGGTATAAAAAGTCGGAATTTCAAACTGCGAATATGTGCAGAGAGCCAGAATTTGGATCCAAAATATGGCTCAGGTATAAAAATTGGGATGTTTTGGATATTTTGAAAACTGCAGGGGGGGTTTGGGCAAAATGTGACCCACCGCCGCTTTCAGTAATTGGCCGATTTTTGGTATAAAAAGTCGGAATTTCAGACTGTGAATAGGTGCAGAGATCCAGAATTTGGGTTCAAAATATGGCTCAGGTATCGAATTTTGGATGTTTGGGATATTTGGAAAACTGCAGGGGGGTTTGGGCAGTATGTGACCCACCGCCGCTTTCAGTAATTGGCAGATTTTTGGTATAAAAAGTCGGAATTTCAAACTGCGAATAAGTACAGAGAGCCAGAATTTGGGTCCAAAATATTGCTCAGGTATCGAATTTGGGATGTTTGGGATATTTTGAAAACTGCAGAGGGGTTTGGGCAAAATGTGACCCACCGCCGCTTTCAGTAATTAGCATATTTTTGGTATAAAAATTCGGAATTTCAAATGCGAATAGGTGCAGAGAGCCAGAATTTGGGTCCAAAATATGGCTCAGGTATCGAATTTGGGATGTTTGGGATATTTTAAAAACTGCAGGGGGGTTTGGGCAAAATGTGACCCACCGCTGCTTTCAGTAATTGGCAGATTTTAGGTATAAAAATTGGGAATTTCAAACGGCGAATAGGTGCAGAGAGCCAGAATTCTGGCCCAAAATATGGCTCAGGTATCGAATTTGGGATGTTTGGGATATGTTGAAAACTGCAGGGGAGGTTTGGGCAAAATGTGACCCACCGCTGCTTTCAGAAATTGGCATTTTTTGGTATAAAAATTCGGAATTTTAAACTGCGAATAGGTGCAGAGAGCCAGAATTTGGGTCCAAAATATGGCTCAGGTATCGAATTTGGGATGTTTGGGATATTTTGAAAACTGCAGGGGGGTTTGGGCAAAATGTGACCCACCGCTGCTTTCAGTAATTGGCAGATTTTTGGTATAAAAATTTGGAATTTCAAACGGCGAATAGGTGCAGAGAGCCAGAATTTGGGTCCAAAATATGGCTCAGGTATCGAATTTGGGATGTTTGGGATATTTTGAAAACTGCAGGGGGGTTTGGGCAAAATGTGACCCACCACCGCTTTCAGTAATTGGCAGATTTTTGGTATAAAAAGTCGGAATTCCAGACTGCGAATAGGTGCAGAGAGCCTGAATTTGGGCCCAAATAATGGCTCAGGTATCGAATTTGGGATGTTTGGGATATGTTGAAAACTGCATGGGGGTTTGGGCAAAATGTGACCCACCGCTGCTTTCAGTAATTAGCAGATTTTTGGTATAAAAATTTAGAATTTCAAACGGCGAATAGGTGCAGAGAGCCAGAATTTGGGCCCAAAATATGGCTCAGGTATCGAATTTGGGATGTTTGGGATATGTTGAAAACTGCATGGGGGTTTGGGCAAAATGTGACCCACCGCTGCTTTCAGTAATTGGCCGATTTTTGGTATAAAAATTTGGAATTTCATAC
Source organism: Procambarus clarkii (assembly GCF_040958095.1). Classification (NCBI taxonomy): domain Eukaryota; kingdom Metazoa; phylum Arthropoda; class Malacostraca; order Decapoda; family Cambaridae; genus Procambarus; species Procambarus clarkii. Next base: position 1,053,281 of record NC_091151.1, read on the forward strand.
GGCGAATAGGTGCAGAGAGCCAGAAACTGGGCCCAAAATATGGCTCATGTATCGAATTTGGGATGTTTGGGATAATTTGAAAACTGCAGAGGGGTTTGGGCAAAATGTGACCCACCGCCGCTTTCAGTAATTAGCATATTTTTGGTATAAAAATTCGGAATTTCAAATGCGAATAGGTGCAGAGAGCCAGAATTTGGGTCCAAAATATGGCTCAGGTATCGAATTTGGGATGTTTGGGATATTTTGAAAACTGCAGGGGGGTTTGGGCAAAATGTGACCCACCGCTGCTTTCAGTAATTGGCAGATTTTAGGTATAAAAATTTGGAATTTCAAACGGCGAATAGGTGCAGAGAGCCAGAATTTGGGTCCAAAATATGGCTCAGGTATCGAATTTGGGATGTTTGGGATATTTTGAAAACTGCAGGGGGGTTTGGGCAAAATGTGACCCACCACCGCTTTCAGTAATTAGCAGATTTTTGGTATAAAAAGTCGAAATTTCAAACTGCGAATAGGTGCAGAGAGCCAGAATTTGGATCCAAAATATGGCTCAGGTATCGAATTTGGGATGTTTGGGATATTTTGAAAACTGAAGGGGGGTTTGGGCAAAATGTGCCCCACCGCTGCTTTCAATAATTGGCAGATTTTTGGTACGAAAAGTCCGAATTTCAAACGGCGAATAGGTGCAGAGAGCCAGAATTTGGGTCCAAAATATGGCTCAGGTAGCGAATTTGAGATGTTTGGGATATTTTGAAAACTGCAGGGGGGTTTGGGCAAAATGTGACCCACCGCCGCTTTCAGTAATTGGCATATTTTTGGTATAAAAAGTCGGAATTTCAAACTGCGAATAGGTGCAGAGAGCCAGAATTTGGGTCCAAAATATGGTTCAGGTATCGAATTTGGGATGTTTGGGATATTTTGAAAACTGCAAGGGGGTTTTGGCAAAATGTGACCCACCACCGCTTGCAGTAATTGGCAGATTTTTTTTATAAAAAGTCGGAATTTCAAGCGGCGAATAGGTGCAGAGAGCCAGAATTTGGATCCAAAATATGGCTCAGGTATCGAATTTGGGATGTTTGGGATTTTTTGAAAAATGCAGGGGGGTTTGGGCAAAACGTGACCCACCGCTGCTTTCAGTAATTGGCATATTTTTGGTATAAAAAGTCGGAATTTCAAACTGCGAATATGTGCAGAGAGCCAGAATTTGGATCCAAAATATGGCTCAGGTATAAAAATTGGGATGTTTTGGATATTTTGAAAACTGCAGGGGGGGTTTGGGCAAAATGTGACCCACCGCCGCTTTCAGTAATTGGCCGATTTTTGGTATAAAAAGTCGGAATTTCAGACTGTGAATAGGTGCAGAGATCCAGAATTTGGGTTCAAAATATGGCTCAGGTATCGAATTTTGGATGTTTGGGATATTTGGAAAACTGCAGGGGGGTTTGGGCAGTATGTGACCCACCGCCGCTTTCAGTAATTGGCAGATTTTTGGTATAAAAAGTCGGAATTTCAAACTGCGAATAAGTACAGAGAGCCAGAATTTGGGTCCAAAATATTGCTCAGGTATCGAATTTGGGATGTTTGGGATATTTTGAAAACTGCAGGGGAGTTTGGGCAAAATGGGACCCACCACCGCTTTCAGTAATTGGCATATTTTTGGTATAAAAAAACGGAATTTCAAACTGCGAATAGGTGCAAAGAGCAAGAATTTGGGTCCAAAATATGGCTCAGGTATCGAATTTGGGATGTTTGGGATATTTTGAAAACTGCAAGGGGGTTTTGGCAAAATGTGACCCACCACCGCTTTCAGTAATTGGCAGATTTTTGGTATAAAAAGTCGGAATTCCAGACTGCGAATAGGTGCAAAGAGCCAGAATTTGGGCCCAAATAATGGCTCAGGTATCGAATTTGGGATGTTTGGGATATGTTGAAAACTGCAGGGGGGTTTGGGCAAAATGTGACCCACCGCTGCTTTTAGTAATTGGCCGATTTTTGGTATAAAAATTTGGAATTTCAAACGGCGAATAGGTGCAGAGAGCCAGAAACTGGGCCCAAAATATGGCTCATGTATCGAATTTGGGATGTTTGGGATATTTTGAAAACTGCAGAGGGGTTTGGGCAAAATGTGACCCACCGCCTCTTTCAGTAATTAGCATATTTTTGGTATAAAAATTCGGAATTTCAAATGCGAATAGGTGCAGAGAGCCAGAATTTGGGTCCAAAATATGGCTCAGGTATCGAATTTGGGATGTTTGGGATATTTTGAAAACTGCAGGGGGGTTTGGGCAAAATGTGACCCACCGCTGCTTTTAGTAATTGGCAGATTTTAGGTATAAAAATTGGGAATTTCAAACGGCGAATAGGTGCAGAGAGCCAGAATTCTGGCCCTAAATATGGCTCAGGTATCGAATTTGGGATGTTTGGGATATGTTGAAAACTGCAGGGGGGGGTTTGGGCAAAATGTGACCCACCGCTGCTTTCAGTAATTGGCATTTTTTGGTATAAAAATTCGGAATTTGAAACTGCGAATAGGTGCAGAGAGTCAGAATTTGGGTCCAAAATATGACTCAGGTATCGAATTTGGGATGTTTGGGATATTTTGAAAACTGCAGGGGGATTTGGGCAAAATGTGACCCACCACCGCTTTCAGTAATTGGCAGATTTTTGGTATAAAAAGTCGGAATTTCAAACTGCGAATAGGTGCAGAGAGCCAGAATTTGGGTCCAAAATATGGTTCAGGTATCGAATTTGGGATGTTTGGGATATTTTGAAAACTGCAGCGGGGTTTGGGCAAAATGTGACCCACCGCTGCTTTCAGTAATTAGCAGATTTTTGGTATAAAAATTTAGAATTTCAAACGGCGAATAGGTGCAGAGAGCCAGAATTTGGGCCCAAAATATGGCTCAGGTATCGAATTTGGGATCTTTGGGATATGTTGAAAACTGCATGGGGGTTTGGGAAAATGTGACCCACCGCTGCTTTCAGTAATTGGCCGATTTTTGGTATAAAAATTTGGAATTTCAAACAGCGAATAGGTGCAGAGAGCCAGAAACTGGGCCCAAAATATGGCTCATGTATCGAATTTGGGATGTTTGGGATATTTTGAAAACTGCAGAGGGGTTTGGGCAAAATGTGACCCACCGCCGCTTTCAGTAATTAGCATATTTTTGGTATAAAAATTCGGAATTTCAAATGCGAATTGGTGCAGAGAGCCAGAATTTGGGTCCAAAATATGGCTCAGGTATCGAATTTGGGATGTTTGGGATATTTTGTACACTGCAGGGGGGTTTGGGCAAAATGTGACCCACCGCTGCTTTCAGTAATTGGCAGATTTTAGGTATAAAAATTGGGAATTTCAAACGGCGAATAGGTGCAGAGAGCCAGAATTCTGGCCCAAAATATGGCTCAGGTATCGAATTTGGGATGTTTGGGATATGTTGAAAACTGCAGGGGGGGTTTGGGCAAAATGTGACCCACCGCTGCTTTCAGTAATTGGCATTTTTTGGTATAAAAATTCAGAATTTGAAACTGCGAATAGGTGCAGAGAGCCAGAATTTGGGTCCAAAATATGGCTCAGGTATCGATTTTGAGATGTTTGGGATATTTTGAAAACTGCAGGGGGGTTTGGGCAAAATGTGCCCCACCGCCGCTTTCAGTAATTGGCATATTTTTGGTATAAAAAGTCGGAATTTCAAACTGCGAATAGGTGCAGAGAGCCAGAATTTGGGTCCAAAATATGGTTCAGGTATCGAATTTGGGATGTTTGGGATATTTTGAAAACTGCAAGGGGGTTTTGGCAAAATGTGACCCACCACCGCTTTCAGTAATTGGCAGATTTTTGGTATAAAAAGTCGGAATTCCAGACGGCGAATAGGTGCAGAGATCCAGAACTTGGGTCCAAAATATGGCTCAGGTATCGAATTTGGGATGTTTAGGATATTTTGAAAACTGCAGGGGGGTTTGGGCAAAATGTGACTCACCGCCGCTTGCGGTAATTGGCAGATTTTTTTTAGAAAAAGTCGGAATTTCAAGCGGCGAATAGGTGCAGAGAGCCAGAATTTGGATCCAAAATATGGCTCAGGTATCGAATTTGGGATGTTTGGGATATTTTGAAAAATGCAGGGGGGTTTGGGCAAAACGTGACCCACCGCTGCTTTCAGTAATTGGCATATTTTTAGTATAAAAAGTCGTAATTTCAAACTGCGAATAGGTGCAGAGAGCCTGAATTTGGGTCCAAAATATGGCTCAGGTATCGAATTTTTGATGTTTTGGATATGTTGAAACTGCAGGGGGGTTTGGGCAAAATGTGACCCACCGCCGCTTGCAGTAATTGGCAGATTTTTTGTATAAAAAGTAGGAATTTCAAACTGCGAATATGTGCAGAGAGCCAGAATTTGGATCCAAAATATGGCTCAGGTATAAAAATTGGGATGTTTTGGATATTTTGAAAACTGCAGGGGGGGTTTGGGCAAAATGTGACCCACCGCCGCTTTCAGTAATTGGCCGATTTTTGGTATAAAAAGTCGGAATTTCAGACTGTGAATAGTTGCAGAGATCCAGAATTTGGGTTCAAAATATGGCTCAGGTATCGAATTTTGGATGTTTGGGATATTTGGAAAACTGCAGGGGGGTTTGGGCAGTATGTGACCCACCGCCGCTTTCAGTAATTGGAAGATTTTGGGTATAAAAAGTCGGAATTTCAAACTGCGAATAGGTACAGAGAGCCAGAATTTGGGTCCAAAATATGGCTCAGGTATCGAATTTGGGATGTTTGGGATATTTTGAAAAATGCAGGGGAGTTTGGGCAAAATGGGACCCACCACCGCTTTCAGTAATTGGCATATTTTTGGTATAAAAAGACGGAATTTCAAACTGCGAATAGGTGCAGAGAGCCAGAATTTGGGTCCAAAATATGGCTCAGGTATCGAATTTGGGATGTTTGGGATGTTTTGAAAACTGCAAGGGGGTTTTGGCAAAATGTGACCCACCACCGCTTTCAGTAATTGGCAGATTTTTGGTATAAAAAGTCGGAATTCCAGACTGCGAATAGGTGCAGAGAGCCAGAATTTGGGCCCAAATAATGGCTCAGGTATCGAATTTGGGATGTTTGGAATATGTTGAAAACTGCAGGGGGGTTTTGGCAAAATGTGACCCACCGCTGCTTTCAGTAATTGTCCGATTTTTGGTATAAAAATTTGGAATTTCAAACGGCGAATAGGTGCAGAGAGCCAGAAACTGGGCCCAAAATATGGCTCATGTATCGAATTTGGGATGTTTAAGATATTTTGAAAACTGCAGAGGGGTTTGGGCAAAATGTGACCCACCGCCGCTTTCAGTAATTAGCATATTTTTGGTATAAAAATTCGGAATTTCAAATGCGAATAAGTGCAGAGAGCCAGAATTTGGGTCCAAAATATGGCTCAGGTATCGAATTTGGGATGTTTGGGATATTTTGAAAACTGCAGGGGGGTTTGGGCAAAATGTGACCCACCACCGCTTTCAGTAATTGGCAGATTTTTTGTATAAAAAGTCGGAATTTCAAACTGCGAATAGGTGCAGAGACCCAGAATTTGGGTCCAAAATATGGCTCAGGTATCGAATTTGGGATGTTTGGGATATTTTGAAAACTGCAGCGGGGTTTGGGCAAAATGTGACCCACCGCTGCTTTCAGTAATTAGCAGATTTTTGGTATAAAAATTTAGAATTTCAAACGGCGAATAGGTGCAGAGAGCCAAAATTTGGGCCCAAAATATGGCTCAGGTATCGAATTTGGGATGTTTGGGATATGTTGAAAACTGCATGGGGGTTTGGGCAAAATGTGACCCACCGCTGCTTTCAGTAATTGGCCGATTTTTGGTATAAAAATTTGGAATTTCAAACGGCGAATAGGTGCAGAGAGCCAGAAACTGGGCCCAAAATATGGCTCATGTATCGAATTTGGGATGTTTGGGATATTTTGAAAACTGCAGAGGGGTTTGGGCAAAATGTGACCCACCGCCGCTTTCAGTAATTGGCATATTTTTGGTATAAAAAGTCGGAATTTCAAACTGCGAATAGGTGCAGAGAGCCAGAATTTGGGTCCAAAATATGGTTCAGGTATCGAATTTGGGATGTTTGGGATATTTTGAAAACTGCAAGGGGGTTTTGGCAAAATGTGACCCACCACCGCTTTCAATAATTGGCAGATTTTTGGTATAAAAAGTCGGAATTCCAGACTGCGAATAGGTGCAGAGATCCAGAACTTGGGTCCAAAATATGGCTCAGGTATCGAATTTGGGATGTTTAGGATATTTTGAAAACTGCAGGGGGTTTGGGCAAAATGTGACTCACCGCCGCTTGCAGTAATTGGCAGATTTTTTTTATAAAAAGTCGGAATTTCAAGCGGCGAATAGGTGCAGAGAGCCAGAATTTGGATCCAAAATATGGCTCAGGTATCGAATTTGGGATGTTTGGGATATTTTGAAAAATGCAGGGGGGTTTGGGCAAAACGTGACCCACCGCTGCTTTCAGTAATTGGCATATTTTTAGTATAAAAAGTCGTAATTTCAAACTGCGAATAGGTGCAGAGAGCCAGAATTTGGGTCCAAAATATGGCTCAGGTATCGAATTTTTGATGTTTTGGATATGTTGAAACTGCAGGGGGGTTTTGGCAAAATGTGACCCACCGCCGCTTGCAGTAATTGGCAGATTTTTGGTATAAAAAGTCGGAATTTCAAACTGCGAATATGTGCAGAGAGCCAGAATTTGGATCCAAAATATGGCTCAGGTATAAAAATTGGGATGTTTTGGATATTTTGAAAACTGCAGGGGGGGTTTGGGCAAAATGTGACCCACCGCCGCTTTCAGTAATTGGCCGATTTTTGGTATAAAAAGTCGGAATTTCAGACTGTGAATAGTTGCAGAGATCCAGAATTTGGGTTCAAAATATGGCTCAGGTATCGAATTTTGGATGTTTGGGATATTTGGAAAACTGCAGGGGGGTTTGGGCAGTATGTGACCCACCGCCGCTTTCAGTAATTGGAAGATTTTGGGTATAAAAAGTCGGAATTTCAAACTGCGAATAGGTACAGAGAGCCAGAATTTGGGTCCAAAATATGGCTCAGGTATCGAATTTGGGATGTTTGGGATATTTTGAAAACTGCAGGGGAGTTTGGGCAAAATGGGACCAACCACCGCTTTCAGTAATTGGCATATTTTTGGTATAAAAAGACGGAATTTCATACTGCGAATAGGTGCAGAGAGCAAGAATTTGGGTCCAAAATATAGCTCAGGTATCGAATTTGGGATGTTTGGGATATTTTGAAAACTGCAAGGGGGTTTTGGCAAAATGTGACCCACCACCGCTTTCAGTAATTGGCAGATTTTTGGTATAAAAAGTCGGAATTCCAGACTGCGAATAGGTGCAGAGAGCCAGAATTTGGGCCCAAATAATGGCTCAGGTATCGAATTTGGGATGTTTGGAATATGTTGAAAACTGCAGGGGGGTTTGGGCAAAATGTGACCCACCGCTGCTTTCAGTAATTGTCCGATTTTTGGTTTAAAAATTTGGAATTTCAAACGGCGAATAGGTGCAGAGAGCCAGAAACTGGGCCCAAAATATGGCTCATGTATCGAATTTGGGATGTTTAAGATATTTTGAAAACTGCAGAGGGGTTTGGGCAAAATGTGACCCACCGCCGCTTTCAGTAAATAGCATATTTTTGGTATAAAAATTCGGAATTTCAAATGCGAATAAGTGCAGAGAGCCAGAATTTGGGTCCAAAATATGGCTCAGGTATCGAATTTGGGATGTTTTTGATATTTTGAAAACTGCAGGGGGGTTTGGGCAAAATGTGACCCACCGCTGCTTTCAGTAATTGGCAGATTTTAGGTATAAAAATTGGGAATTTCAAACGGCGAATAGGTGCAGAGAGTCAGAATTCTGGCCCAAAATATGGCTCAGGTATCGAATTTGGGATGTTTGGGATATGTTGAAAACTGCAGGGGGGGGTTTGGGCAAAATGTGACCCACCGCTGCTTTCAGTAATTGGCATTTTTTGGTATAAAAATTCGGAATTTGAAACTGCGAATAGGTGCAGAGAGCCAGGTATCGAATTTGGGATGTTTTTGATATTTTGAAAACTGCAGGGGGGTTTGGGCAAAATGTGACCCACCGCTGCTTTCAGTAATTGGCAGATTTTAGGTATAAAAATTGGGAATTTCAAACGGCGAATAGGTGCAGAGAGTCAGAATTCTGGCCCAAAATATGGCTCAGGTATCGAATTTGGGATGTTTGGGATATGTTGAAAACTGCAGGGGGGGGTTTGGGCAAAATGTGACCCACCGCTGCTTTCAGTAATTGGCATTTTTTGGTATAAAAATTCGGAATTTGAAACTGCGAATAGGTGCAGAGAGCCAGAATTTGGGTCCAAAATATGGCTCAGGTATCGAATTTGGGATGTTTGGGATATGTTGAAAACTGCATGGGGGTTTGGGCAAAATGTGACCCACCGCTGCTTTCAGTAATTGGCCGATTTTTGGTATAAAAATTTGGAATTTCAAACGGCGAATAGGTGCAGAGAGCCAGAAACTGGGCCCAAAATATGGCTCATGTATCGAATTTGGGATGTTTGGGATATTTTGAAAACTGCAGAGGGGTTTGGGCAAAATGTGACCCACCGCCGCTTTCAGTAATTAGCATATTTTTGGTATAAAAATTCGGAATTTCAAATGCGAATAGGTGCAGAGAGCCAGAATTTGGGTCCAAAATATGGCTCAGGTATCGAATTTGGGATGTTTGGGATATTTTGTAAACTGCAGGGGGGTTTTGGCAAAATGTGACCCACCGCTGCTTTCAGTAATTGGCAGATTTTAGGTATAAAAATTGGGAATTTCAAACGACGAATAGGTGCAGAGAGCCAGAATTCTGGCCCAAAATATGGCTCAGGTATCGAATTTGGGATGTTTGGGATATTTTGAAAACTGCAGGGGGGTTTGGGCAAAATGTGACCCACCACAGCTTTCAGTAATTGGCAGATTTTTGGTATAAAAAGTCGAAATTTCAAACTGCGAATAGGTGCTGAGAGCCAGAATTTGGATCCAAAATATGGCTCAGGTATCGAATTTGGGATGTTTGGGATATTTTGAAAACTGCAGGGGGGTTTGGACAAAATGTGACCCACCGCTGCTTTCAGTAATTGGCAGATTTTTGGTACGAAAAGTCCGAATTTCAAACGGCGAATAGGTGCAGAGAGCCAGAATTTGGGTCCAAAATATGGCTCAGGTATCGAATTTGAGATGTTTGGGATATTTTGAAAACTGCAGGGGGGTTTGGGCAAAATGTGACCCACCGCCGTTTTCAGTAATTGGCATATTTTTGGTATAAAAAGTCGGAATTTCAAACTGCGAATAGGTGCAGAGAGCCAGAATTTGGGTCCAAAATATGGTTCAGGTATCGAATTTGGGATGTTTGGGATATTTTGAAAACTGCAAGGGGGTTTTGGCAAAATGTGACCCACCACCGCTTTCAGTAATTGGCAGATTTTTGGTATAAAAAGTCGGAATTCCAGACTGCGAATAGGTGCAGAGATCCAGAACTTGGGTCCAAAATATGGCTCAGGTATCGAATTTGGGATGCTTAGGATATTTTGAAAACTGCAGGGGGGTTTGGGCAAAATGTGACCCACCGCCGCTTGCAGTAATTGGCAGATTTTTTTTTATAAAAAGTCGGAATTTCAAGCGGCGAATAGGTGCAGAGAGCCAGAATTTGGATCCAAAATATGGCTCAGGTATCGAATTTGGGATGTTTGGGATATTTTGAAAAATGCAGGGGGGTTTGGGCAAAACGTGACCCACCGCTGCATTCAGTAATTGGCATATTTTTGGTATAAAAAGTCGTAATTTCAAACTGCGAATAGGTGCAGAGAGCCAGAATTTGGGTCCAAAATATGGCTCAGGTATCGAATTTTTGGTGTTTTGGATATGTTGAAACTGCAGGGGGGTTTGGGCAAAATGTGACCCACCGCCGCTTGCAGTAATTGGCAGATTTTTGGTATAAAAAGTCGGAATTTCAAACTGCGAATATGTGCAGAGAGCCAGAATTTGGATCCAAAATATGGCTCAGGTATAAAAATTGGGATGTTTTAAATATTTTGAAAACTGCAGGGGGGGTTTGGGCAAAATGTGACCCACCGCCGCTTTCAGTAATTTGCCGATTTTTGGTATAAAAAGTCGGAATTTCAGACTGTGAATAGGTGCAGAGATCCAGAATTTGGGTTCAAAATATGGCTCAGGTATCGAATTTTGGATGTTTGGGATATTTGGAAAACTGCAGGGGGGTTTGGGCAGTATGTGACCCACCGCCGCTTTCAGTAATTGGCAGATTTTTGGTATAAAAAGTCGGAATTTCACACTGCGAATAGGTACAGAGAGCCAGAATTTGGGTCCAAAATATGGCTCAGGTATCGAATTTGGGATGTTTGGGATATTTTGAAAACTGCAGGGGAGTTTGGGCAAAATGGGACCCACCACCGCTTTCAGTAATTGGCATATTTTTGGTATAAAAAGACGGAATTTCAAACTGCGAATAGGTGCAGAGAGCAAGAATTTGGGTCCAAAATATGGCTGAGGTATCGAATTTGGAATGTTTGGGATATTTTGAAAACTGCTAGGGGGGTTTTGGCAAAATGTGACCCACCACCGCTTTCAGTAATTGGCAGATTTTTGGTATAAAAAGTCGGAATTCCAGACTGCGAATAGGTGCAGAGAGCCAGAATTTGGGCCCAAATAATGGCTCAGGTATCGAATTTGGGATGTTTGGGATATGTTGAAAACTGCAGGGGGGTTTGGGCAAAATGTGACCCACCGCTGCTTTCAGTAATTGGCCGATTTTTGGTATAAAAATTTGGAATTTCAAACGGCGAATAGGTGCAGAGAGCCAGAAACTGGGCCCAAAATATGGCTCATGTATCGAATTTGGGATGTTTGGGATATTTTGAAAACTGCAGAGGGGTTCGGGCAAAATGTGACCCACCGCCGCTTTCAGTAATTAGCATATTTTTGGTATAAAAATTCGGAATTTCAAATGCGAATAGGTGCAGAGAGCCAGAATTTGGGTCCAAAATATGGCTCAGGTATCGAATTTGGGATGTTTGGGATATTTTGAAAACTGCAGGGGGGTTTGGGCAAAATGTGACCCACCGCTGCTTTCAATAATTGGCAGATTTTAGGTATAAAAATTGGGAATTTCAAACGGCGAATAGGTGCAGAGAGCCAGAATTCTGGCCCAAAATATGGCTCAGGTATCGAATTTGGGATGTTTGGGATATGTTGAAAACTGCAGGGGGGGTTTGGGCAAAATGTGACCCACCGCTGCTTTCAGTAATTGGCATTTTTTGGTATAAAAATTCGGAATTTGAAACTGCGAATAGGTGCAGAGAGCCAGAATTTGGGTCCAAAATATGGCTCAGGTATCGAATTTGGGATGTTTGGGATATTTTGAAAACTGCAGGGGGGTTTGGGCAAAATGTGACCCACCACCGCTTTCAGTAATTGGCAGATTTTTGGTATAAAAAGTCGGAATTTCAAAATGCGAATAGGTGCAGAGAGCCAGAATTTGGGTCCAAAATATGGCTCAGGTATCGAATTTGGGATGTTTGGGATATTTTGAAAACTGCAGCGGGGTTTGGGCAAAATGTGACCCACCACCGCTTTCAGTAATTGGCAGATTTTTGGTATAAAAATTTGGAATTTCAAACGGCGAATAGGTGCAGAGAGCCAGAATTTGGGCCCAAAATATGGCTCAGGTATCGAATTTGGGATGTTTGGGATATGTTGAAAACTGCAGGGGGGTTTGGACAAAATGTGACCCACCGCTGCTTTCAGTAACTGGCAGATTTTTGGTATAAAAATTCGGAATTTGAAACTGCGAAAAGGTGCAGAGAGAAAGAATTTGGGTCCAAAATATGGCTCAGGTATCGAATTTGGGATGTTTGGGATATTTTGAAAACTGCACGGGGGTTTGGGCAAAATGTGACCCACCGCTGCTTTCAGTAATTGGCAGATTTTTGGTACGAAAAGTCCGAATTTCAAACGGGGAATAGGTGCAGAGAGAAAGTATAAAGTATAACACCTATTCGCATTTTGAAATTTCGAATTTTTATACCAAAAATCTGCCAATTACTGAAAGCGGTGGTGGGTCACATTTTGCCCAAACACCCCCTGCAGTTTTCAAAATATCCCAAACATCCCAAATTCGATACCTGAGCCATATTTTGGACCCAAATTCTGGCTCTCTGCACCTATTCGCCGTTTGAAATTCCAAATTTTTATACCAAAAATCTGCCAATTACTGAAAGCAGCGGTGGGTCACATTTTGCCCAAACCCCCCTGCAGTTTTCAAAATATCCCAAACATCCCAAATTCGATTCCTGAGCCATATTTTGGACCCAAATTCTGGCTCTCTGCACCTATTCGCATTTGAAATTCCGAATTTTTATACCAAAAATATGCTAATTACTGAAAGCGGCGGTGGGTCACATTTTGCCCAAACCCCTCTGCAGTTTTCAAAATATCCCAAACATCCCAAATTCGATACCTGAGCCATATTTTGGGCCCGAATTCTGGCTCTCTGCACCTATTCGCAGTTTGAATTTCCGACTTTTTATACAAAAAATCTGCCAATTACTGAAATCAGCGGTGGGTCACATACTGCCCAAACCCCCCTGCAGTTTTCCAAATATCCCAAACATCCAAAATTCGATACCTGAGCCATATTTTGAACCCAAATTCTGGATCTCTGCACCTATTCACAGTCTGAAATTCCGACTTTTTATACCAAAAATCGGCCAATTACTGAAAGCGGCGGTGGGTCACATTTTGGCCAAACCCCCCCTGCAGTTTTCCAAATATCCAAAACATCCCAATTTTTATACCTGAGCCATATTTTGGATCCAAATTCTGGCTCTCTGCACATATTCGCAGTTTGAAATTCCGACTTTTTATACCAAAAATCTGCCAATTACTGCAAGTGGCGGTGGGTCACATTTTGCCCAAACCCCCCTGCAGTTTCAACATATCCAAAACATCAAAAATTCGATACCTGAACCATATTTTGGACCCACATTCTGGCTCACTGCACCTATTCGCAGTTTGAAATTACGACTTTTTATACCAAAAATATGCCAATTACTGAAAGCAGCGGTGGGTCACGTTTTGCCCAAACCCCCCTGCATTTTTCAAAATATCCCAAACATCCCAAATTCGATACCTGAGCCATATTTTGGATCCAAATTCTGGCTCTCTGCACCTATTCGTCGCTTGAAATTCCGACTTTTTATAAAAAAATCTGCCAATTACGGCAAGCGGCGGTGAGTCACATTTTGCCCAAACCCCCCTGCAGTTTTCATAATATCCTAAACATCCCAAATTCGATACCTGAGCCATATTTTGGACCCAAGTTCTGGATCTCTGCACCTATTCGCAGTCTGGAATTCCGACTTTTTATACCAAAAATCTGCCAATTACTGAAAGCGCTGGTGGGTCACATTTTGCCAAAACCCCCTTGCAGTTTTCAAAATATCCCAAACATCCCAAATTCGATACATGAGCCATATTTTGGACCCAAATTCTGGCTCTCTGCACCTATTCGCCGTTTGAAATTCGGACTTTTCGTACCAAAAATCTGCCAATTACTGAAAGCAGCGGTGGGTCACATTTTGCCCAAACCCCCCTGCAGTTTTCAAAATATCCCAAACATCCCAAATTCGATACCTGAGCCATATTTTGGATCCAAATTCTGGCTCTCTGCACCTATTCGCAGTTTAAAATTTCGACTTTTTTTACCAAAAATCTGCCAATTACTGAAAGCGGTGGTGGGTCACATTTTGCCCAAACCCCCCTGCAGTTTTCAAAATATCCCAAACATCCCAAATTCGATACCTGAGCCATATTTTGGACCCAAACTTTGGCTCTCTGCACCTATTCTCCGTTTGAAATTCCGAATTTTTATACCAAAAATATGCTAATTACTGAAAGCGGCGGTGGGTCACATTTTGCCCAAACCCCTCTGCAGTTTTCAAAATATCCCAAACACCCCAAATTCGATACATGAGCCATATTTTGGGCCCAAATTCTGGCTCTCTGCACCTATTCGCCGTTTGAAATTCCAAATTTTTATACCAAAAATCGGCCAATTACTGAAAGCAGCGGTGGGTCACATTTTGCCCAAACCCCCATGCAGTTTTCAACATATCCCAAGCATCCCAAATTCGATACCTGAGCCATATTTTGGGCCCAAATTCTGGCTCTCTGCACCTATTAGCCGTTTGAAATTCTAAATTTTTATACCAAAAATCGGCCAATTACTGAAAGCAGCGGTGGGTCACATTTTGCCCAAACCCCCCTGCAGTTTTCAACATATCCCAAACATCCCAAATTCGATACCTGAGCCATATTTTGGGCCTAAATTCTGGCTCTCTGCACCTATTCGCAGTTTGAATTTCCGAATTTTTATACAAAAAATCTGCCAATTACTGAAATCAGCGGTGGGTCACATACTGCCCAAACCCCCCTACAGTTTTCTAAATATCCCAAACATCCAAAATTCGATACCTGAGCCATATTTTGAACCCAAATTCTGGATCTCTGCACCTATTCACAGTCTGAAATTCCGACTTTTTATACCAAAAATCGGCCAATTACTGAAAGTGGCGGTGGGTCACATTTTGCCTAAACCCCCCCTGCAGTTTTCAAAATATCCAAAACATCCCAATTTTTATACCTGAGCCATATTTTGGATCCAAATTCTGGCTCTCTGCACATATTCGCAGTTTGAAATTCCGACTTTTTATACAAAAATTCTGCCAATTACTGCAAGTGGCGGTGGGTCACATTTTGCCCAAACCCCCCTGCAGTTTCAACATATCCAAAACATCAAAAATTCGATACCTGAGCCATATTTTGGACCCAAATTCTGGCTCTCTGCACCTATTCGCAGTTTGAAATTACGACTTTTTATACCAAAAATATGCCAATTACTGAAAGCAGCGGTGGGTCACGTTTTGCCCAAACCCCACTGCATTTTTCAAAATATCCCAAACATCCCAAATTCGATACCTGAGCCATATTTTGGATCCAAATTCTGGCTCTCTGCACCTATTCGCCGCTTGAAATTCCGACTTTTTATAAAAAAAATCTGCCAATTACTGCAAGCGGCGGTGAGTCACATTTTGCCCAAACCCCCCTTCAGTTTTCAAAATATCCTAAACATCCCAAATTCGATACCTGAGCCATATTTTGGACCCAAGTTCTGGATCTCTGCACCTATTCGCAGTCTGGAATTCCGACTTTTTATACCAAAAATCTGCCAATTACTGAAAGCGGTGGTGGGTCACATTTTGCCAAAACCCCCTTGCAGTTTTCAAAATATCCCAAACAACCCAAATTCGATACCTGAGCCATATTTTGGACCCAAATTCTGGCTCTCTGCACCTATTCGCCGTTTGAAATTCGGACGTTTCGTACCAAAAATCTGCCAATTACTGAAAGCAGCGGTGGGTCACATTTTGCCCAAACCCCCCTGCAGTTTTCAAAATATCCCAAACATCCCAAATTCGATACCTGAGCCATATTTTGGACCCAAATTCTGGCTCTCTGCACCTATTCGCCTTTTGAAATTCCAAATTTTTATACCAAAAATCTGCCAATTACTGAAAGCAGCGGTGGGTCACATTTTGCCCAAACCCCCCTGCAGTTTTCAAAATATCCCAAACATCCCAAATTCGATACCTGACCCATATTTTGGACCCAAATTCTTTCTTTCTGCACCTTTTCGCAGTTTCAAATTCCGAATTTTTATACCAAAAAAATGCCAATTACTGAAAGCAGCGGTGGGTCACATTTTGCCCAAACCCCCCTGCAGTTTTCAACATATCCCAAACATCCCAAATTCGATACCTGAGCCATATTTTGGGCCCAAATTCTGGCTCTCTGCACCTATTCGCCGTTTGAAATTCCAAATTTTTATACCAAAAATCTGCCAATTACTGAAAGCAGTGGTGGGTCACATTTTGCCCAAACCCCCCTGCAGTTTTCAAAATATCCCAAACATCCCAAATTCGATACCTGAGCCATATTTTGGACCCAAATTCTGGCTCTCTGCACCTATTCGCATTTGAAATTCCGAATTTTTATACCAAAAATATGCTAATTACTGAAAGCAGTGGTGGGTCACATTTTGCCCAAACCCCCCTGCAGTTTTCAAAATATCCCAAACATCGCAAATTCGATACATGAGCCATATTTTGGGCCCAAATTCTGGCTCTCTGCACCTATTCGCCGTTTGAAATTCTAAATTTTTATACCAAAAATCTGCCAATTACTGAAAGCAGCGGTGGGTCACATTTTGCCAAAACGCCCTTGCAGTTTTCAAAATATCCCAAACATCCCAAATTCGATACCTGAGCCATATTTTGGACCCAAATTCTGGCTCTCTGCACCTATTCGCAGTGTGAAATTCCGACTTTTTATACCAAAAATATGCCAATTACTGAAAGCGGTGGTGGGTCCCATTTTGCCCAAACTCCACTGCAGTTTTCAAAATATCCCAAACATCCCAAATTCGATACCTGAGCCATATTTTGGACCCAAATTCTGGCTCTCTGTACCTATTCGCAGTTTGAAATTCCGACTTTTTATACCAAAAATATGCCAATTACTGAAAGCGGTGGTGGGTCCCATTTTGCCCAAACTCCCCTGCAGTTTTCAAAATATCCCAAACATCCCAAATTTGATACCTGAGCCATATTTTGGACCCAAATTCTAGCTCTCTGTACCTATTCGCAGTTTGAAATTCCGACTTTTTATACCAAAAATCTGCCAATTACTGAAAGCGGCGGTGGGACACATTTTGCCCAAACCCCCCCTGCAGTTTTCAATATATTCAAAACATCCCAATTTTTATACCTGAGCCATATTTTGGATCCAAATTCTGGCTCTCTGCACATATTCGCAGTTTGAAATTCCGACTTTTTATACCAAAAATCTGCCAATTACTGAAAGCAGCGGTGGGTCACATTTTGCCCAAACCCCCCTGCAGTTTCAACATATCCCAAACATCCCAAATTCGATACCTGAGCCATATTTTGGACCCAAATTCTGGCTCTCTGCACCAATTCGCAGTTTGAAATTCCGACTTTTTATACCAAAAATATGCCAATTACTGAAAGCAGCGGTGGGTCACGTTTTGCCCAAACCCCCTTGCAGTTTTCAAAATATCCCAAACATCCCAAATTCGATACCTGAGCCATATTTTGGATCCAAATTCTGGCTCTCTGCACCTATTCGCCGCTTGAAATTCCGACTTTTTATACCAAAAATCTGCCAATTACTGCAAGCGGCGGTGAGTCACATTTTGACCCAAACCCCCCTGCAGTTTTCAAAATATCCTAAACAACCCAAATTCGATACCTGAGCCATATTTTGGACCCAAGTTCTGGATCTCTGCACCTATTCGCACTCTGGAATTCCGACTTTTTATACCAAAAATCTGCCAATTACTGAAAGCGGTGGTGGGTCACATTTTGCCAAAACCCCCTTGCAGTTTTCAAAATATCCCAAACATCCCAAATTCGATACCTGAGCCATAATTTGGACCCAAATTCTGGCACTCTGCACCTATTCGCAGTTTGAAATTCCGACTTTTTATACCAAAAATATGCCAATTACTGGAAGCGGCGGTGGGTCACATTCTGCCCAAACCCCCCTGCAGTTTTCAAAATATCCCAAACATCCCAAATTCGATACCTGAGCCATATTTTGGACCCAAATTCTGGCTTTCTGCACCTATTCGCCGTTTGAAATTCGGATTTTTGTACCGAAAATCTGCCAATTACTGAAAGCAGCGGTGGGTCACATTTTGCCCAAACCCCCCTGCAGTTTTCAAAATATCCCAAACATCCCAAATTCGATACCTGAGCACTATTTTGGATCCAAATTCTGGCTCTCTGCACCTATTCGCAGTTTGAAATTTCGACTTTTTATACCAAAAATCTGCCAATTACTGAAAGCGGTGGTGGGTCACATTTTGCCCAAACCCCCCTGCAGTTTTCAAAATATCCCAAACATCCCAAATTCGATACCTGAGTCATATTTTGGACCCAAATTCTGGCTCTCTGCACCTATTCGCCGATTGAAATTCCAAATTTTTATACCAAAAATATGCCAATTACTGAAAGCGGCGGTGGGTCACATTTTGCCCAAACCCCTCTGCAGTTTTCAAAATATCCCAAACATCCCAAATTCGATACATGAGCCATATTTTGGGCCCAAATTCTGGCTCTCTGCACCTATTCGCCGTTTGAAATTCCAAATTTTTATACCAAAAATCGGCTAATTACTGAAAGCAGCGGTGGGTCACATTTTGCCCAAACCCCCCGGCAAAATGTGTCCCACCGCCGCTTTCAGTAATTGGCAGATTTTTGGTATAAAAATTCGGAATTTCAAACGGCGAATAGGTGCAGAGAGCCAGAATTTGGGTCCAAAATATGGCTCAGGTATCAAATTTGTGATATTTTGAAAACTGCAGGGGGGGTTTGGGCAAAATGTGACCCCTGCCGCTCTCAGTAATCGGCAGATTTTTGGTATAAAAAGTCGGAATTTCAAACTGCGAATAGGTGCAAAGAGCCAGAATTTGGGCCCAAAATATGGCTCAGGAATCGAATTTGCGATGTTTGGGATATTTTGAAAACTGCAGGGGGGTTTGGGCAAAATGTGACCCACCGTCGCTCTCAGTAATTGGCATATTTTTGGTATAAAAAGTCGGAATTTCAAACTGCGAATAGGTGCAGAGAGCCAGAATTTGGGTCCAAAAAATGGCTCAGGTATCGAATTTGGGATGTTTGGGATATTTTGAAAACTGCAGGGGGGTTTAAACAAAATGTGACCCACCGCTGATTTCAGTAATTGGCATATTTTTGGTATAAAAAGTCGGAATTTCAAACTGCGAATAGGTGCAAAGAGCCAGAATTTGGGTCCAAAATATGCATCAGGTATCGAATTTTGGACGTTTGGGATATTTTGAAAACTGCAGGGGGGTTTGGGCAAAATGTGACCCACCGCTGCTTTCAGTAATTGGCAGGTTTTGGGTATAAAAAGTCGGAATTTCAAACTGCGAATAGGTGCAGAGAGCCAGAATTTGGGTCCAAAATATGGCTCAGGTATCGAATTTGGGGTGTTAGGGATATTTTGAAAACTGCAAGGGGGGTTTGGGCAAAATGTGATCCACCACCGCTTTCATTAATAGGCAGATTTTCGGTATAAAACGTCGGAATTTCAATCTGCGAATAGGTGCAGAGAGCCAGAATTTGGGTCCAAAATATGGTTCAGGTATCGAATTTTGGAACTTTGGGATATTTTGAGAACTGCAGGGGGGTTTGGGCAAAATGTGACCCACCGCTGCTTTCAGTAATTGGCATATTTTTCGTATAAAAATTCGAAATTTCAAACTGCGAGTTGGTGCAGAGAGCCAGAATTTGGGTCCAAAATATGGATCAGGTATCGAATTTTGGATCTTTGGGATATTTTGAAAACTGCGGGGGGGTTTGGGCAAAATGTGACCCACCTCCGCTTTCAGTAATTGGCAGATTTTTGGTATAAAAAGTCATAGTTTCAATCTGCGAATAGGTGCAGAGAGGCAGAATTTGGCTCCAAAATATGGTTCCGGTATCGAATTTGGGATGTTTGGGATATTTTGAAAACTGCAGGGGGGTTCGTGTAAAATGTGACCCACCGCCGCTCTCAGTAATTGGCATATTTTTGGTATAAAAAGTCGGAATTTCAAACTGCGAATAGGTGCAGAGAGCCAGAATTTGGGTCCAAAAAATGGCTCAGGTATTGAATTTGGGATGTTTGGGATATTTTGAAAACTGTAAGGGGGTTTGGGCAAAATGTGACCCACCGCTGCTTTCAGTAATTGGCATATTTTAAGTATAAAAAATTGGAATTTCAACCTGCGAATAGGTGCAGAGAGCCAGAATTTTGGTCCAAAATATGGCTCAGGTATCTAATTTGGGATGTTTGGGATATTTTGAAAACTGATTCAAAATATGTTTTTATAATTTGGGATGTTTAGGATGTTTGGGATATTTTGAAAACTGCAGGGGGGTTTGGGCAAAATGTGATCCAAGCCGCTTTCAGTAATAGGCAGATTTTCGGTATAAAACGTTGGAATTTCAATCTGCGAATAGGTGAAGAGAGCCAGAATTTGGGTCCAAAATATGTCTCAGGCATCGAATTTAGGATGTTTGGGATATTTTGAAAACTGCAGGGGGGTTTGGGCAAAATGTGACCCACCGCCGCTTTCAGTAATTGGCAGATTTTTGGTATAAAAAGTCGGAATTTCAAACGGCGAATAGGTGTAGAGAGCCAGAATTTGGGTCCAAAATATGGCTCAGGTATCAAATTTGGTATATTTTGAAAACTGCAGGGGGTTTGGGCAAAATGTGACCCACCGCTGCTTTCAGTAATTGGCAGGTTTTTGGTATAAAAAGTCGGAATTTCAAACTGCGAATAGGTTCAAAGAGCCAGAATTTGGGTCCTAAAAATGGCTCAGGTAGCGAATTTGGGATGTTTGGGATATTTTGAAAACTGCAGGGGGGTTTGGGCAAAATGTGACCCACCGCTGCTTTCAGTAATTGGCATATTTTTGGTATAAAAAGTCGAAATTTCAAACTGCGAGTTGGTACAGAGAGCCAGAATTTGGGTCCAAAATATGGTTCAGATATCGAATTTTTTATCTCTGGGATATTTTGAAAACTGCAGGGTGGTTTGGGCAAAATGTGACCCACCGCCGCTTTCAGTAATTGGCAGATTTTTGGTATAAAAATTCGGAATTTCAAAGGCGAATAGGTGTAGAGAGCCAGAATTTGGGTCCAAAATATGGCTCAGGTATCAAATTTGGTATATTTTGAAAACTGCAGGGGGTTTGGGCAAAATGTGACCCACCGCCGCTTTCAGTAATTGGCAGGTTTTTGGTATAAAAAGTCGGAATTTCAAACTGCGAATAGGTTCAAAGAGCCAGAATTTGGGTCCTAAAAATGGCTCAGGTAGCGAATTTGGGATGTTTGGGATATTTTTAAAACTGCAGGGGGGTTTGGGCAAAATGTGACCCACCGCTGATTTCAGTAATTGGCATATTTTTGGTATAAAAAGTCGGAATTTCAAACTGCGAATAGGTGCAGAGAGCCAGAATTTGGGTCCAAAATATGGCTCAGGTATCGAATTTGGGATATTTTGAAAACTGCAGGGGGGTTTGGGCAAAATGTGACCCACCGTTGCTTTCAGTAATTGGCAGCTTTTTGGTATAAAACGTCGGAATTTCAAACTGCGAGTTGGTACAGAGAGCCAGAATTTGTGTCCAAAATATGGTTCAGATATCGAATTTTTTATCTTTGGGATATTTTGAAAACTGCAGGAGGGTTTGGGCAAAATGTGACCCACCGTCGCTTTCAGTAATTGGCAGATTTTTTGTATAAAAAGTCGGAATTTCAAACGGCGAATAGGTGCAGAGAGCCAGAATTTGGGTCCAAAATATGGCTCAGGTATCAAATTTGGTATATTTTGAAAACTGCAGGGGGGTTTGGGCAAAATGTGATCCACGCCGCTTTCAGTAATAGGCAGATTTTCGGTATAAAACGTTGGAATTTCAATCTGCGAATAGGTGAAGAGAGCCAGAATTTGGGTCCAAAATATGTCTCAGGCATCGAATTTAGGATGTTTGGGATATTTTGAAAACTGCAGGGGGGTTTGGGCAAAATGTGACCCACCGCCGCTTTCAGTAATTGGCAGATTTTTGGTATAAAAAGTCGGAATTTCAAACGGCGAATAGGTGCAGAGAGCCAGAATTTGGGTCCAAAATATGGCTCACGTATCAAATTTGGGAAATTTTGAAAACTGCAGGGGGGTTTGGGCAAAATGTGACCCACCGCCGCTTTCAGTAATTGGCAGGTTTTTGGTATAAAAAGTCGGAATTTCAAACTGCGAATAGGTTCAAAGAGCCAGAATTTGGGTCCAAAAAATGGCTCAGGTATCGAATTTGGGATGTTTGGGATATTTTGAAAACTGTAGGGGGGTTTGGGCAAAATGTGACCCACCGCTGATTTCAGTAATTGGCATATTTTTGGTATAAAAAGTCGGAATTTCAAACTGCGAATAGGTGCAGAGAGCCAGAATTTGGGTCCAAAATATGGCTCAGGTATCGAATTTGGGATATTTTGAAAACTGCAGGGGGGTTTGGGCAAAATGTGACCCACCGTTGCTTTCAGTAATTGGCAGCTTTTTGTTATAAAACGTCGGAATTTCAATCTGCGAATAGGTGCAGAGAGCCAGAATTTGGGTGCTAAATATGGCTCAGGTATCGAATTTGGGATGTTTGGGATATTTTGAAAACTACAGGTGGGGTTTGGGCAAAATGTGACCCACCGCCGCTCTCAGTAATTGGCAGGTTTTTAGTATAAAACGTCGGAATTTCAATCTGCGAATAGGTGCAGAGAGCCAGAATTTGGGTGCTAAATATGGCTCAGGTATCGAATTTTGGATGTTTGGGATATTTTGAAAACTGCAGGGGGGTTTGGGCAAAATGTGACCCACCGCTGCTTTCAGTAATTGGCATATTTTTGGTATAAAAAGTCGGAATTTCAAACTGCGAATAGGTGCAGAGAGCCAGAATTTAGGTCCAAAATATGGCTCAGGTATCGAATATGGGATGTTTGGGATATTTTGACAACTGCAGGGGGGGTTTGTGTAAAATGTGACCCACCGCCGCTCTCAGTAATTGGCATATTTTTGGTATAAAAAGTCGGAATTTCAAACTGCGAATAGGTGCAGAGAGCCAGAATTTGGGTCCAAAAAATGGCTCAGGTATTGAATTTGGGATGTTTGGGATATTTTGAAAACTGCAGGGGGGTTTGGGCAAAATGTGACCCACCGCTGCTTTCAGTAATTGGCATATTTTAGGTATAAAAAATTGGAATTTCAACCTGCGAATAGGTGCAGAGAGCCAGAATTTTGGTCCAAAATATGGCTCAGGTATCTAATTTGGGATGTTTGGGATATTTTGAAAACTGATTCAAAATATGTTTTTATAATTTGGGATGTTTAGGATGTTTGGGATATTTTGAAAACTGCAGGGGGGTTTGGGCAAAATGTGATCCACGCCGCTTTCAGTAATAGGCAGATTTTCGGTATAAAACGTTGGAATTTCAATCTGCGAATAGGTGAAGAGAGCCAGAATTTGGGTCCAAAATATGTCTCAGGCATCGAATTTAGGATGTTTGGGATATTTTGAAAACTGCAGGGGGGTTTGGGCAAAATGTGACCCACCGCTGCTTTCAATAATTGGCATATTTTTGGTATAAAAAGTCGAAATTTCAAACTGCGAGTTGGTACAGAGAGCCAGAATTTGGGTCCAAAATATGGTTCAGATATCGAATTTTTTATCTTTGGGATATTTTGAAAACTGCAGGGTGGTTTGGGCAAAATGTGACCCACCGCCGCTTTCAGTAATTGGCAGATTTTTGGTATAAAAAGTCGGAATTTCAAACGGCGAATAGGTGTAGAGAGCCAGAATTTGGGTCCAAAATATGGCTCAGGTATCAAATTTGGTATATTTTGAAAACTGCAGGGGGTTTGGGCAAAATGTGACCCACCGCCGCTTTCAGTAATTGGCAGGTTTTTGGTATAAAAAGTCGGAATTTCAAACTGCGAATAGGTTCAAAGAGCCAGAATTTGGGTCCAAAAAATGGCTCAGGTATCGAATTTGGGATGTTTGGGATATTTTGAAAACTGCAGGGGGGTTTGGGCAAAATGTGACCCACCGCTGATTTCAGTAATTGGCATATTTTTGGTATAAAAAGTCGGAATTTCAAACTGCGAATAGGTGCAGAGAGCCAGAATTTGGGTCCAAAATATGGCTCAGGTATCGAATTTGGGATATTTTGAAAACTGCAGGGGGGTTTGGGCAAAATGTGACCCACCGTTGCTTTCAGTAATTGGCAGCTTTTTGGTATAATACGTCGGAATTTCAAACTGCGAGTTGGTACAGAGAGCCAGAATTTGTGTCCAAAATATGGTTCAGATATCGAATTTTTTATCTTTGGGATATTTTGAAAACTGCAGGAGGGTTTGGGCAAAATGTGACCCACCGCCGCTTTCAGTAATTGGCAGATTTTTGGTATAAAAAGTCGGAATTTCAAACGGCGAATAGGTGCAGAGAGCCAGAATTTGGGTCCAAAATATGGCTCACGTATCAAATTTGGGATATTTTGAAAACTGCAGGGGGGGTTTGGGCAAAATGTGACCCACCGCCGCTTTCAGTAATTGGCAGGTTTTTGGTATAAAAAGTCGGAATTTCAAACTGCGAATAGGTTCAAAGAGCCAGAATTTGGGTCCAAAAAATGGCTCAGGTATCGAATTTGGGATGTTTGGGATATTTTGAAAACTGTAGGGGGGTTTGGGCAAAATGTGACCCACCGCTGATTTCAGTAATTGGCATATTTTTGGTATAAAAAGTCGGAATTTCAAACTGCGAATAGGTGCAGAGAGCCAGAATTTGGGTCCAAAATATGGCTCAGGTATCGAATTTGGGATATTTTGAAAACTGCAGGGGGGTTTGGGCAAAATGTGACCCACCGTTGCTTTCAGTAATTGGCAGCTTTTTGTTATAAAACATCGGAATTTCAATCTGCGAATAGGTGCAGAGAGCCAGAATTTGGGTGCTAAATATGGCTCAGGTATCGAATTTGGGATGTTTGGGATATTTTGAAAACTACAGGTGGGGTTTGGGCAAAATGTGACCCACCGCCGCTCTCAGTAATTGGCAGGTTTTTAGTATAAAACGTCGGAATTTCAATCTGCGAATAGGTGCAGAGAGCCAGAATTTGGGTGCTAAATATGGCTCAGGTATCGAATTTTGGATGTTTGGGATATTTTGAAAATTGCAGGGGGGTTTGGGCAAAATGTGACCCACCGCTGCTTTCAGTAATTGGCATATTTTTGGTATAAAAAGTCGGAATTTCAAACTGCGAATAGGTGCAGAGAGCCAGAATTTAGGTCCAAAATATGGCTCAGGTATCGAATATGGGATGTTTGGGATATTTTGAAAACTGCAGGGGGGGTTTGGGCAAAATGTGACCCTTCGCCGCTTTTAGTAATTGGTATATTTTTGGTATAATAAGTCGGAATTTCAAACTGCGAATAGGTGCAGAGAGCCAGAATTTGGCTCCAAAATATGGCTCAGGTATCGAATTTGGGATGTTTTGGATATTTTGAAAACTGCAGGGGGGTTTGTGAAAAATGTGACCCACCGCCGCTCTCAGTAATTGGCATATTTTTGGTATAAAAAGTCGGAATTTCAAACTGCGAATAGGTGCAGAGAGCCAGAATTTGGGTCCAAAAAATGGCTCAGGTATCGAATTAGGGATGTTTGGGATATTTTGAAAACTGCAGGGGGGTATGTGCAAAATGTGACCCACCGCTGCTCTCAGTAATTGGCATATTTTTGGTATAAAAAGTCGGAATTTCAATCTGCGAATAGGTGCAGAGAGCCAGAATTTGGGTCCAAAATATGGTTCAGGTATCGAATTTTGGATCTTTGGGATATTTTGAAAACTGAAGGAGGGTTTGGGCAAAATGTGACCCACCGCTGCTTTCAGTAATTGGCAGGTTTTTGGTATAAAAAGTAGGAATTTCAAACGGCGAATAGGTGCAGACAGCCAGAATTTGGGTCCAAAATATGGCTCAGGTATTAAATTTGGGGTATTTTGAAAACAGCAGGAGGGTTTGGGCAAAATGTGACCCAACGCCGCTTTCAGCAATTGGCAGGTTTTTGGTATAAAAATTCGGAATTTGAAACTGCGAATAGGTGCAAAGAGCCAGAATTTTGGTCCAAAATATGGCTCAGGTATCGAATTTGGGATTTTTTGAAAACTGCAGGGGGGTTTGCACAAAATGTGACCCACCGTTGCCTTCAGTAATTGGCAGCTTTTTGGTATAAAACGTCGGAATTCAATCTGCGAATAGGTGCAGAGAGCCAGAATTTGGGTCCTAAATATGGCTCAGGTATCGAATTTAGGATGTTTGGGATATTTTGAAAACTGCAGAGGGGTGTGGGCAAAATGTGACCCACCGCTGCTTTCAGTAATTGGCATATTTTTGGTATAAAAAGTCGAAATTTCAAACTGCGAGTTGGTGCAGAGAGCCAGAATTTGGGTCCAAAATATGGTTCAGGTATCGAATTTTGGATCTTTGGGATATTTTGAAAACTGCGGGTGGGGGTTTGGGCAAAATGTGACCCACCTCAGCTTTCAGTAATTGGCAGATTTTTGGTATAAAAAGTCGGAGTTTCAAACTGCGAATAGGTGCAGAGAGCCAGAATTTGGGTCCAAAATATGGCTCAGGTATCAAATTTGGGATTTTTGGGATATTTTGAAAACTGCAGTGGGGTTTGGTCAAAATGTGACCCACCGCCGCTTTTAGTAATTGGCAGATTGTTGGT
The DNA here is from genome assembly GCF_040958095.1 of Procambarus clarkii. Classification (NCBI taxonomy): domain Eukaryota; kingdom Metazoa; phylum Arthropoda; class Malacostraca; order Decapoda; family Cambaridae; genus Procambarus; species Procambarus clarkii. The sequence goes on from NC_091151.1 coordinate 1,079,805, forward strand.
ATAAAACGTCGGAATTTCAATCTGCGAATAGGTGCAGAGAGCCAGAATTTGGGTCCAAAAAATGGCTCAGGTATCGAATTAGGGATGTTTGGGATATTTTGAAAACTGCAGGGGGGTATGTGCAAAATGTGACCCACCGCCGCTCTCAGTAATTGGCATATTTTTGGTATAAAAAGTCGGAATTTCAAACTGCGAATAGGTGCAGAGAGCCAGAATTTGGGTCTAAAATATGGCTCAGGTATCGAATTTGGGATGTTTGGGATATTTTGAAAACTGCAGGGGGGTTTGGGCAAAATGTGACCCACCGCTGTTTTCAGTAATTGGCAGGTTTTTGGTACAAAAAAATGGAATTTCAATCTGCGAATAGGTGCAGAGAGCCAGAATTTGGGTTCAAAATATGGCTCAGGTATCGAATTTGGGATGTTTGGGATATTTTGAAAACTGCAGGGGAGTGTGGGCAAAATGTGACCCCCGCTGCTTTCAGTAATTGGCATATTTTTGGTATAAAAATTCGAAATTTCAAACTGCTAGTTGGTGCAGAGAGCCAGAATTTGGGTCCAAAATATGGTTCAGGTATCGAATTTTGGATCTTTGGGATATTTTGAAAACTGCGGGGGGGTTTGGGCAAAATGTGATCCACCTCCGCTTTCAGTAATTGGCAGATTTTGGGTATAAAAAGTCGGAATTTCAATCTGCGAATAGGTGCAGAGAGCAAGAATTTGGGTCCAAAATATGGCTCAGGTATCGAATTTGAGATGTTTGGGATATTTTGAAAACTGCAGGGGGGTGTGGGCAAAATGTGACCCACCGCCACTCTCAGTAATTGGCAGGTTTTTGGTATAAAAAGTCGGAATTTCAAACTGCGAATAGGTTCAGAGAGCCAGAATTTGGGTCCAAAATATGGCTCAGGTATCAAGTTTGGGATTTTTGGGATATTTTGAACACTGCAGTGGGGTTTGGGCAAAATGTGACCCACCGCCGCTTTCAGTAATTGGCAGGTTTTTGGTATAAAACGTCGGAATTTCAATCTGCGAATAGGTGCAGAGAGCCAGAATTTGGGTCCAAAATATGGCTCAGGTATCGAATTTGGGATGTTTGGGATATTTTGAAAACTGCAAGGGGGGTTTGGGCAAAATGTGACCCTTCGCTGCTTTTAGTAATTGGTATATTTTTGGTATAATAAGTCGGAATTTCAAACTGCGAATAGGTGCTGAGAGCCAGAATTTGGCTCCAAAATATGGCTCTGGTATCGAATTTGGGATGTTTGGGATATTTTGAAAACTGCAGGGGGGTTTGTGCAAAATGTGACCCACCGCCGCTCTCAGTAATTGGCATATTTTTGGTATAAAAAGTTGGAATTTCAAACTGCGAATAGGTGCAGAGAGCCAGAATTTGGGTCCAAAAATGACTCAGGTATCGAATTTGGGATGTTTGGGATATATTGAAAACTGCAGGGGGGTTTGGGCAAAATGTGACCCACCGCTGATTTCAGTAATTGGCATATTTTTGGTATAAAAAGTCGGAATTTCAAACTGCGAATAGGTTCAGAGAGCCAGAATTTGGGTCCAAAATATGGCTCAGGTATCGAATTTGGGATGTTTGGGATATTTTGAAAACTGCAGGGGGGTTTGGGCAAAATTTGATCCACCGCTGCTTTCAGTAATTGGCATATTTTTGGTATAAAAATTCTGAATTTGAAACTGCGAATAGTTGCAAAGAGCCAGAATTTGGGTCAAAAAAATGCATCAGGTATCGAATTTGGGATGTTTGGGATATTTTGAAAAATGCAGGGGGGTTTGGGCAAAATGTGACCCACCGCTACTTTCAGTAATTGGCATATTTTTAGTATAAAAAGTCGGAATTTCAACCTGCGAATAGGTGCAGAGAGCCAGAATTTGTGTCCAAAATATGGCTCAGGTATCGAATTTGGGATGTTTGGGATATTTTGAAAACTGATTCAAAATATGTTTTTATAATTTGGGATGTTTGGGATGTTTGGGATATTTTAAAAACTGCAGGGGGGTTTGGGAAAAATGTGACCCACCGCCGCTCTCAGAAATTGGCAGGTTTTTGGTATAAAAAGTCGGAATTTCAATCTGCGAATAGGTGCAGAGAGCCAGAATTTGGGTCCAAAATATGGCTCAGGTATCGAATTTGGGATGTTTGGGATATTTTCAAAACTGCAGGGGGGTTTGGGCAAAATGTGACCTACCGCTGGTTTCAGTAATTGGCATATTTTTGGTATAAAAAGTTGGAATTTCAAACTGCGAATAGGTGCAGAGAGCCAGAATTTAGGTCCAAAATAAGGCTCAGGTATCGAATTAGGGATGTTTCGGATATTTTGAAAACTGCAGGGGGGTTTGGGCAAAATGTTACCCACCGCCGCTTTCAGTAATTGGCAGCTTTTTTGTATAAAACGTCGGAATTTCAATCTGCGAATAGGTGCAGAGAGCCAGAATTTGGGTACAAAATATGGTTCAGGTATCGAATTTTGGATCTTTGGGATATTTTGAAAACTGAAGGAGGGTTTGGGCAAAATGTGACCCACCGCTGCTTACAGTAATTGGCAGGTTTTTGGTATAAAAAGTAGGAATTTCAAACGGCGAATAGGTGCAGACAGCCAGAATTTGGGTCCAAAATATGGCTCAGGTATTAAATTTGGGGTATTTTGAAAACAGCAGGAGGGTTTGGGCAAAATGTGACCCAACGCCGCTTTCAGTAATTGGCAGGTTTTTGGTATAAAAATTCGGAATTTGAAACTGCGAATAGGTGCAAAGAGCCAGAATTTTGGTCCAAAATATGGCTCAGGTATCGAATTTGGGATTTTTTGAAAACTGCAGGGGGGTTTGCACAAAATGTGACCCACCGTTGCCTTCAGTAATTGGCAGCTTTTTGGTATAAAACGTCGGAATTCAATCTGCGAATAGGTGCAGAGAGCCAGAATTTGGGTCCTAAATATGGCTCAGGTATCGAATTTGGGATGTTTGGGATATTTTGAAAACTGCAGGGGGGTGTGGGCAAAATGTGACCCACCGCTGCTTTCAGTAATTGGCATATTTTTGGTATAAAAAGTCGAAATTTCAAACTGCGAGTTGTTGCAGAGAGCCAGAATTTGGGTCCAAAATATGGTTCAGGTATCGAATTTTGGATCTTTGGGATATTTTGAAAACTGCGGGGGGGTTTGGGCAAAATGTGACCCACCTCAGCTTTCAGTAATTGGCAGATTTTTGGTATAAAAAGTCGGAGTTTCAAACTGCGAATAGGTGCAGAGAGCCAGAATTTGGGTCCAAAATATGGCTCAGGTATCAAATTTGGGATTTTTGGGATATTTTAAAAACTGCAGTGGGGTTTGGTCAAAATGTGACCCACCGCCGCTTTTAGTAATTGGCAGATTGTTGGTATAAAACGTCGGAATTTCAATCTGCGAATAGGTGCAGAGAGCCAGAATTTGGGTCCAAAATATGGCTCAGGTATCGAATTTGGGATGTTTGGGATATTTTGAAAACTGCAGGGGGTGTGGGCAAAATGTGACCCACCGCCGCTCTCAGTAATTGGCAGGTTTTTGGTATAAAAATTCGGAATTTCAAACTGCGAATAGGGTCAGAGAGCCAGAATTTGGGTCCAAAATATGGCTCAGGTATCAAATTTGGGATTTTTTGGGATATTTTGAAAACTGCAGTGGGGTTTGGGCAAAATGTGACCCACCGCTGCTTTCAGTAATTGGCAGGTTTTTGGTATAAAACGTCGGAATTTCAATCTGCGAATAGGTGCAGAGAGCCAGAATTTGGGTCCAAAATATGGCTCAGGTATCGAATTTGGGATGTTTGGGATATTTTGAAAACTGCAGGGGGGTTTGGGCAAAATGTGACCCACCGCCGCTCTCAGTGATTGGCAGGTTTTTGGTATAAAAAGTCGGAATTTCAAACTGCGAATAGGTGCAAAGAGCCAGAATTTTGGTCCAAAATATGGCTCAGGTATCGAATTTGGGATTTTTTGAAAACTGCAGGGGGGTTTGCACAAAATGTGACCCACCGTTGCCTTCAGTAATTGGCAGCTTTTTGGTATAAAACGTCGGAATTCAATCTGCGAATAGGTGCAGAGAGCCAGAATTTGGGTCCTAAATATGGCTCAGGTATCGAATTTGGGATGTTTGGGATATTTTGAAAACTGCAGGGGGGTGTGGGCAAAATGTGACCCACCGCTGCTTTCAGTAATTGGCATATTTTTGGTATAAAAAGTCGAAATTTCAAACTGCGAGTTGGTGCAGAGAGCCAGAATTTGGGTCCAAAATATGGTTCAGGTATCGAATTTTGGATCTTTGGGATATTTTGAAAACCGCGGGGGGGTTTGGGCAAAATGTGACCCACCTCCGCTTTCAGTAATTGGCAGGTTTTTGGTATAAAAAGTCGGAATTTCAAACTACGAATAGGTTCAGAGAGCCAGAATTTGGGTCCAAAATATGGCTCAGGTATCAAATTTGGGATTTTTGGGATATTTTGAACACTGCAGTGGGGTTTGGGCAAAATGTGACCCACCGCTGCTTTCAGTAATTGGCAGGTTTTTGGTATAAAACGTCGGAATTTCAATCTGCGAATAGGTGCAGAGAGCCAGAATTTGGGTCCAAAATAAGGCTCAGGTATCGAATTTGGGATGTTTGGGATATTTTGAAAACTGCAAGGGGGGTTTGGGCAAAATGTGACCCTTCGCTGCTTTTAGTAATTGGTATATTTTTGGTATAATAAGTCGGAATTTCAAACTGCGAATAGGTGCAGAGAGCCAGAATTTGGCTCCAAAATATGGCTCTGGTATCGAATTTGGGATGTTTGGGATATTTTGAAAACTGCAGGGGGGTTTGTGCAAAATGTGACCCACCGCCGCTCTCAGTAATTGGCATATTTTTGGTATAAAAAGTTGGAATTTCAAACTGCGAATAGGTGCAGAGAGCCAGAATTTGGGTCCAAAAATGACTCAGGTATCGAATTTGGGATGTTTGGGATATTTTGAAAACTGCAGGGGGGTTTGGGCAAAATGTGACCCACCGCTGATTTCAGTAATTGGCATATTTTTGGTATAAAAAGTCGGAATTTCAAACTGCGAATAGGTTCAGAGAGCCAGAATTTGGGTCCAAAATATGGCTCAGGTATCGAATTTGGGATGTTTGGGATATTTTGAAAACTGCAGGGGGGTTTGGGCAAAATTTGATCCACCGCTGCATTCAGTAATTGGCATATTTTTGGTATTAAAATTCGGAATTTGAAACTGCGAATAGTTGCAAGTAGCCAGAATTTGGGTCAAAAAAATGCATCAGGTATCGAATTTGGGATGTTTGGGATATTTTGAAAAATGCAGGGGGGTTTGGGCAAAATGTGACCCACCGCTGCTTTCAGTAATTGGCATATTTTTAGTATAAAAAGTCGGAATTTCAACCTGCGAATAGGTGCAGAGAGCCAGAATTTGTGTCCAAAATATGGCTCAGGTATCGAATTTGGGATGTTTGGGATATTTTGAAAACTGATTCAAAATATGTTTTTATAATTTGGGATGTTTGGGATGTTTGGGATATTTTAAAAACTGCAGGGGGGTTTGGGAAAAATGTGACCCACCGCCGCTCTCAGAAATTGGCAGGTTTTTGGTATAAAAAGTCGGAATTTCAATCTGCGAATAGGTGCAAAGAGCCAGAATTTTGGTCCAAAATATGGCTCAGGTATCGAATTTGGGATTTTTTGAAAACTGCAGGGGGGTTTGTACAAAATGTGACCCACCGTTGCCTTCAGTAATTGGCAGCTTTTTGGTATAAAACGTCGGAATTCAATCTGCGAATAGGTGCAGAGACCCAGAATTTGGGTCCTAAATATGGCTCAGGTATCGAATTTGGGATGTTTGGGATATTTTGAAAACTGCAGGGGGGTGTGGGCAAAATGTGACCCACCGCTGCTTTCAGTAATTGGCATATTTTTGGTATAAAAAGTCGAAATTTCAAACTGCGAGTTGGTGCAGAGAGCCAGAATTTGGGTCCAAAATATGGTTCAGGTATCGAATTTTGGATCTTTGGGATATTTTGAAAACCGCGGGGGGGTTTGGGCAAAATGTGACCCACCTCCGCTTTCAGTAATTGGCAGGTTTTTGGTATAAAAAGTCGGAATTTCAAACTGCGAATAGGTTCAGAGAGCCAGAATTTGGGTCCAAAATATGGCTCAGGTATCAAATTTGGGATTTTTGGGATATTTTGAACACTGCAGTGGGGTTTGGGCAAAATGTGACCCACCGCTGCTTTCAGTAATTGGCAGGTTTTTGGTATAAAACGTCGGAATTTCAATCTGCGAATAGGTGCAGAGAGCCAGAATTTGGGTCCAAAATAAGGCTCAGGTATCGAATTTGGGATGTTTGGGATATTTTGAAAACTGCAAGGGGGGTTTGGGCAAAATGTGACCCTTCGCTGCTTTTAGTAATTGGTATATTTTTGGTATAATAAGTCGGAATTTCAAACTGCGAATAGGTGCAGAGAGCCAGAATTTGGGTCCAAAATATGGCTCTGGTATCGAATTTGGGATGTTTGGGATATTTTGAAAACTGCAGGGGGGTTTGTGCAAAATGTGACCCACCGCCGCTCTCAGTAATTGGCATATTTTTGGTATAAAAAGTTGGAATTTCAAACTGCGAATAGGTGCAGAGAGCCAGAATTTGGGTCCAAAAATGACTCAGGTATCGAATTTGGGATGTTTGGGATATTTTGAAAACTGCAGGGGGGTTTGGGCAAAATGTGACCCACCGCTGATTTCAGTAATTGGCATATTTTTGGTATAAAAAGTCGGAATTTCAAACTGCGAATAGGTTCAGAGAGCCAGAATTTGGGTCCAAAATATGGCTCAGGTATCGAATTTGGGATGTTTGGGATATTTTGAAAACTGCAGGGGGGTTTGGGCAAAATTTGATCCACCGCTGCATTCAGTAATTGGCATATTTTTGGTATTAAAATTCGGAATTTGAAACTGCGAATAGTTGCAAGTAGCCAGAATTTGGGTCAAAAAAATGCATCAGGTATCGAATTTGGGATGTTTGGGATATTTTGAAAAATGCAGGGGGGTTTGGGCAAAATGTGACCCACCGCTGCTTTCAGTAATTGGCATATTTTTAGTATAAAAAGTCGGAATTTCAACCTGCGAATAGGTGCAGAGAGCCAGAATTTGTGTCCAAAATATGGCTCAGGTATCGAATTTGGGATGTTTGGGATATTTTGAAAACTGATTCAAAATATGTTTTTATAATTTGGGATGTTTGGGATGTTTGGGATATTTTAAAAACTGCAGGGGGGTTTGGGAAAAATGTGACCCACCGCCGCTCTCAGAAATTGGCAGGTTTTTGGTATAAAAAGTCGGAATTTCAATCTGCGAATAGGTGCAAAGAGCCAGAATTTTGGTCCAAAATATGGCTCAGGTATCGAATTTGGGATTTTTTAAAAACTGCAGGGGGGTTTGCACAAAATGTGACCCACCGTTGCCTTCAGTAATTGGCAGCTTTTTGGTATAAAACGTCGGAATTCAATCTGCGAATAGGTGCAGAGAGCCAGAATTTGGGTCCTAAATATGGCTCAGGTATCGAATTTGGGATGTTTGGGATATTTTGAAAACTGCAGGGGGGTGTGGGCAAAATGTGACCCACCGCTGCTTTCAGTAATTGGCATATTTTTGGTATAAAAAGTCGAAATTTCAAACTGCGAGTTGGTGCAGAGAGCCAGAATTTGGGTCCAAAATATGGTTCAGGTATCGAATTTTGGATCTTTGGGATATTTTGAAAACCGCGGGGGGGTTTGGGCAAAATGTGACCCACCTCCGCTTTCAGTAATTGGCAGGTTTTTGGTATAAAAAGTCGGAATTTCAAACTGCGAATAGGTTCAGAGAGCCAGAATTTGGGTCCAAAATATGGCTCAGGTATCAAATTTGGGATTTTTGGGATATTTTGAACACTGCAGTTGGGTTTGGGCAAAATGTGACCCACCGCTGCTTTCAGTAATTGGCAGGTTTTTGGTATAAAACGTCGGAATTTCAATCTGCGAATAGGTGCAGAGAGCCAGAATTTGGGTCCAAAATAAGGCTCAGGTATCGAATTTGGGATGTTTGGGATATTTTGAAAACTGCAAGGGGGGTTTGGGCAAAATGTGACCCTTCGCTGCTTTTAGTAATTGGTATATTTTTGGTATAATAAGTCGGAATTTCAAACTGCGAATAGGTGCAGAGAGCCAGAATTTGGCTCCAAAATATGGCTCTGGTATCGAATTTGGGATGTTTGGGATATTTTGAAAACTGCAGGGGGGTTTGTGCAAAATGTGACCCACCGCCGCTCTCAGTAATTGGCATATTTTTGGTATAAAAAGTTGGAATTTCAAACTGCGAATAGGTGCAGAGAGCCAGAATTTGGGTCCAAAAATGACTCAGGTATCGAATTTGGGATGTTTGGGATATTTTGAAAACTGCAGGGGGGTTTGGGCAAAATGTGACCCACCGCTGATTTCAGTAATTAGCATATTTTTGGTATAAAAAGTCGGAATTTCAAACTGCGAATAGGTTCAGAGAGCCAGAATTTGGGTCCAAAATATGGCTCAGGTATCGAATTTGGGATGTTTGGGATATTTTGAAAACTGCAGGGGGGTTTGGGCAAAATTTGATCCACCGCTGCATTCAGTAATTGGCATATTTTTGGTATTAAAATTCGGAATTTGAAACTGCGAATAGTTGCAAGTAGCCAGAATTTGGGTCAAAAAAATGCATCAGGTATCGAATTTGGGATGTTTGGGATATTTTGAAAAATGCAGGGGGGTTTGGGCAAAATGTGACCCACCGCTGCTTTCAGTAATTGGCATATTTTTAGTATAAAAAGTCGGAATTTCAACCTGCGAATAGGTGCAGAGAGCCAGAATTTGTGTCCAAAATATGGCTCAGGTATCGAATTTGGGATGTTTGGGATATTTTGAAAACTGATTCAAAATATGTTTTTATAATTTGGGATGTTTGGGATGTTTGGGATATTTTAAAAACTGCAGGGGGGTTTGGGAAAAATGTGACCCACCGCCGCTCTCAGAAATTGGCAGGTTTTTGGTATAAAAAGTCGGAATTTCAATCTGCGAATAGGTGCAAAGAGCCAGAATTTGGGTCCAAAATATGGCTCAGGTATCGAATTTGGGATTTTTTAAAAACTGCAGGGGGGTTTGCACAAAATGTGACCCACCGTTGCCTTCAGTAATTGGCAGCTTTTTGGTATAAAACGTCGGAATTCAATCTGCGAATAGGTGCAGAGAGCCAGAATTTGGGTCCTAAATATGGCTCAGGTATCGAATTTGGGATGTTTGGGATATTTTGAAAACTGCAGGGGGGTGTGGGCAAAATGTGACCCACCGCTGCTTTCAGTAATTGGCATATTTTTGGTATAAAAAGTCGAAATTTCAAACTGCGAGTTGGTGCAGAGAGCCAGAATTTGGGTCCAAAATATGGTTCAGGTATCGAATTTTGGATCTTTGGGATATTTTGAAAACCGCGGGGGGGTTTGGGCAAAATGTGACCCACCTCCGCTTTCAGTAATTGGCAGGTTTTTGGTATAAAAAGTCGGAATTTCAAACTGCGAATAGGTTCAGAGAGCCAGAATTTGGGTCCAAAATATGGCTCAGGTATCAAATTTGGGATTTTTGGGATATTTTGAACACTGCAGTTGGGTTTGGGCAAAATGTGACCCACCGCTGCTTTCAGTAATTGGCAGGTTTTTGGTATAAAACGTCGGAATTTCAATCTGCGAATAGGTGCAGAGAGCCAGAATTTGGGTCCAAAATAAGGCTCAGGTATCGAATTTGGGATGTTTGGGATATTTTGAAAACTGCAAGGGGGGTTTGGGCAAAATGTGACCCTTCGCTGCTTTTAGTAATTGGTATATTTTTGGTATAATAAGTCGGAATTTCAAACTGCGAATAGGTGCAGAGAGCCAGAATTTGGCTCCAAAATATGGCTCTGGTATCGAATTTGGGATGTTTGGGATATTTTGAAAACTGCAGGGGGGTTTGTGCAAAATGTGACCCACCGCCGCTCTCAGTAATTGGCATATTTTTGGTATAAAAAGTTGGAATTTCAAACTGCGAATAGGTGCAGAGAGCCAGAATTTGGGTCCAAAAATGACTCAGGTATCGAATTTGGGATGTTTGGGATATTTTGAAAACTGCAGGGGGGTTTGGGCAAAATGTGACCCACCGCTGATTTCAGTAATTAGCATATTTTTGGTATAAAAAGTCGGAATTTCAAACTGCGAATAGGTTCAGAGAGCCAGAATTTGGGTCCAAAATATGGCTCAGGTATCGAATTTGGGATGTTTGGGATATTTTGAAAACTGCAGGGGGGTTTGGGCAAAATTTGATCCACCGCTGCATTCAGTAATTGGCATATTTTTGGTATTAAAATTCGGAATTTGAAACTGCGAATAGTTGCAAGTAGCCAGAATTTGGGTCAAAAAAATGCATCAGGTATCGAATTTGGGATGTTTGGGATATTTTGAAAAATGCAGGGGGGTTTGGGCAAAATGTGACCCACCGCTGCTTTCAGTAATTGGCATATTTTTAGTATAAAAAGTCGGAATTTCAACCTGCGAATAGGTGCAGAGAGCCAGAATTTGTGTCCAAAATATGGCTCAGGTATCGAATTTGGGATGTTTGGGATATTTTGAAAACTGATTCAAAATATGTTTTTATAATTTGGGATGTTTGGGATGTTTGGGATATTTTAAAAACTGCAGGGGGGTTTGGGAAAAATGTGACCCACCGCCGCTCTCAGAAATTGGCAGGTTTTTGGTATAAAAAGTCGGAATTTCAATCTGCGAATAGGTGCAGAGAGCCAGAATTTGGGTCCAAAATATGGCTCAGGTATCGAATTTGGGATGTTTGGGATATTTTCAAAACTGCAGGGGGGTTTGGGCAAAATGTGACCCACCGCCGCTTTCAGTAATTGGCAGCTTTTTTTGTATAAAACGTCGGAATTTCAATCTGCGAATAGGTGCAGAGAGCCAGAATTTGGGTCCAAAATATGGTTCAGGTATCGAATTTTGGATCTTTGGAATATTTTGAAAACTGAAGGAGGGTTTGGGCAAAATATGACCCACCGCTGCTTTCAGTAATTGGCAGGTTTTTGGTATAAAAAGTAGGAATTTCAAACGGCGAATAGGTGCAGACAGCCAGAATTTGGGTCCAAAATTCGGCTCAGGTATTAAATTTGGGGTATTTTGAAAACAGCAGGAGGGTTTGGGCAAAATGTGACCCAACGCCGCTTTCAGTAATTGGCAGGTTTTTGGTATAAAAATTCGGAATTTGAAACTGCGAATAGGTGCAAAGAGCCAGAATTTTGGTCCAAAATATGGCTCAGGTATCGAATTTGGGATTTTTTGAAAACTGCAGGGGGGTTTGCACAAAATGTGACCCACCGTTGCCTTCAGTAATTGGCAGCTTTTTGGTAAAAAACGTCGGAATTCAATCTGCGAATAGGTGCAGAGAGCCAGAATTTGGGTCCTAAATATGGCTCAGGTATCGAATTTGGGATGTTTGGGATATTTTGAAAACTGCAGGGGGGTGTGGGCAAAATGTGACCCACCGCTGCTTTCAGTAATTGGCATATTTTTGGTATAAAAAGTCGAAATTTCAAACTGCGAGTTGGTGCAGAGAGCCAGAATTTGGGTCCAAAATATGGTTCAGGTATCGAATTTTGGATCTTTGGGATATTTTGAAAACCACGGGGTGGTTTGGGCAAAATGTGACCCACCTCCGCTTTCAGTAATTGGCAGGTTTTTGGTATAAAAAGTCGGAATTTCAAACTGCGAATAGGTTCAGAGAGCCAGAATTTGGGTCCAAAATATGGCTCAGGTATCAAATTTGGGATTTTTGGGATATTTTGAACACTGCAGTGGGGTTTGGGCAAAATGTGACCCACCGCCGCTTTCAGTAATTGGCAGGTTTTTGGTATAAAACGTCGGAATTTCAATCTGCGAATAGGTGCAGAGAGCCAGAATTTGGGTCCAAAATATGGCTCAGGTATCGAATTTGGGATGTTTGGGATATTTTGAAAACTGCAAGGGGGGTTTGGGCAAAATGTGACCCTTCGCTGCTTTTAGTAATTGGTATATTTTTGGTATAATAAGTCGGAATTTCAAACTGCGAATAGGTGCAGAGAGCCAGAATTTGGCTCCAAAATATGGCTCTGGTATCGAATTTGGGATGTTTGGGATATTTTGAAAACTGCAGGGGGGTTTGGGCAAAATGTGACCCACCGCCGCTCTCAGTAATTGGCATATTTTTGGTATAAAAAGTTGGAATTTCAAACTGCGAATAGGTGCAGAGAGCCAGAATTTGGGTCCAAAAATGACTCAGGTATCGAATTTGGGATGTTTGGGATATTTTGAAAACTGCAGGGGGGTTTGGGCAAAATGTGACCCACCGCTGATTTCAGTAATTGGCATATTTTTGGTATAAAAAGTCGGAATTTCAAACTGCGAATAGGTTCAGAGAGCCAGAATTTGGGTCCAAAATATGGCTCAGGTATCGAATTTGGGATGTTTGGAATATTTTGAAAACTGCAGGGGGGTTTGGGCAAAATTTGATCCACCGCTGCTTTCAGTAATTGGCATATTTTTGGTATTAAAATTCGGAATTTGAAACTGCGAATAGTTGCAAGTAGCCAGAATTTGGGTCAAAAAAATGCATCAGGTATCAAATTTGGGATGTTTGGGATATTTTGAAAAATGCAGGGGGGTTTGGGCAAAATGTGACCCACCGCTGCTTTCAGTAATTGGCATATTTTTAGTATAAAAAGTCGGAATTTCAACCTGCGAATAGGTGCAGAGAGCCAGAATTTGTGTCCAAAATATGGCTCAGGTATCGAATTTGGGATGTTTGGGATATTTTGAAAATTGATTCAAAATATGTTTTTATAATTTGGGATGTTTGGGATGTTTGGGATATTTTAAAAACTGCAGGGGGGTTTGGGAAAAATGTGACCCACCGCCGCTCTCAGAAATTGGCAGGTTTTTGGTATAAAAAGTCGGAATTTCAATCTGCGAATAGGTGCAGAGAGCCAGAATTTGGGTCCAAAATATGGCTCAGGTATCGAATTTGGGATGTTTGGGATATTTTCAAAACTGCAGGGGGGTTTGGGCAAAATGTGACCTACCGCTGGTTTCAGTAATTGGCATATTTTTGGTATAAAAAGTTGCAATTTCAAACTGCGAATAGATGCAGAGAGCCAGAATTTAGGTCCAAAATAAGGCTCAGGTATCGAATTAGGGATGTTTCGGATATTTTGAAAACTGCAGGGGGGTTTGGGCAAAATGTGACCCACCGCTGCTTTCAGTAATTGGCAGCTTTTTTGTATAAAACGTCGGAATTTCAATCTGCGAATAGGTGCAGAGAGGCAGAATTTGGGTCCAAAATATGGTTCAGGTATCGAATTTTGGATCTTTGGGATATTTTGAAAACTGAAGGAGGGTTTGGGCAAAATATGACCCACCGCTGCTTTCAGTAATTGGCAGGTTTTTGGTATAAAAAGTAGGAATTTCAAACGGCGAATAGGTGCAGACAGCCAGAATTTGGGTCCAAAATTTGGCTCAGGTATTAAATTTGGGGTATTTTGAAAACAGCAGGAGGGTTTGGGCAAAATGTGACCCAACGCCGCTTTCAGTAATTGGCAGGTTTTTGGTATAAAAATTCGGAATTTGAAACTGCGAATAGGTGCAAAGAGCCAGAATTTTGGTCCAAAATATGGCTCAGGTATCGAATTTGGGATTTTTTGAAAACTGCAGGGGGGTTTGCACAAAATGTGACCCACCGTTGCCTTCAGTAATTGGCAGCTTTTTGGTATAAAACGTCGGAATTCAATCTGCGAATAGGTGCAGAGAGCCAGAATTTGGGTCCTAAATATGGCTCAGGTATCGAATTTGGGATGTTTGGGATATTTTGAAAACTGCAGGGGGGTGTGGGCAAAATGTGACCCACCGCTGCTTTCAGTAATTGGCATATTTTTGGTATAAAAAGTCGAAATTTCAAACTGCGAGTTGGTGCAGAGAGCCAGAATTTGGGTCCAAAATATGGTTCAGGTATCGAATTTTGGATCTTTGGGATATTTTGAAAACTGCGGGGGGGTTTGGGCAAAAAGTGACCCACCTCAGCTTTCAGTAATTGGCAGATTTTTGGTATAAAAAGTCGGAGTTTCAAACTGCGAATAGGTGCAGAGAGCCAGAATTTGGGTCCAAAATATGGCTCAGGTATCAAGTTTGGGATTTTTGGGATATTTTGAAAACTGCAGTGGGGTTTGGGCAAAATGTGACCCACCGCCGCTTTTAGTAATTGGCAGATTTTTGGTATAAAACGTCGGAATTTCAATCTGCGAATAGGTGCAGAGAGCCAGAATTTGGGTCCAAAATATGGCTCAGGTATCGAATTTGGGATGTTTGGGATATTTTGAAAACTGCAGGGGGGTGTGGGCAAAATGTGACCCACCGCCGCTCTCAGTAATTGGCAGGTTTTTGGTATAAAAATTCGGAATTTCAAACTGCGAATAGGGTCAGAGAGCCAGAATTTGGGTCCAAAATATGGCTCAGGTATCAAATTTGGGATTTTTGGGATATTTTGAAAACTGCAGTGGGGTTTGGGCAAAATGTGACCCACCGCCGCTTTCAGTAATTGGCAGGTTTTTGGTATAAAACGTCGGAATTTCAATCTGCGAATAGGTGCAGAGAGCCAGAATTTGGGTCCAAAATATGGCTCAGGTATCGAATTTGGGATGTTTGGGATATTTTGAAAACTGCAGGGGGGTTTGGGCAAAATGTGACCCACCGCCGCTCTCAGTAATTGGCAGGTTTTTGGTATAAAAAGTCGGAATTTCAAACTGCGAATAGGTGCAAAGAGCCAGAATTTTGGTCCAAAATATGGCTCAGGTATCGAATTTGGGATTTTTTGAAAACTGCAGGGGGGTTTGCACAAAATGTGACCCACCGTTGCCTTCAGTAATTGGCAGCTTTTTGGTATAAAACGTCGGAATTCAATCTGCGAATAGGTGCAGAGAGCCAGAATTTGGGTCCTAAATATGGCTCAGGTATCGAATTTGGGATGTTTGGGATATTTTGAAAACTGCAGGGGGGTGTGGGCAAAATGTGACCCACCGCTGCTTTCAGTAATTGGCATATTTTTGGTATAAAAAGTCGAAATTTCAAACTGCGAGTTGGTGCAGAGAGCCAGAATTTGGGTCCAAAATATTGTTCAGGTATCGAATTTTGGATCTTTGGGATATTTTGAAAACCGCGGGGGGGTTTGGGCAAAATGTGACCCACCTCCGCTTTCAGTAATTGGCAGGTTTTTGGTATAAAAAGTCGGAATTTCAAACTGCGAATAGGTTCAGAGAGCCAGAATTTGGGTCCAAAATATGGCTCAGGTATCAAATTTGGGATTTTTGGGATATTTTGAACACTGCAGTGGGGTTTGGGCAAAATGTGACCCACCGCCGCTTTCAGTAATTGGCAGGTTTTTGGTATAAAACGTCGGAATTTCAATCTGCGAATAGGTGCAGAGAGCCAGAATTTGGGTCCAAAATATGGCTCAGGTATCGAATTTGGGATGTTTGGGATATTTTGAAAACTGGAAGGGGGGTTTGGGCAAAATGTGACCCTTCGCTGCTTTAGTAATTGGTATATTTTTGGTATAATAAGTCGGAATTTCAAACTGCGAATAGGTGCAGAGAGCCAGAATTTGGCTCCAAAATATGGCTCTGGTATCGAATTTGGGATGTTTGGGATATTTTGAAAACTGCAGGGGGGTTTGTGCAAAATGTGACCCACCGCCGCTCTCAGCAATTGGCATATTTTTGGTATAAAAAGTTGGAATTTCAAACTGCGAATAGGTGCAGAGAGCCAGAATTTGGGTCCAAAAATGACTCAGGTATCGAATTTGGGATGTTTGGGATATTTTGAAAACTGCAGGGGGGTTTGGGCAAAATGTGACCCACCGCTGATTTCAGTAATTGGCATATTTTTGGTATAAAAAGTCGGAATTTCAAACTGCGAATAGGTTCAGAGAGCCAGAATTTGGGTCCAAAATATGGCTCAGGTATCGAATTTGGGATGTTTGGGATATTTTGAGAACTGCAGGGGGGTTTGGGCAAAATTTGATCCACCGCTGCTTTCAGTAATTGGCATATTTTTGGTATAAAAATTCGGAATTTGAAACTGCGAATAGTTGCAAGTAGCCAGAATTTGGGTCAAAAAAATGCATCAGGTATCGAATTTGGGATGTTTGGGATATTTTGAAAAATGCAGGGGGGTTTGGGCAAAATGTGACCCACCGCTGCTTTCAGTAATTGGCATATTTTTAGTATAAAAAGTCGGAATTTCAACCTGCGAATAGGTGCAGAGAGCCAGAATTTGTGTCCAAAATATGGCTCAGGTATCGAATTTGGGATGTTTGGGATATTTTGAAAACTGATTCAAAATATGTTTTTATAATTTGGGATGTTTGGGATATTTTAAAAACTGCAGGGGGGTTTGGGAAAAATGTGACCCACTGCCGCTCTCAGAAAATGGCAGGTTTTTGGTATAAAAAGTCGGAATTTCAATCTGCGAATAGGTGCAGAGAGCCAGAATTTGGGTCCAAAATATGGCTCAGGTATCGAATTTGGGATGTTTGGGATATTTTCAAAACTGCAGGGGGGTTTGGGCAAAATGTGACCTACCGCTGGTTTCAGTAATTGGCATATTTTTGGTATAAAAAGTTGGAATTTCAAACTGCGAATAGGTGCAGAGAGCCAGAATTTAGGTCCAAAATAAGGGTCAGGTATCGAATTAGGGATGTTTCGGATATTTTGAAAACTGCAGGGGGGTTTGGGCAAAATGTGACCCACCGCCGCTTTCAGTAATTGGCAGCTTTTTTGTATAAAACGTCGGAATTTCAATCTGCGAATAGGTGCAGAGAGCCAGAATTTGGGTCCAAAATATGGTTCAGGTATCGAATTTTGGATCTTTGGGATATTTTGAAAACTGAAGGAGGGTTTGGGCAAAATATGACCCACCGCTGCTTTCAGTAATTGGCAGGTTTTTGGTATAAAAAGTAGGAATTTCAAACGGCGAATAGGTGCAAACAGCCAGAATTTGGGTCCAAAATATTGCTCAGGTATTAAATTAGGGGTATTTTGAAAACAGCAGGAGGGTTTGGGCAAAATGTGACCCAACGCCGCTCTCAGTAATTGACAGGTTTTTGGTATAAAAATTCGGAATTTGAAACTGCGAATAGATGCAAAGAGCCAGAATTTTGGTCCAAAATATGGCTCAGGTATCGAATTTGGGATTTTTTGAAAACTGCAGGGGGGTTTGCACAAAATGTGACCCACCGTTGCCTTCAGTAATTGGCAGCTTTTTGGTATAAAACGTCGGAATTCAATCTGCGAATAGGTGCAGAGAGCCAGAATTTGGGTCCTAAATATGGTTCACGTATCGAATTTGGGATGTTTGGGATATTTTGAAAACTGCAGGGGGGTGTGGGCAAAATGTGACCCACCGCTGCTTTCAGTAATTGGCATATTTTTGGTATAAAAAGTCGAAATTTCAAACTGCGAGTTGGTGCAGAGAGCCAGAATTTGGGTCCAAAATATGGTTCAGGTATCGAATTTTGGATCTTTGGGATATTTTGAAAACTGCGGGGGGGTTTGGGCAAAATGTGACCCACCTCAGCTTTCAGTAATTGGCAGATTTTGGGTATAAAAAGTCGGAGTTTCAAACTGCGAATAGGTGCAGAGAGCCAGAATTTGTGTCCAAAATATGGCTCAGGTATCAAATTTGGGATTTTGGGGATATTTTGAAAACTGCAGTGGGGTTTGGGCAAAATGTGACCCACCGCCGCTTTTAGTAATTGGCAGATTTTTGGTATAAAACTTCGGAATTTAAATCTGCGAATAGGTGCAGAGAGCCAGAATTTGGGTCCAAAATATGGCTCAGGTATCGAATTTGGGATGTTTGGGATATTTTGAAAACTGCAGGGGGGTGTGGGCAAAATGTGACCCACCGCCGCTCTCAGTAATTGGCAGGTTTTTGGTATAAAAATTCGGAATTTCAAACTGCGAATAGGGTCAGGGAGCCAGAATTTGGGTCCAAAATATGGCTCAGGTATCAAATTTGGGATTTTTGGGATATTTTGAAAACTGCAGTGGGGTTTGGGCAAAATGTGACCCACCGCCGCTTTCAGTAATTGGCAGGTTTTTGGTAAAAAACGTCGGAATTTCAATCTGCGAATAGGTGCAGAGAGCCAGAATTTGGGTCCAAAATATGGCTCAGGTATCGAATTTGGGATGTTTGGGATATTTTGAAAACTGCAGGGGGGTTTGGGCAAAATGTGACCCACCGCCGCTCTCAGTAATTGGCAGGTTTTTGGTATAAAAAGTCGGAATTTCAAACTGCGAATAGGTGCAAAGAGCCAGAATTTTGGTCCAAAATATGGCTCAGGTATCGAATTTGGGATTTTTTGAAAACTGCAGGGGGGTTTGCACAAAATGTGACCCACCGTTGCCTTCAGTAATTGGCAGCTTTTTGGTATAAAACGTCGGAATTCAATCTGCGAATAGGTGCAGAGAGCCAGAATTTGGGTCCTAAATATGGCTCAGGTATCGAATTTGGGATGTTTGGGATATTTTGAAAACTGCAGGGGGGTGTGGGCAAAATGTGACCCACCGCTGCTTTCAGTAATTGGCATATTTTTGGTATAAAAAGTCGAAATTTCAAACTGCGAGTTGGTGCAGAGAGCCAGAATTTGGGTCCAAAATATGGTTCAGGTATCGAATTTTGGATCTTTGGGATATTTTGAAAACCACGGGGGGGTTTGGGCAAAATGTGACCCACCTCCGCTTTCAGTAATTGGCAGATTTTTGGTATAAAAAGTCGGAGTTTCAAACTGCGAATAGGTGCAAAGAGCCAGAATTTGGGTCCAAAATATGGCTCAGGTATCAAATTTGGGATTTTTGGGATATTTTGAAAACTGCAGTGGGGTTTGGGCAAAATGTGACCCACCGCCGCTTTTAGTAATTGGCAGATTTTTGGTATAAAACGTCGGAATTTCAATCTGCGAATAGGTGCAGAGAGCCAGAATTTGGGTCCAAAATATGGCTCAGGTATCGAATTTGGGATGTTTGTAATATTTTGAAAACTACAGGGGGGTGTGGGCAAAATGTGACCCACCGCCGCTCTCAGTAATTGGCAGGTTTTTGGTATAAAAAGTCGGAATTTCAATCTGCGAATAGGTGCAGAGAGTCAGAATTTGGGTCCAAAATATGGCTCAGGTATTGAATTTGGGATGTTTGGGATATTTTGAAAACTGCAGGGGGGTTTGGGCAAAATGTGACCCACCGCCGCTCTCAGAAATTGGCAGGTTTTTGGTATAAAACGTCGGGATTTCAATCTGCGAATATGTGCAGAGAGCCAGAATTTGGGTCGAAAATATGGCTCAGGTATCGAATTTGGGATGTTTGGGATATTTTGAAAACTGCAGGGGGGTTTGGGCAAAATGTGACCTACCGCTGGTTTCAGTAATTGGCATATTTTTGGTATAAAAAGTTGGAATTTCAAACTGCGAATAGGTGCAGATAGCCAGAATTTAGGTCCAAAATAAGGCTCAGGTATCGAATTAGGGATGTTTGGGATATTTTGAAAACTGCGTGGGGGTTTGGGCAAAATGTGACCCACCGCTGCTTTCAGTAATTGGCAGATTTTTGGTATAAAAAGTAGGAATTTCAAACTGCGAATAGGTACAGAGAGCCAGAATTTGGGTCCAAAATATGGCTCAGGTATCAAATTTGGGGTATTTTGAAAACAGCAGGAGGGTTTGGGCAAAATGTGACCCAACGCCGCATTCAGTAATTGGCAGGTTTTTGGTATAAAAAGTCGGAATTTCAAACTGCGAATAGGTGCAAAGAGCCAGAATTTTGGTCCAAAATATGGCTCAGGTATCGAATTTGGGATTTTTTGAAAACTGCAGGGGGGTTTGCACAAAATGTGACCCACCGTTGCCTTCAGTAATTGGCAGCTTTTTGGTATAAAACGTCGGAATTCAATCTGCGAATAGGTGCAGAGAGCCAGAATTTGGGTCCAAAATATGGCTCAGGTATCGAATTTGGGATGTTTGGGATATTTTGAAAACTGCAGGGGGGTGTGGGCAAAATGTGACCCACCGCCGCTCTCAGTAATTGGCAGGTTTTTGGTATAAAAAGTCGGAATTTCAAACTGCGAATAGGTTCAGAGAGCCAGAATTTGGGTCCAAAATATGGCTCAGGTATCAAATTTGGGATGTTTGGGTTATTTTGAAACCTGCAGGGGGGTTTGGGCAAAATGTGACCCACCGCTGCTTTCAGTAATTGGCATATTTTTAGTATAAAATTCGGAATTTCAACCTGCGAATAGGTGCAGAGAGCCAGAATTTGGGTCCAAAATATAGCTCAGGTATCGAATTTGGGATGTTTGGGATATTTTGAAAACTGCAGGGGGGGTTTGGGCAAAATTTGACCCACCGCCGCTCTCAGTAATTGGCAGGTTTTTGGTATAAAACGTCGGAATTTCAATCTGCGAATAGGTGCAGAGAGCCAGAATTTGGGTCCAAAATATGGCTCAGGTATTGAATTTGGGATGTTTGGGATATTTTGAAAACTGCAGGGGGGTTTGGGCAAAATGTGACCCACCGCCGCTCTCAGAAATTGGCAGGTTTTTGGTATAAAACGTCGGGATTTCAATCTGCGAATATGTGCAGAGAGCCAGAATTTGGGTCGAAAATATGGCTCAGGTATCGAATTTGGGATGTTTGGGATATTTTGAAAACTGCAGGGGGGTTTGGGCAAAATGTGACCTACCGCTGGTTTCAGTAATTGGCATATTTTTGGTATAAAAAGTTGGAATTTCAAACTGCGAATAGGTGCAGATAGCCAGAATTTAGGTCCAAAATAAGGCTCAGGTATCGAATTAGGGATGTTTGGGATATTTTGAAAACTGCGTGGGGGTTTGGGCATAATGTGACCCACCGCTGCTTTCAGTAATTGGCAGATTTTTGGTATAAAAAGTAGGAATTTCAAACTGCGAATAGGTACAGAGAGCCAGAATTTGGGTCCAAAATTTGGCTCAGGTATCAAATTTGGGGTATTTTGAAAACAGCAGGAGGGTTTGGGCAAAATGTGACCCAACGCCGCTTTCAGTAATTGGCAGGTTTTTGGTATAAAAAGTCGGAATTTCAAACTGCGAATAGGTGCAAAGAGCGAGAATTTTGGTCCAAAATATGGCTCAGGTATCGAATTTGGGATTTTTTGAAAACTGCAGGGGGGTTTGCACAAAATGTGACCCACCGTTGCCTTCAGTAATTGGCAGCTTTTTGGTATAAAACGTCGGAATTCAATCTGCGAATAGGTGCAGAGAGCCAGAATTTGGGTCCTAAATATGGCTCAGGTATCGAATTTGGGATGTTTGGGATATTTTGAAAACTGCAGGGGGGTGTGGGCAAAATGTGACCCACCGCTGCTTTCAGTAATTGGCATATTTTTGGTATAAAAAGTCGAAATTTCAAACTGCGAGTTGGTGCAGAGAGCCAGAATTTGGGTCCAAAATATGGTTCAGGTATCGAATTTTGGATCTTTGGGATATTTTGAAAACCCCGGGGGGGTTTGGGCAAAATGTGACCCACCTCCGCTTTCAGTAATTGGCAGATTTTTGGTATAAAAAGTCGGAGTTTCAAACTGCGAATAGGTGCAGAGAGCCAGAATTTGGGTCCAAAATATGGCTCAGGTATCAAATTTGGAATTTTTGGGATATTTTGAAAACTGCAGTGGGGTTTGGGCAAAATGTGACCCACCGCCGCTTTTAGTAATTGGCAGATTTTTGGTATAAATCGTCGGAATTTCAATCTGCGAATAGGTGCAGAGAGCCAGAATTTGGGTAAAAATATGGCTCAGGTATCGAATTTGGGATGTTTGGGATATTTTGAAAACTGCAGGGGGGTTTGGGTAAAATGTGACCCACCGCCGCTTTCAGTAATTGGCAGGTTTTTGGTATAAAAAGTCGGAATTTCAAACTGCGAATAGGTGCAAAGAGCCAGAATTTTGGTCCAAAATATGGCTCAGGTATCGAATTTGGGATTTTTTGAAAACTGCAGGGGGGTTTGCACAAAATGTGACCCACCGTTGCCTTCAGTAATTGGCAGCTTTTTGGTATAAAACGTCGGAATTCAATCTGCGAATAGGTGCAGAGAGCCAGAATTTGGGTCCTAAATATGGCTCAGGTATCGAATTTGGGATGTTTGGGATATTTTGAAAACTGCAGGGGGTGTGGGCAAAATGTGACCCACCGCTGCTTTCAGTAATTGGAATATTTTTGGTATAAAAAGTCGAAATTTCAAACTGCGAGTTGGTGCAAAGAGCCAGAATTTGGGTCCAAAATATGGTTCAGGTATCGAATTTTGGATCTTTGGGATATTTTGAAAACTGCGGGGGGGGTTTGGGCAAAATGTGACCCACCTCCGCTTTCAGTAATTGGCAGATTTTTGGTATAAAAAGTCGGAGTTTCAAACTGTGAAAAGGTGCAGAGAGCCAGAATTTGGGTCCAAAATATGGCTCAGGTATCAAATTTGGGATTTTTGGGATATTTTGAAAACAGCAGTGGGGTTTGGACAAAATGTGATCCACCGCCGCTTTCAGTAATTGACAGGTTTTTGGTATAAAACCTCGGAATTTCAATCTGCGAATAGGTGCAGAGAGCCAGAATTTGGGTCCAAAATATGGCTCAGGTATTGAATTTGGGATGTTTGCTATATTTTGAAAACTGCAGGGGGGTTTGGGCAAAATGTGACCCACCGCCGCTCTCAGTAATTGGCAGGTTTTTGGTATAAAACGTCGGAATTTCAATCTGCGAATAGTTGCAGAGAGCCAGAATTTGGGTAAAAATATGGCTCAGGTATCGAATTTGGGATGTTTGGGATATTTTGAAAACTGCAGGGGCGTTTGGGTAAAATGTGACCAACCGCCGCTTTCAGTAATTGGGAGATTTTTTGTATAAAAAATCGGAATTTCAAACGGCGAATAGGTGCAGAGAGCCAAAATTTAGGTCCAAAATATGGCTCAGGTATCGAATTTGGGATGTTTAGGATATTTTGAAAACTGCAGGGGGGTTTGGGCAAAATGTTACAAATCGCCGCTTTTAATAATTGGTTTATTTTTTGTATAAAAAGTCGGAATTTCAAACTGCGAATAGGTGCAGAATGCCAGAATTTTGCTCCAAAATTAGGCTCAGGTATCGCATTTGGGATGTTTGGGATATTTTGAAAACTGCAGGGGGGTTTGAGCAAAATGTGCCCCACCGCCGCTTTCAGTAATTGGCAGCTTTTTGGTATAAAACGTCGGAATTTCAATCTGCGAATAGGTGCAGAGAGCCAGAATTTGGGTCCAAAATATGGCACAGGTATCGAATTTGGGATGTTTGGGTTATTTTGAAACCTGCAGGGGGGTTTGGGCAAAATGTGACCCACCGCTGCTTTCAGTAATTGGCATATTTTTAGTATAAAATTCGGAATTTCAACCTGCGAATAGGTGCAGAGAGCCAGAATTTGGGTCCAAAATATAGCTCAGATATAGAATTTGGGATGTTTGGGATTTTTTGAAAACTGCAGGGGGGTTTGGGCAAAATGTGACCCACCGCCGCTCTCAGTAATTGGCAGGTTTTTGGTATAAAACGTCGGAATTTCAATCTGCGAATAGGTGCAGAGAGCCAGAATTTGGGTCCAAAATATGGCTCAGGTATTGAATTTGGGATGTTTGGGATATTTTGAAAACTGCAGGGGGGTTTGGGCAAAATGTGACCCACCGCCGCTCTCAGAAATTGGCAGGTTTTTGGTATAAAACGTCGGGATTTCAATCTGCGAATATGTGCAGAGAGCCAGAATTTGGGTCGAAAATATGGCTCAGGTATCGAATTTGGGATGTTTGGGATATTTTGAAAACTGCAGGGGGGTTTGGGCAAAATGTGACCTACCGCTGGTTTCAGTAATTGGCATATTTTTGGTATAAAAAGTTGGAATTTCAAACTGCGAATAGGTGCAGATAGCCAGAATTTAGGTCCAAAATAAGGCTCAGGTATCGAATTAGGGATGTTTGGGATATTTTGAAAACTGCGTGGGGGTTTGGGCAAAATGTGACCCACCGCTGCTTTCAGTAATTGGCAGATTTTTGGTATAAAAAGTAGGAATTTCAAACTGCGAATAGGTACAGAGAGCCAGAATTTGGGTCCAAAATATGGCTCAGGTATCAAATTTGGGGTATTTTGAAAACAGCAGGAGGGTTTGGGCAAAATGTGACCCAACGCCGCTTTCAGTAATTGGCAGGTTTTTGGTATAAAAAGTCGGAATTTCAAACTGCGAATAGGTGCAAAGAGCCAGAATTTTGGTCCAAAATATGGCTCAGGTATCGAATTTGGGATTTTTTGAAAACTGCAGGGGGGTTTGCACAAAATGTGACCCACCGTTGCCTTCAGTAATTGGCAGCTTTTTGGTATAAAACGTCGGAATTCAATCTGCGAATAGGTGCAGAGAGCCAGAATTTGGGTCCTAAATATGGCTCAGGTATCGAATTTGGGATGTTTGGGATATTTTGAAAACTGCAGGGGGGTGTGGGCAAAATGTGACCCACCGCTGCTTTCAGTAATTGGCATATTTTTGGTATAAAAAGTCGAAATTTCAAACTGCGAGTTGGTGCAGAGAGCCAGAATTTGGGTCCAAAATATGGTTCAGGTATCGAATTTTGGATCTTTGGGATATTTTGAAAACCGCGGGGGGGTTTGGGCAAAATGTGACCCACCTCCGCTTTCAGTAATTGGCAGATTTTTGGTATAAAAAGTCGGAGTTTCAAACTGCGAATAGGTGCAGAGAGCCAGAATTTGGGTCCAAAATATGGCTCAGGTATCAAATTTTGAATTTTTGGGATATTTTGAAAACTGCAGTGGGGTTTGGGCAAAATGTGACCCACCGCCGCTTTTAGTAATTGGCAGATTTTTGGTATAAATCGTCGGAATTTCAATCTGCGAATAGGTGCAGAGAGCCAGAATTTGGGTAAAAATATGGCTCAGGTATCGAATTTGGGATGTTTGGGATATTTTGAAAACTGCAGGGGGGTTTGGGTAAAATGTGACCCACCGCCGCTTTCAGTAATTGGCAGGTTTTTGGTATAAAAAGTCGGAATTTCAAACTGCGAATAGGTGCAAAGAGCCAGAATTTTGGTCCAAAATATGGCTCAGGTATCGAATTTGGGATTTTTTGAAAACTGCAGGGGGGTTTGCACAAAATGTGACCCACCGTTGCCTTCAGTAATTGGCAGCTTTTTGGTATAAAACGTCGGAATTCAATCTGCGAATAGGTGCAGAGAGCCAGAATTTGGGTCCTAAATATGGCTCAGGTATCGAATTTGGGATGTTTGGGATATTTTGAAAACTGCAGGGGGTGTGGGCAAAATGTGACCCACCGCTGCTTTCAGTAATTGGCATATTTTTGGTATAAAAAGTCGAAATTTCAAACTGCGAGTTGGTGCAGAGAGCCAGAATTTGGGTCCAAAATATGGTTCAGGTATCGAATTTTGGATCTTTGGGATATTTTGAAAACTGCGGGGGGGTTTGGGCAAAATGTGACCCACCTCCGCTTTCAGTAATTGGCAGGTTTTTGGTATAAAACCTCGGAATTTCAATCTGCGAATAGGTGCAGAGAGCCAGAATTTGGGTCCAAAATATGGCTCAGGTATCGAATTTGGGATGTTTGGGATATTTTGAAAACTGCAGGGGGGTTTGGGCAAAATGTGACCCACCGCCGCTCTCAGTAATTGGCAGGTTTTTGGTATAAAACGTCGGAATTTCAATCTGCGAATAGTTGCAGAGAGCCAGAATTTGGGTAAAAATATGGCTCAGGTATCGAATTTGGGATGTTTGGGATATTTTGAAAACTGCAGGGGGGTTTGGGTAAAATGTGACCAACCGCCGCTTTCAGTAATTGGGAGATTTTTTGTATAAAAAATCGGAATTTCAAACGACGAATAGGTGCAGAGAGCCAAAATTTAGGTCCAAAATATGGCTCAGGTATCGAATTTGGGATGTTTAGGATATTTTGAAAACTGCAGGGGGGTTTGGGCAAAATGTTACAAATCGCCGCTTTTAATAATTGGTTTATTTTTGGTATAAAAAGTCGGAATTTCAAACTGCGAATAGGTGCAGAATGCCAGAATTTTGCTCCAAAATTAGGCTCAGGTATCGCATTTGGGATGTTTGGGATATTTTGAAAACTGCAGGGGGGTTTGAGCAAAATGTGCCCCACCGCCGCTTTCAGTAATTGGCAGCTTTTTGGTATAAAACGTCGGAATTTCAATCTGCGAATAGGTGCAGAGAGCCAGAATTTAGGTCCAAAATATGGCACAGGTATCGAATTTGGGATGTTTGGGTTATTTTGAAACCTGCAGGGGGGTTTGGGCAAAATGTGACCCACCGCTGCTTTCAGTAATTGGCATATTTTTAGTATAAAATTCGGAATTTCAACCTGCGAATAGGTGCAGAGAGCCAGAATTTGGGTCCAAAATATAGCTCAGATATCGAATTTGGGATGTTTGGGATATTTTGAAAACTGCAGGGGGGTTTGGGCAAAATGTGACCCACCGCCGCTCTCAGTAATTGGCAGGTTTTTGGTATAAAACGTCGGAATTTCAATCTGCGAATAGGTGCAGAGAGCCAGAATTTGGGTCCAAAATATGGCACAGGTATTGAATTTGGGATGTTTGGGATATTTTGAAAACTGCAGGGGGGTTTGGGCAAAATGTGACCCACCGCCGCTCTCAGAAATTGGCAGGTTTTTGGTATAAAACTCGGGATTTCAATCTGCGAATATGTGCAGAGAGCCAGAATTTGGGTCGAAAATATGGCTCAGGTATCGAATTTGGGATGTTTGGGATATTTTGAAAACTGCAGGGGGGTTTGGGCAAAATGTGACCTACCGCTGGTTTCAGTAATTGGCATATTTTTGGTATAAAAAGTTGGAATTTCAAAATGCGAATAGGTGCAGAGAGCAAGAATTTAGGTCCAAAATAAGGCTCAGGTATCGAATTAGGGATGTTTGGGATATTTTGAAAACTGCGGGGGGGTTTGGGCAAAATGTGACCCACCGCTGCTTTCAGTAAGTGGCAGATTTTTGGTATAAAAAGTAGGAATTTCAAACTGCGAATAGGTACAGAGAGCCAGAATTTGGGTCCAAAATATGGCTCAGGTATCAAATTTGGGGTATTTTGAAAACAGCAGGAGGGTTTGGGCAAAATGTGACCCAACGCCGCTTTCAGTAATTGGCAGGTTTTTGGTATAAAAAGTCGGAATTTCAAACTGCGAATAGGTGCACAGAGCCAGAATTTTGGTACAAAATATGGCTCAGGTATCGAATTTGGGATTTTTTGAAAACTGCAGGGGGGTTTGCACAAAATGTGACCCACCGTTGCCTTCAGTAATTGGCAGCTTTTTGGTATAAAACGTCGGAATTCAATCTGCGAATAGGTGCAGAGAGCCAGAATTTGGGTCCTAAATATGGCTCAGGTATCGAATTTGGGATGTTTGGGATATTTTGAAAACTGCAGGGGGGTGTGGGCAAAATGTGACCCACCGCTGCTTTCAGTAATTGGCATATTTTTGGTATAAAAAGTCGAAATTTCAAACTGCGAGTTGGTGCAGAGAGCCAGAATTTGGGTCCAAAATATGGTTCAGGTATCGAATTTTGGATCTTTGGGATATTTTGAAAACTGCGGGGGGGTTTGGACAAAATGTGACCCACCTCCGCTTTCAGTAATTGGCAGATTTTTGGTATAAAAAGTCGGAGTTTCAAACTGCGAATAGGTGCAGAGAGCCAGAATTTGGGTCCAAAATATGGCTCAGGTATCAAATTTGGGATTTTTGGGATATTTTGAAAACTGCAGTAGGGTTTGGGCAAAATGTGACCCACCGCCGCTTTTAGTAATTGGCAGATTTTTGGTATAAAACGTCGGAATTTCAATCTGCGAATAGGTGCAGAGAGCCAGAATTTGGGTCCAAAATATGGCTCAGGTATCGAATTTGGGATGTTTGGGATATTTTGAAAACTGCAGGGGGGTGTGGGCAAAATGTGACCCACCGCCGCTCTCAGTAATTGGCAGGTTTTTGGTATAAAAAGTCGGAATTTCAAACTGCGAATAGGTTCAGAGAGCCAGAATTTGGGTCCAAAATATGGCTCAGGTATCAAATTTGGGATTTTTGGGATATTTTGAAAACTGCAGTGGGGTTTGGGCAAAATGTGATCCACCGCCGCTTTCAGTAATTGACAGGGTTTTTGGTATAAAACCTCGGAATTTCAATCTGCGAATAGGTGCAGAGAGCCAGAATTTGGGTCCAAAATATGGCTCAGGTATCGAATTTGGGATGTTTGGGATATTTTGAAAACTGCAGGGGGGTTTGGGCAAAATGTGACCCACCGCCGCTCTCAGTAATTGGCAGGTTTTTGGTATAAAACGTCGGAATTTCAATCTGCGAATAGTTGCAGAAAGCCAGAATTTGGGTAAAAATATGGCTCAGGTATCGAATTTGGGATGTTTGGGATATTTTGAAAACTGCAGGGGGGTTTGGGTAAAATGTGACCAACCGCCGCTTTCAGTAATTGGGAGATTTGTTGTAAAAAAAATCGGAATTTCAAACGGCGAATAGGTGCAGAGAGCCAAAATTTAGGTCCAAAATATGGCTCAGGTATCGAATTTGGGATGTTTAGGATATTTTGAAAACTGCAGGGGGGTTTGGGCAAAATGTTACAAATCGCCGCTTTAATAATTGGTTTATTTTTGGTATAAAAAGTCGGAATTTCAAACTGCGAATAGGTGCAGAATGCCAGAATTTGGCTCCAAAATTAGGCTCAGGTATCGCATTTGGGATGTTTGGGATATTTTGAAAACTGCAGGGGGGTTTGAGCAAAATGTGCCCCACCGCCGCTCTCAGTAATTGGCAGCTTTTTGGTATAAAACTTCGGAATTTCAATCTGCGAATAGGTGCAGAGAGCCAGAATTTGGGTCCAAAATATGGCACAGGTATCGAATTTGGGATGTTTGGGTTATTTTGAAACCTGCAGGGGGGTTTGGGCAAAATGTGACCCACCGCTGTTTTCAGTAATTGGCATATTTTTAGTATAAAATTCGGAATTTCAACCTGCGAATAGGTGCAGAGAGCCAGAATTTGGGTCCAAAATATAGCTCAGTTATCGAATTTGGGATGTTGGGGATATTTTGAAAACTGCAGGGGGGTTTGGGCAAAATGTGACCCACCGCCGCTCTCAGTAATTGGCAGGTTTTTGGTATAAAGCGTCGGAATTTCAATCTGCGAATAGGTGCAGAGAGCCAGAATTTGGGTCCAAAATATGGCTCAGGTATTGAATTTGGGATGTTTAGGATATTTTGAAAACTGCAGGGGGGTTTGGGCAAAATGTGACCCACCGCCGCTCTCAGAAATTGGCAGGTTTTTGGTATAAAACGTCGTGATTTCAATCTGCGAATATGTGCATAGAGCCAGAATTTGGGTCGAAAATATGGCTCAGGTATCGAATTTGGGATGTTTGGGATATTTTGAAAACTGCAGGGGGATTTGGGCAAAATGTGACCTACCGCTGGTTTCAGTAATTGGCATATTTTTGGTATAAAAAGTTGGAATTTCAAACTGCGAATAGGTGCAGAGAGCCAGAATTTAGGTCCAAAATAAGGCTCAGGTATCGAATTAGGGATGTTTGGGATATTTTGAAAACTGCGGGGGGTTTGGGCAAAATGTGACCCACCGCTGCTTTCAGTAATTGGCAGATTTTTGGTATAAAAAGTAGGAATTTCAAACTGCGAATAGGTACAGAGAGCCAGAATTTGGCTCCAAAATATGGCTCAGGTATCAAATTTGGGGTATTTTGAAAACAGCAGGAGGGTTTGGGCAAAATGTGACCCAACGCCGCTTTCAGTAATTGGCAGGTTTTTGGTATAAAAAGTCGGAATTTCAAACTGCGAATAGGTGCAAAGAGCCAGAATTTTGGTCCAAAATATGGCTCAGGTATCGAATTTGGGATTTTTTGAAAACTGCAGGGGGGTTTGCACAAAATGTGACCCACCGTTGCCTTCAGTAATTGGCAGCTTTTTGGTATAAAACGTCGGAATTCAATCTGCGAATAGGTGCAGAGAGCCAGAATTTGGGTCCTAAATATGGCTCAGGTATCGAATTTGGGATGTTTGGGATATTTTGAAAACTGCAGGGGGGTGTGGGCAAAATGTGACCCACCGCTGCTTTCAGTAATTGGCATATTTTTGGTATAAAAAGTCGAAATTTCAAACTGCGAGTTGGTGCAGAGAGCCAGAATTTGGGTCCAAAATATGGTTCAGGTATCGAATTTTGGATCTTTGGGATATTTTGAAAACTGCGGGGGGGTTTGGGCAAAATGTGACCCACCTCCGCTTTCAGTAATTGGCAGATTTTTGGTATAAAAAGTCGGAGTTTCAAACTGCGAATTGGTGCAGAGAGCCAGAATTTGGGTCCAAAATATGGCTCAGGTATCAAATTTGGGATTTTTGGGATATTTTGAAAACTGCAGTGGGGTTTGGGCAAAATGTGACCCACCGCCGCTTTTAGTAATTGGCAGATTTTTGGTATAAAACGTCGGAATTTCAATCTGCGAATAGGTGCAGAGAGCCAGAATTTGGGTCCAAAATATGGCTCAGGTATCGAATTTGGGATGTTTGGGATATTTTGAAAACTGCAGGGGGGTGTGGGCAAAATGTGACCAACCGCCGCTCTCAGTAATTGGCAGGTTTTTGGTATAAAAAGTCGGAATTTCAAACTGCGAATAGGTTCAGAGAGCCAGAATTTGGGTCCAAAATATGGCTCAGGTATCAAATTTGGGATTTTTGGGATATTTTGAAAACTGCAGTGGGGTTTGGGCAAAATGTGACCCACCGCCGCTTTCAGTAATTGGCAGGTTTTTGGTATAAAACGTCGGAATTTCAATCTGCGAATAGGTGCAGAGAGCCAGAATTTGGGTCCAAAATATGGCTCAGGTATCGAATTTGGGATGTTTGGGATATTTTGAAAACTGCAGGGGGGTTTGGGCAAAATGTGACCCACCGCCGCTCTCAGTAATTGGCAGGTTTTTGGTATAAAACGTCGGAATTTCAATCTGCGAATAGGTGCAGAGAGCCAGAATTTGGGTAAAAATATGGCTCAGGTATCGAATTTGGGATGTTTGGAATATTTTGAAAACTGCAGGGGGGTTTGTGTAAAATGTGACCCACCGCTGCTTTCAGTAATTGGCAGATTTTTTGTATAAAAAGTCGGAATTTCAAACGGCGAATATGTGCAGAGAGCCAAAATTTAGGTCCAAAATATGGCTCAGGTATCGAATTTGGGATGTTTAGGATATTTTGAAAACTGCAGGGGGGTTTGGGCAAAATGTTACAAATCGCTGCTTTTAATAATTGGTATATTTTTGGTATAAAAAGTCGGAATTTCAAACTTCGAATAGGTGCAGAATGCCAGAATTTGGCTCCAAAATTAGGCTCAGGTATCGAATTTGGGATTTTTGGGATATTTTGAAAACTGCAGGGGGGTTTGAGCAAAATATGCCCCACCGCCGCATTCAGTAATTGGCAGCTTTTTGGTATAAAACGTCGGAATTTCAATCTGCGAATATGTGCAGAGAGCCAGAATTTGGGTCCAAAATATGGCTCAGGTATCGAATTTGGGATGTTTGGGTTATTTTGAAAACTGCAGGGGGGTTTGGGCAAAATGTGACCCACCGCTGCTTTCAGTAATTGGCATATTTATAGTATAAAAAGTCGGAATTTCAACCTGCGAATAGGTGCAGAGAGCCAGAATTTGGATCCAAAATATAGCTCAGGTATCGAATTTGGGATGGTTGGGATATTTTGAAAACTGCAGGGGGGTTTGGGCAAAATGTGACCCACCGCCGCTCTCAGTAATTGGCAGGTTTTTGGTATAAAACGTCGGAATTTCAATCTGCGAATAGGTGCAGAGAGCCAGAATTTGGGTCCAAAATATGGCTCAGGTATTGAATTTGGGATGTTTGGGATATTTTGAAAACTGCAGGGGGGTTTGGGCAAAATGTGACCCACCGCCGCTCTCAGAAATTGGCAGGTTTTTGGTATAAAACGTCGGGATTTCAATCTGCGAATACGTGCAGAGAGCCAGAATTTGGGTCGAAAATATGGCTCAGGTATCGAATTTGGGATGTTTGGGATATTTTGAAAACTGCAGGGGGGTTTGGGCAAAATGTGACCTACCGCTGGTTTCAGTAATTGGCATATTTTTGGTATAAAAAGTTGGAATTTCAAACTGCGAATAGGTGCAGAGAGCCAGAATTTAGGTCCAAAATAAGACTCAGGTATCGAATTAGGGATGTTTGGGATATTTTGAAAACTGCGGGGGGGTTTGGGCAAAATGTGACCCACCGCTGCTTTCAGTAATTGGCAGATTTTTGGTATAAAAAGTAGGAATTTCAAACTGCGAATAGGTTTCAGAGAGCCAGAATTTGGGTCCAAAATATGGCTCAGGTATCAAATTTGGGGTATTTTGAAAACAGCAGGAGGGTTTGGGCAAAATGTGACCCAACGCCGCTTTCAGTAATTGGCAGGTTTTTGGTATAAAAAGTCGGAATTTCAAACTGCGAATAGGTGCAAAGAGCCAGAATTTTGGTCCAAAATATGGCTCAGGTATCGAATTTGGGATTTTTTGAAAACTGCAGGGGGGTTTGCACAAAATGTGACCCACCGTTGCCTTCAGTAATTGGCAGCTTTTTGGTATAAAACGTCGGAATTCAATCTGCGAATAGGTGCAGAGAGCCAGAATTTGGGTCGAAAATATGGCTCAGGTATCGAATTTGGGATGTTTGGGATATTTTGAATACTGCAGGGGGGTGTGGGCAAAATGTGACCCACCGCTGCTTTCAGTAATTGGCATATTTTTGGTATAAAAAGTCGAAATTTCAAACTGCGAGTTGGTGCAGAGAGCCAGAATTTGGGTCCAAAATATGGTTCAGGTATCGAATTTTGGATCTTTGGGATATTTTGAAAACTGCGGGGGGGTTTGGGCAAAACGTGACCCACCTCCGCTTTCAGTAATTGGCAGATTTTTGGTATAAAACGTCGGAATTTCAATCTGCGATTAGGTGCAGAGAGCCAGAATTTGGGTCCAAAATATGGCTCAGGTATCGAATTTGGGATGTTTGGGATATTTTGAAAACTGCAGGGGGGTGTGGGCAAAATGTGACCAACCGCCGCTCTCAGTAATTGGCAGGTTTTTGGTATAAAAAGTCGGAATTTCAAACTGCGAATAGGTTCAGAGAGCCAGAATTTGGGTCCAAAATATGGCTCAGGTATCAAATTTGGGATTTTTGGGATATTTTGAAAACTGCAGTGGGGTTTGGGCAAAATGTGACCCACCGCCGCTTTCAGTAATTGGCAGGTTTTTGGTATAAAACGTCGGAACTTCAATCTGCAAATAGGTGCAGAGAGCCAGAATTTGGGTCCAAAATATGGCTCAGGTATCGAATTTGGGATGTTTGGGATATTTTGAAAACTGCAGGGGGGTTTGGGCAAAATGTGACCCACCGCCGCTCTCAGTAATTGGCAGGTTTTTGGTATAAAACGTCGGAATTTCAATCTGCGAATAGGTGCAGAGAGCCAGAATTTGGGTAAAAATATGGCTCAGGTATCGAATTTGGGATGTTTGGGATATTTTGAAAACTGCAGGGGGGTTTGGGCAAAATGTGACCTACCGCTGGTTTCAGTAATTGGCATATTTTTGGTATAAAAAGTTGGAATTTCAAACTGCGAATAGGTGCAGAGAGCCAGAATTTAGGTCCAAAATAAGGCTCAGGTATCGAATTAGGGATGTTTGGGATATTTTGAAAACTGCAGGGGGGTTTGGGCAAAATGAGACCCACCGCTGCTTTCAGTAATTGGCAGATTTTTGGTATAAAAAGTAGGAATTTCAAACTGCGAATAGGTACAGAGAGCCAGAATTTGGGTCCAAAATATGGCTCAGGTATCAAATTTGGGGTATTTTGAAAACAGCAGGATGGTTTGGGCAAAATGTGACCCAACGCCGCTTTCAGTAATTGGCAGGTTTTTGGTATAAAAATTCGGAATTTCAAACTGCGAATAGGTGCAAAGAGCCAGAATTTTGGTCCAAAATATGGCTCAGGTATCGAATTTGGGATTTTTTGAAAACTGCAGGGGGGTTTGCACAAAATGTGACCCACCGTTGCCTTCAGTAATTGGCAGCTTTTTGGTATAAAACGTCGGAATTCAATCTGCGAATAGGTGCAGAGACCCAGAATTTGGGTCCTAAATATGGCTCAGGTATCGAATTTGGGATGTTTGGGATATTTTGAAAACTGCAGGGGGGTGTGGGCAAAATGTGACCCACCGCTGCTTTCAGTAATTGGCATATTTTTGGTATAAAAAGTCGAAATTTCAAACTGCGAGTTGGTGCAGAGAGCCAGAATTTGGGTCCAAAATATGGTTCAGGTATCGAATTTTGGATCTTTGGGATATTTTGAAAACTGCGGGGGGGTTTGGGCAAAATGTGACCCACCTCCGCTTTCAGTAATTGGCAGATTTTTGGTATAAAAAGTCGGAGTTTCAAACTGCGAATAGGTGCAGAGAGCCAGAATTTGGGTCCAAAATATGGCTCAGGTATCAAATTTGGGATTTTTGGGATATTTTGAAAACTGCAGTGGGGTTTGGGCAAAATGTGACCCACCGCCGCTTTTAGTAATTGGCAGATTTTTGGTATAAAACGTCGGAATTTCAATCTGCGAATAGGTGCAGAGAGCCAGAATTTGGGTCCAAAATATGGCTCAGGTATCGAATTTAAGATGTTTAGGATTTTTTGAAAACTGCAGGGGGGTGTGGGCAAAATGTGACCAACCGCTGCTCTCAGTAATTGGCAGGTTTTTGGTATAAAAAGTCGGAATTTCAAACTGCGAATAGGTTCAGAGAGCCAGAATTTGGGTCCAAAATATGGCTCAGGTATCAAATTTGGGATTTTTCGGATATTTTGAAAACTGCAGTGGGGTTTGGGCAAAATGTGACCCACCGCCGCTTTCAGTAATTGGCAGGTTTTTGGTATAAAACGTCGGAATTTCAATCTGCGAATAGGTGCAGAGAGCCAGAATTCGGGTCCAAAATATGGCTCAGGTATCGAATTTGGGATGTTTGGGATATTTTGAAAAATGCAGGGGGGTTTGTGCAAAATGTGACCCACCGCTGCTTTCAGTAATTGGCAGATTTTTTGTATAAAAAGTCAGAATTTCAAACAGTGAATAGGTGCAGAGAGCCAAAATTTAGGTCCAAAATATGGCTCAGGTATCGAATTTGGGATGTTTAGAATATTTTGAAAACTGCAGGGGGGTTTGGGCAAAATGTTACAAATCGCCGCTTTTAATAATTGGTATATTTTTGGTATAAAAAGTCGGAATTTCAAACTTCGAATAGGTGCAGAATGCCAGAATTTGGCTCCAAAATTAGGCTCAGGTATAGAATTTGGGATTTTTGGGATATTTTGAAAACTGCAGGGGGGTTTGAGCAAAATATGCCCCACCGCCGCTTTCAGTAATTGGCAGCTTTTTGGTATAAAACGTCAGAATTTCAATCTGCGAATAGGTGCAGAGAGCCAGAATTTGGGTCCAAAATATGGCTCAGGTATCGAATTTGGGATGTTTGGGTTATTTTGAAAACTGCATGGGGGTTTGGGCAAAATGTGACCCACCGCTGCTTTCAGTAATTGGAATATTTTTGGTATAAAAAGTCGGAATTTCACACTGCGAATAGGTTCAGAAAGCCAGAATTTGGGTCCAAAATATGGCTCAGGTATCAAATTTGGGATTTTTGGGATATTTTGAAAACTGCAGTGGGGTTTGGGTAAAATGTGATCCACCGCCGCTTTCAGTAATTCACAGGTTTTTGGTATAAAACCTCGGAATTTCAATCTGCGAATAGGTGCAGAGAGCCAGAATTTGGGTCCAAAATATGGCTCAGGTATCCAATTTGGGATGTTTGGGATATTTTGAAAACTGCAGGGGGGTTTGGGCAAAATGTGACCGACCGCCGCTCTCAGTAATTGGCAGGTTTTTGGTATAAAACGTCGGAATTTCAATCTGCGAATAGTTGCAGAGAGCCAGATTTTGGGTAAAAATATGGCTCAGGTATCGAATTTGGGATGTTTGGGATATTTTGAAAACTGCAGGGGGTTTGGGTAAAATGTGACCAACCGCCGCTTTCAGTAATTGGGAGATTTTTTGTATAAAAAATCGGAATTTCAAACGGCGAATAGGTGCAGAGAGCCAAAATTTAGGTCCAAAATATGGCTCAGGTATCGAATTTGGGATGTTTAGGATATTTTGAAAACTGCAGGGGGGTTTGGGCAAAATGTTACAAATCGCCGCTTTTAATAATTGGTTTATTTTTGGCATAAAAAGTCGGAATTTCAAACTGCGAATAGGTGCAGAATGCCAGAATTTGGCTCCAAAATTAGGCTCAGGTATCGCATTTGGGATGTTTGGGATATTTTGAAAACTGCAGGGGGGTTTGAGCAAAATGTGCCCCACCGCCGCTTTCAGTAATTGGCAGCTTTTTGGTATAAAACGTCGGAATTTCAATCTGCGAATAGGTGCAGAGAGCCAGAATTTGGGTCCAAAATATGGCTCAGGTATCGAATTTGGGATGTTTGGGTTATTTTGAAAACTGCAGGGGGGTTTGGGCAAAATGTGACCCACTGCTGCTTTCAGTAATTGGCAGGTTTTTGGTATAAAACGTCGGAATTTCAATCTGCGAATAGGTGCAGAGAGCCAGAATTTGGGTCCAAAATATGGCTCAGGTATCGAATTTGGGATGTTTGGGATATTTTGAAAACTGCAGGGGGGTTTGGGCAAAATGTGACCCACCGCCGCTCTCAGTAATTGGCAGGTTTTTGGTATAAAACGTCGGAATTTCAATCTGCGAATAGTTGCAGAGAGCCAGAATTTGGGTAAAAATATGGCTCAGGTATCGAATTTGGGATGTTTGGGATATTTTGAAAACTGCAGGGGGGTTTGTGTAAAATGTGACCAACCGCCGCTTTCAGTAATTGGGAGATTTTTTGTATAAAAATCGGAATTTCAAACGGCGAATAGGTGCAGAGAGCCAAAATTTAGGTCCAAAATATGGCTCAGGTATCGAATTTGGGATGTTTAGGATATTTTGAAAACTGCAGGGGGGTTTGGGCAAAATGTTACAAATCGCCGCTTTTAATAATTGGTTTATTTTTGGCATAAAAAGTCGGAATTTCAAACTGCGAATAGGTGCAGAATGCCAGAATTTGGCTCCAAAATTAGGCTCAGGTATCGCATTTTGGATGTTTGGGATATTTTGAAAACTGCAGGGGGGTTTGAGCAAAATGTGCCCCACCGCCGCTTTCAGTAATTGGCAGCTTTTTGGTATAAAACGTCGGAATTTCAATCTGCGAATAGTTGCAGAGAGCCAGAATTTGGGTAAAAATATGGCTCAGGTATCGAATTTGGGATGTTTGGGTTATTTTGAAACCTGCAGGGGGGTTTGGGCAAAATGTGACCCACCGTTGCTTTCAGTAATTGGCATATTTTTAGTATAAAATTCGGAATTTCAACCTGCGAATAGGTGCAGAGAGCCAGAATTTGGGTCCAAAATATAGCTCAGGTATCGAATTTGGGATGTTTGGGATATTTTGAAAACTGCAGGGGGGTTTGGGCAAAATGTGACCCACCGCCGCTCTCAGTAATTGGTATATTTTTGGTATAAAACGTCGGAATTTCAATCTGCGAATAGGTGCAGAGAGCCAGAATTTGGGTCCAAAATATGGCTCAGGTATTGAATTTGGGATGTTTGGGATATTTTGAAAACTGCAGGGGGGTTTGGGCAAAATGTGACCCACCGCCGCTCTCAGAAATTGGCAGGTTTTTGGTATAAAACGTCGTTATTTCAATCTGCGAATATGTGCAGAGAGCCAGAATTTGGGTCGAAAATATGGCTCAGGTATCGAATTTGGGATGTTTGGGATATTTTGAAAACTGCAGGGGGGTTTGGGCAAAATGTGACCTACCGCTGGTTTCAGTAATTGGCATATTTTTGGTATAAAAAGTTGGAATTTCAAACTGCGAATAGGTGCAGAGAGCCAGAATTTAGGTCCAAAATAAGGCTCAGGTATCGAATTAGGGATGTTTGGGATATTTTGAAAACTGCGGGGGGGTTTGGGCAAAATGTGACCCACCGCTGCTTTCAGTAATTGGCACATTTTTGGTATAAAAAGTAGGAATTTAAACTGCGAATAGGTACAGAGAGCCAGAATTTGGGTCCAAAATATGGCTCAGGTATCAAATTTGGGGTATTTTGAAAACAGCAGGAGGGTTTGGGCAAAATGTGACCCAACGCCGCTTTCAGTAATTGGCAGGTTTTTGGTATAAAAAGTCGGAATTTCAAACTGCGAATAGGTGCAAAGAGCCAGAATTTTGGTCCAAAATATGGCTCAGGTATCGAATTTGGGATTTTTTGAAAACTGCAGGGGGGTTTGCACAAAATGTGACCCACCGTTGCCTTCAGTAATTGGCAGCTTTTTGGTATAAAACGTCGGAATTCAAACTGCGAATAGGTGCAGAGAGCCAGAATTTGGGTCCAAAATATGGCTCAGGTATCAAATTTGGGATTTTTGGGATATTTTGAAAACTGCAGTGGGGTTTGGGCAAAATGTGACCCACCGCCGCTTTTAGTAATTGGCAGATTTTTGGTATAAAACGTCGGAATTTCAATCTGCGATTAGGTGCAGAGAGCCAGAATTTGGGTCCAAAATATGGCTCAGGTATCGAATTTGGGATGTTTGGGATATTTTGAAAACTGCAGGGGGGTGTGGGCAAAATGTGACCAACCGCCGCTCTCAGTAATTGGCAGGTTTTTGGTATAAAAAGTCGGAATTTCAAACTGCGAATAGGTTCAGAGAGCCAGAATTTGGGTCCAAAATATGGCTCAGGTATCAAATTTGGGATTTTGGGGATATTTTGAAAACTGCAGTGGGGTTTGGGCAAAATGTGACCCACCGCCGCTTTCAGTAATTGGCAGGTTTTTGGTATAAAACGTCGGAATTTCAATCTGAGAATAGGTGCAGAGAGCCAGAATTTGGGTCCAAAATATGGCTCAGGTATCGAATTTGGGATGTTTGGGATATTTTGAAAACTGCAGGGGGGTTTGGGCAAAATGTGACCCACCGCCGCTCTCAGTAATTGGCAGGTTTTTGGTATAAAACTTCGGAATTTCAATCTGCGAATAGGTGCAGAGAGCCAGAATTTGGGTAAAAATATGGCTCAGGTATCGAATTTGGGATGTTTGGGATATTTTGAAAACTTCAGGGGGGTTTGGGCAAAATGTGACCTACCGCTGCTTTCAGTAATTGGCATATTTTTGGTATAAAAAGTAGGAATTTAAACTGCGAATAGGTACAGAGAGCCAGAATTTGGGTCCAAAAAATGGCTGAGGTATCAAATTTGGGGTATTTTGAAAACAGCAGGAGGGTTTGGGCAAAATGTGACCAACCGCCGCTTTCAGTAATTGGGAGATTTTTTGTATAAAAAATCGGAATTTCAAACGGCGAATAGGTGCAGAGAGCTAAAATTTAGGTCCAAAATATGGCTCAGGTATCGAATTTGGGATGTTTAGGATATTTTGAAAACTGCAGGGGGGTTTGGGCAAAATGTTACAAATCGCCGCTTTTAATAATTGGTTTATTTTTGGCATAAAAAGTCGGAATTTCAAACTGCGAATAGGTGCAGAATGCCAGAATTTGGCTCCAAAATTAGGCTCAGGTATCGCATTTGGGATGTTTGGGATATTTTGAAAACTGCAGGGGGGTTTGAGCAAAATGTGCCCCACCGCCGCTTTCAGTAATTGGCAGCTTTTTGGTATAAAATTTCGGAATTTCAATCTGCGAATAGGTGCAGAGAGCCAGAATTTGGGTCCAAAATATGGCTCAGGTATCGAATTTGGGATGTTTGGGTTATTTTGAAAACTGCAGGGGGGTTTGGGCAAAATGTGACCCACTGCTGCTTTCAATAATTGGCAGGTTTTTGGTATAAAACGTCGGAATTTCAATCTGCGAATAGGTGCAGAGAGCCAGAATTTGGGTCCAAAATATGGCTCAGGTATCGAATTTGGGATGTTTGGGATATTTTGAAAACTGCAGGGGGGTTTGGGCAAAATGTGACCCACCGCCGCTCTCAGTAATTGGCAGGTTTTTGGTATAAAACGTCGGAATTTCAATCTGCGAATAGTTGCAGAGAGCCAGAATTTGGGTAAAAATATGGCTCAGGTATCGAATTTGGGATGTTTGGGATATTTTGAAAACTGCAGGGGGGTTTGTGTAAAATGTGACCAACCGCCGCTTTCAGTAATTGGGAGATTTTTTGTATAAAAATCGGAATTTCAAACGGCGAATAGGTGCAGAGAGCCAAAATTTAGGTCCAAAATATGGCTCAGGTATCGAATTTGGGATGTTTAGGATATTTTGAAAACTGCAGGGGGGTTTGGGCAAAATGTTACAAATCGCCGCTTTTAATAATTGGTTTATTTTTGGCATAAAAAGTCGGAATTTCAAACTGCGAATAGGTGCAGAATGCCAGAATTTGGCTCCAAAATTAGGCTCAGGTATCGCATTTTGGATGTTTGGGATATTTTGAAAACTGCAGGGGGGTTTGAGCAAAATGTGCCCCACCGCCGCTTTCAGTAATTGGCAGCTTTTTGGTATAAAACGTCGGAATTTCAATCTGCGAATAGTTGCAGAGAGCCAGAATTTGGGTAAAAATATGGCTCAGGTATCGAATTTGGGATGTTTGGGTTATTTTGAAACCTGCAGGGGGGTTTGGGCAAAATGTGACCCACCGTTGCTTTCAGTAATTGGCATATTTTTAGTATAAAATTCGGAATTTCAACCTGCGAATAGGTGCAGAGAGCCAGAATTTGGGTCCAAAATATAGCTCAGGTATCGAATTTGGGATGTTTGGGATATTTTGAAAACTGCAGGGGGGTTTGGGCAAAATGTGACCCACCGCCGCTCTCAGTAATTGGTATATTTTTGGTATAAAACGTCGGAATTTCAATCTGCGAATAGGTGCAGAGAGCCAGAATTTGGGTCCAAAATATGGCTCAGGTATTGAATTTGGGATGTTTGGGATATTTTGAAAACTGCAGGGGGGTTTGGGCAAAATGTGACACACCGCCGCTCTCAGAAATTGGCAGGTTTTTGGTATAAAACGTCGTTATTTCAATCTGCGAATATGTGCAGAGAGCCAGAATTTGGGTCGAAAATATGGCTCAGGTATCGAATTTGGGATGTTTGGGATATTTTGAAAACTGCAGGGGGGTTTGGGCAAAATGTGACCTACCGCTGGTTTCAGTAATTGGCATATTTTTGGTATAAAAAGTTGGAATTTCAAACTGCGAATAGGTGCAGAGAGCCAGAATTTAGGTCCAAAATAAGGCTCAGGTATCGAATTAGGGATGTTTGGGATATTTTGAAAACTGCGGGGGGGTTTGGGCAAAATGTGACCCACCGCTGCTTTCAGTAATTGGCACATTTTTGGTATAAAAAGTAGGAATTTAAACTGCGAATAGGTACAGAGAGCCAGAATTTGGGTCCAAAATATGGCTCAGGTATCAAATTTGGGGTATTTTGAAAACAGCAGGAGGGTTTGGGCAAAATGTGACCCAACGCCGCTTTCAGTAATTGGCAGGTTTTTGGTATAAATAGTCGGAATTTCAAACTGCGAATAGGTGCAAAGAGCCAGAATTTTGGTCCAAAATATGGCTCAGGTATCGAATTTGGGATTTTTTGAAAACTGCAGGGGGGTTTGCACAAAATGTGACCCACCGTTGCCTTCAGTAATTGGCAGCTTTTTGGTATAAAACGTCGGAATTCAAACTGCGAATAGGTGCAGAGAGCCAGAATTTGGGTCCAAAATATGGCTCAGGTATCAAATTTGGGATTTTTGGGATATTTTGAAAACTGCAGTGGGGTTTGGGCAAAATGTGACCCACCGCCGCTTTTAGTAATTGGCAGATTTTTGGTATAAAACGTCGGAATTTCAATCTGCGATTAGGTGCAGAGAGCCAGAATTTGGGTCCAAAATATGGCTCAGGTATCGAATTTGGGATGTTTGGGATATTTTGAAAACTGCAGGGGGGTGTGGGCAAAATGTGACCAACCGCCGCTCTCAGTAATTGGCAGGTTTTTGGTATAAAAAGTCGGAATTTCAAACTGCGAATAGGTTCAGAGAGCCAGAATTTGGGTCCAAAATATGGCTCAGGTATCAAATTTGGGATTTTGGGGATATTTTGAAAACTGCAGTGGGGTTTGGGCAAAATGTGACCCACCGCCGCTTTCAGTAATTGGCAGGTTTTTGGTATAAAACGTCGGAATTTCAATCAGAGAATAGGTGCAGAGAGCCAGAATTTGGGTCCAAAATATGGCTCAGGTATCGAATTTGGGATGTTTGGGATATTTTGAAAACTGCAGGGGGGTTTGGGCAAAATGTGACCCACCGCCGCTCTCAGTAATTGGCAGGTTTTTGGTATAAAACTTCGGAATTTCAATCTGCGAATAGGTGCAGAGAGCCAGAATTTGGGTAAAAATATGGCTCAGGTATCGAATTTGGGATGTTTGGGATATTTTGAAAACTTCAGGGGGGTTTGGGCAAAACGTGACCTACCGCTGCTTTCAGTAATTGGCATATTTTTGGTATAAAAAGTAGGAATTTAAACTGCGAATAGGTACAGAGAGCCAGAATTTGGGTCCAAAAAATGGCTGAGGTATCAAATTTGGGGTATTTTGAAAACAGCAGGAGGGTTTGGGCAAAATGTGACCCAACGCCGCTTTCAGTAATTGGCAGGTTTTTGGTATAAAAAGTCGGAATTTCAAACTGCGAATAGGTGCAAAGAGCCAGAATTTTGGTCCAAAATATGGCTCAGGTATCGAATTTGAGATTTTTTGAAAACTGCAGGGGGGTTTGCACAAAATGTGACCCACCGTTGCCTTCAGTAATTGGCAGCTTTTTGGTATAAAACGTCGGAATTCAATCTGCGAATAGGTGCAGAGAGCCAGAATTTGGGTCCTAAATATGGCTCAGGTATCGAATTTGGGATGTTTGGGATATTTTGAAAACTGCAGGGGGGGGGGGGGTGTGGGCAAAATGTGACCCACCGCTGCTTTCAGTAATTGGCATATTTTTGGTATAAAAAGACGAAATTTCAAACTGCGAGTTGGTGCAGAG
The DNA here is from genome assembly GCF_040958095.1 of Procambarus clarkii. Lineage (NCBI taxonomy): Eukaryota > Metazoa > Arthropoda > Malacostraca > Decapoda > Cambaridae > Procambarus > Procambarus clarkii. Next base: position 1,123,222 of record NC_091151.1, read on the forward strand.
AGCCAGAATTTGGGTCCAAAATATGGCTCAGGTATCAAATTTGGGATTTTTGGGATATTTTGAAAACTGCAGTGGGGTTTGGGCAAAATGTGACCCACCGCCGCTTTCAGTAATTGGCAGGTTTTTGGTATAAAACGTCGGAATTTCAATCTGCGAATAGGTGCAGAGAGCCAGAATTTGGGTCCAAAATATGGCTCAGGTATCGAATTTGGGATGTTTGGGATATTTTGAAAACTGCAGGGGGGTTTGGGCAAAATGTGACCCACCGCCGCTCTCAGTAATTGGCAGGTTTTTGGTATAAAACGTCGGAATTTCAATCTGCGAATAGGTGCAGAGAGCCAGAATTTGGGTAAAAATATGGCTCAGGTATCGAATTTGGGATGTTTGGGATATTTTGAAAACTGCAGGGGGGTTTGGGTAAAATGTGACCCACCGCTGCTTTCAGTTGTTGGCAGATTTTTTGTATAAAAAGTCGGAATTTCAAACGGCGAATAGGTGCAGAGAGCCAAAATTTAGGTCCAAAATATGGCTCAGGTATCAAATTTGGGGTATTTTGAAAACAGCAGGAGGGTTTGGGCAAAATGTGACCCAACGCCGCTTTCAGTAATTGGCAGGTTTTTGGTATAAAAAGTCGGAATTTCAAACTGCGAATAGGTGCAAAGAGCCAGAATTTTGGTCCAAAATATGGCTCAGGTATCGAATTTGGGATTTTTTGAAAACTGCAGGGGGGTTTGCACAAAAAGTGACCCACCGTTGCCTTCAGTAATTGGCAGCTTTTTGATATAAAACGTCGGAATTCAATCTGCGAATAGGTGCAGAGAGCCAGAATTTGGGTCCTAAATATGGCTCAGGTATCGAATTTGGGATGTTTGGGATATTTTTAAAACTGCAGGGGGGTGTGGGCAAAATGTGACCCACCGCTGCTTTCAGTAATTGGCATATTTTTGGTATAAAACGTCGGGATTTCAATCTGTGAATACGTGCAAAGAGCCAGAATTTGGGTCGAAAATATGGCTCAGGTATCGAATTTGGGATGTTTGGGATATTTTTAAAACTGCAGGGGGGTGTGGGCAAAATGTGACCCACCGCCGCTCTCAGAAATTGGCAGGTTTTTGGTATAAAACGTCGGGATTTCAATCTGTGAATACGTGCAAAGAGCCAGAATTTGGGTCGAAAATATGGCTCAGGTATCGAATTTGGGATGTTTGGGATATTTTGAAAACTGCAGGGGGGTTTGGGCAAAATGTGACCTACCGCTGGTTTCAGTAATTGGCAGATTTTTGGTATAAAAAGTAGGAATTTCAAACTGCGAATAGGTACAGAGAGCCAGAATTTGGGTCCAAAATATGGCTCAGGTATCAAATTTGGGGTATTTTGAAAACAGCAGGAGGGTTTGGGCAAAATGTGACCCAACGCCGCTTTCAGTAATTGGCAGGTTTTTGGTATAAAAAGTCGGAATTTCAAACTGCGAATAGGTGCAAAGAGCCAGAATTTTGGTCCAAAATATGGCTCAGGTATCGAATTTGGGATTTTTTGAAAACTGCAGGGGGGTTTGCACAAAAAGTGACCCACCGTTGCCTTCAGTAATTGGCAGCTTTTTGGTATAAAACGTCGGAATTCAATCTGCGAATAGGTGCAGAGAGCAAGAATTTGGGTCCTAAATATGGCTCAGGTATCGAATTTGGGATGTTTGGGATATTTTTAAAACTGCAGGGGGGTGTGGGCAAAATGTGACCCACCGCTGCTTTCAGTAATTGGCATATTTTTGGTATAAAAAGTCGAAATTTCAAACTGCGAGTTGGTGCAGAGAGCCAGAATTTGGGTCCAAAATATGGTTCAGGTATCGAATTTTGGATCTTTGGGATATTTTGAAAACTGCGGGGGGGGGGGGGGGTTTGGGCAAAATGTGACCCACCTCCGCTTTCAGTAATTGGCAGATTTTTGGTATAAAAAGTCGGAGTTTCAAACTGCGAATAGGTGCAGAGAGCCAGAATTTGGGTCCAAAATATGGCTCAGGTATCAAATTTGGGATTTTTGGGATATTTTGAAAACTGCAGTGGGGTTTGGGCAAAATGTGACCCACCGCCGCTTTTAGTAATTGGCAGATTTTTGGTATAAAACGTCGGAATTTCAATCTGCGAATAGGTGCAGAGAGCCAGAATTTGGGTCCAAAATATGGCTCAGGTATCGAATTTGGGATGTTTGGGATATTTTGAAAACTGCAGGGGAGTGTGGGCAAAATGTGACCAACCGCCGCTCTCAGTAATTGGCAGGTTTTTGGTATAAAAAGTCGGAATTTCAAACTGCGAATAGGTTCAGAGAGCCAGAATTTGGGTCCAAAATATGGCTCAGGTATCAAATTTGGGATTTTTGGGATATTTTGAAAACTGCAGTGGGGTTTGGGCAAAATGTGACCCACCGCCGCTTTCAGTAATTGGCAGGTTTTTGGTATAAAACGTCGGAATTTCAATCTGCGAATAGGTGCAGAGAGCCAGAATTTGGGTCCAAAATATGGCTCAGGTATCGAATTTGGGATGTTTGGGATATTTTGAAAAATGCAGGGGGGTTTGGGCAAAATTTGACCCACCGCCGCTCTCAGTAATTGGCAGGTTTTTGGTATAAAACGTCGGAATTTCAATCTGCGAATAGGTGCAGAGAGCCAGAATTTGGGTAAAAATATGGCTCAGGTATCGAATTTGGGATGTTTGGGATATTTTGAAAACTGCAGGGGGGTTTGGGTAAAATGTGCCCCAACGCTGCTTTCAGTAATTGGCAGATTTTTTGTATAAAAAGTCGGAATTTCAAACGGCGAATAGGTGCAGAGAGCCAAAATTTAGGTCCAAAATATGGCTCAGGTATCGAATTTGGGATGTTTAGGATATTTTGAAAACTGCAGGGGGGTTTGGGCAAAATGTTACAAATCGCCGCTTTTAATAATTGGTATATTTTTGGTATAAAAAGTCGGAATTTCAAACTTCGAATAGGTGCAGAATGCCAGAATTTGGCTCCAAAATTAGGCTCAGGTATCGAATTTGGGATTTTTGGGATATTTTGAAAACTGCAGGGGGGTTTGAGCAAAATATGCCCCACCGCCGCTTTCAGTAATTGGCAGCTTTTTGGTATAAAACGTCGGAATTTCAATCTGCGAATAGGTGCAGAGAGCCAGAATTTGGGTCCAAAATATGGCTCAGGTATCGAATTTGGGATGTTTGGGTTATTTTGAAAACTGCAGGGGGGTTTGGGCAAAATGTGACCCACCGCTGCTTTCAGTAATTGGCATATTTATAGTATAAAAAGTCGGAATTTCAACCTGCGAATAGGTGCAGAGAGCCAGAATTTGGGTCCAAAATATAGCTCAGGTATCGAGTTTGGGATGTTTGGGATATTTTGAAAACTGCAGGGGGGGTTTGGGCAAAATGTGACCCACCGCCGCTCTCAGTAATTGGCAGGTTTTTGGTATAAAACGTCGGAATTTCAATCTGCGAATAGGTGCAGAGAGCCAGAATTTGGGTCCAAAATATGGCTCAGGTATCGAATTTGGGATGTTTGGGATATTTTGAAAACTGCAGGGGGGTTTGGGCAAAATGTGACCCACCGCCGCTCACAGAAATTGGCAGGTTTTTGGTATAAAACGTCGGAATTCCAATCTGCGAATAGGTGCAGAGAGCCAGAATTTGGGTCGAAAATATGGCTCAGGTATCGAATTTGGGATGTTTGGGATATTTTGAAAACTGCAGGGGGGTGTGGGCAAAATGTGACCCACCGCCGCTCTCAGTAATTGGCAGGTTTTTGGTATAAAACGTCAGAATTTCAATCTGCGAATAGGTGCAGAGAGCCAGAATTTGGGTAAAAATATGGCTCAGGTATCGAATTTGGGATGTTTGGGATATTTTGAAAACTGCAGGGGGGTTTGGGCAAAATGTGACCTACCGCTGGTTTCAGTAATTGGCATATTTTTGGTATAAAAAGTTGGAATTTCAAACTGCGAATAGGTGCAGAGAGCCAGAATTTAGGTCCAAAATAAGGCTCAGGTATCGAATTAGGGATGTTTGGGATATTTTGAAAACTGCAGGGGGGTTTGGGCAAAATGTGACCCACCGCTGCTTTCAGTAATTGGCAGATTTTTGGTATAAAAAGTAGGAATTTCAAACTGCGAATAGGTACAGAGAGCCAGAATTTGGGTCCAAAATATGGCTCAGGTATCAAATTTGGGGTATTTTGAAAACAGCAGGAGGGTTTGGGCAAAATGTGACCCAACGCCGCTTTCAGTAATTGGCAGGTTTTTGGTATAAAAAGTCGGAATTTCAAACTGCGAATAGGTGCAAAGAGCCAGAATTTGGGTCCTAAATATGGCTCAGGTATCGAATTTGGGATGTTTGGGATATTTTGAAAACTGCAGGGGGGTGTGGGCAAAATGTGACCTACCGCTGCTTTCAGTAATTGGCATATTTTTGGTATAAAAAGTCGAAATTTCAAACTGCGAGTTGGTGCAGAGAGCCAGAATTTGGGTCCAAAATATGGTTCAGGTATCGAATTTTGGATCTTTGGGATATTTAGAAAACTGCGGGGGAATTTCAATCTGCGAATAGGTGCAGAGAGCCAGAATTTGGGTCCAAAATATGGCTCAGGTATCGAATTTGGGATGTTTGGGATATTTTGAAAAATGCAGGGGGGTTTGGGCAAAATTTGACCCACCGCCGCTCTCAGTAATTGGCAGGTTTTTGGTATAAAACGTCGGAATTTCAATCTGCGAATAGGTGCAGAGAGCCAGAATTTGGGTCCAAAATATGGCTCAGGTATCGAATTTGGGATGTTTGGGTTATTTTGAAAACTGCAGGGGGGTTTGGGCAAAATGTGACCCACCGCTGCTTTCAGTAATTGGCATATTTATAGTATAAAAAGTCGGAATTTCAACCTGCGAATAGGTGAAGAGAGCCAGAATTTGGGTCCAAAATATAGCTCAGGTATCGAATTTGGGATGTTTGGGATATTTTGAAAACTGCAGGGGGGTTTGGGCAAAATGTGACCCACCACCGCTCTCAGTAATTGGCAGGTTTTTGGTATAAAACGTCAGAATTTCAATCTGCGAATAGGTGCAGAGAACCAGAATTTGGGTCCAAAATATGGCTCAGGTATCGAATTTGGGATGCTTGGGATATTTTGAAAACTGCAGGGGGGTTTGGGCAAAATGTGACCCACCGCCGCTCACAGAAATTGGCAGGTTTTTGGTATAAAACGTCGGAATTCCAATCTGCGAATAGGTGCAGAGAGCCAGAATTTGGGTCGAAAATATGGCACAGGTATCGAATTTGGGATGTTTGGGATATTTTGAAAACTGCAGGGGGGTTTGGGCAAAATGTGACCCACCGCTGCTTTCAGTAATTGGAATATTTTTGGTATAAAAAGTCGGAATTTCAAACTGCGAATAGGTGCAGAGAGCCAGAATTTAGGTCCAAAATATGGCTCAGGTATCGAATTTGGGATGTTTGGGATATTTTGAAAACTGCAGGGGGGTGTGGGCAAAATGTGACCCACCGCTGCTTTCAGTAATTGGCATATTTTTGGTATAAAAATTCGAAATTTCAAACTGCGAGTTGGTGCAGAGAGCCAGAATTTGGGTCCAAAATATGGTTCAGGTATCGAATTTTGGATCTTTGGGATATTTTGAAAACTGCGGGGGGGTTTGGGCAAAATGTGACCCACCGCCGCTTTCAGTAATTGGCAGGTTTTTGGTATAAAAATTCGGAGTTTCAAACTGCGAATAGGTTCAGAGAGCCAGAATTTGGGTCCAAAATATGGCTCAGGTATCAAATTTGGGATTTTTGGGATATTTTGAAAACTGCAGTGGGGTTTGGGCAAAATGTGACCCACCGCCGCTTTCAGTAATTGGCAGGTTTTTGGTATAAAACGTCGGAATTTCAATCTGCGAATAGGTGCAGAGAGCCAGAATTTGGGTCCAAAATATGGCTCAGGTATCGAATTTGGGATGTTTTGGATATTTTGAAAACTGCAGGGGGGTTTGGGCAAAATGTGACCCACCGCCGCTCTCAGTAATTGGCAGGTTTTTGGTATAAAACGTCGGAATTTCAATCTGCGAATAGGTGCAGAGAGCCAGAATTTGGGTAAAAATATGGCTCAGGTATCGAATTTGGGATGTTTGGGAGATTTTGAAAACTGCAGGGGGGTTTGGGCAAAATGTGACCTACCGCTGGTTTCAGTAATTGGCATATTTTTGGTATAAAAAGTTGGAATTTCAAACTGCGAATAGGTGCAGAGAGCCAGAATTTAGGTCCAAAATAAGGCTCAGGTATCGAATTAGGGATGTTTGGGATATTTTGAAAACTGCAGGGGGGTTTGGGCAAAATGTGACCCACCGCTGCTTTCAGTAATTGGCAGATTTTTGGTATAAAAAGTAGGAATTTCAAACTGCGAATAGGTACAGAGAGCCAGAATTTGGGTCCAAAATATGGCTCAGGTATCAAATTTGGGGTATTTTGAAAACAGCAGGAGGGTTTGGGCAAAATGTGACCCAACGCCGCTTTCAGTAATTGGCAGGTTTTTGTTATAAAAAGTCGGAATTTCAAACTGCGAATAGGAGCAAAGAGCCAGAATTTTGGTCCAAAATATGGCTCAGGTATTGAATTTGGGATTTTTTGAAAACTGCAGGGGGGTTTGCACAAAATGTGACCCACCGTTGCCTTCAGTAATTGGCAGCTTTTTGGTATAAAACGTCGGAATTCAATCTGCGAATAGGTGCAGAGAGCCAGAATTTGGGTCCTAAATATGGCTCAGGTATCGAATTTGGGATGTTTGGGATATTTTGAAAACTGCAGGGGGGTGTGGGCAAAATGTGACCCACCGCTGCTTTCAGTAATTGGCATATTTTTGGTATAAAAATTCGAAATTTCAAACTGCGAGTTGGTGCAGAGAGCCAGAATTTGGGTCCAAAATATGGTTCAGGTATCGAATTTTGGATCTTTGGGATATTTTGAAAACTGCAGGGGGGTTTGGGCAAAATGTGACCCACCTCCGCTTTCAGTAATTGGCAGATTTTTCGTATAAAAAGTCGGAGTTTCAAACTGCGAATAGGTGCAGAGAGCCAGAATTTGGGTCCAAAATATGGCTCAGGTATCAAATTTGGGATTTTTGGGATATTTTGAAAACTGCAGTGGGGTTTGGGCAAAATGTGACCCACTGCCGCTTTTAGTAATTGGCAGATTTTTGGTATAAAACGTCGGAATTTCAATCTGCGAATAGGTGCAGAGAGCCAGAATTTGGGTCCAAAATATGGCTCAGGTATCGAATTTGGGATGTTTGGGATATTTTGAAAACTGCAGGGGGGTTTGGGCAAAATGTGACCTACCGCTGGTTTCAGTAATTGGCATATTTTTGGTATAAAAAGTTGGAATTTCAAACTGCGAATAGGTGCAGAGAGCCAGAATTTAGGTCCAAAATAAGGCTCAGGTATCGAATTAGGGATGTTTGGGATATTTTGAAAACTGCAGGGGGGTTTGGGCAAAATGTGACCCACCGCTGCTTTCAGTAATTGGCAGATTTTTGGTATAAAAAGTAGGAATTTCAAACTGCGAATAGGTACAGAGAGCCAGAATTTGGGTCCAAAATATGGCTCAGGTATCAAATTTGGGGTATTTTGAAAACAGCAGGAGGGTTTGGGCAAAATGTGACCCAACGCCGCTTTCAGTAATTGGCAGGTTTTTGTTATAAAAAGTCGGAATTTCAAACTGCGAATAGGAGCAAAGAGCCAGAATTTTGGTCCAAAATATGGCTCAGGTATTGAATTTGGGATTTTTTGAAAACTGCAGGGGGGTTTGCACAAAATGTGACCCACCGTTGCCTTCAGTAATTGGCAGCTTTTTGGTATAAAACGTCGGAATTCAATCTGCGAATAGGTGCAGAGAGCCAGAATTTGGGTCCTAAATATGGCTCAGGTATCGAATTTGGTATGTTTGGGATATTTTGAAAACTGCAGGGGGGTGTGGGCAAAATGTGACCAACCGCCGCTCTCAGTAATTGGCAGGTTTTTGGTATAAAAAGTCGGAATTTCAAACTGCGAATAGGTTCAGAGAGCCAGAATTTGGGTCCAAAATATGGCTCAGGTATCAAATTTCGGATTTTTGGGATATTTTGAAAACTGCAGTGGGGTTTGGGCAAAATGTGACCCACCGCCTCTTTCAGTAATTGGCAGGTTTTTGGTATAAAACGTCGGAATTTTAATCTGCAAATAGGTGCAGAGAGCCAGAATTTGGGTCCAAAATATGGCTCAGGTATCGAATTTGGGATGTTTGGGATATTTTGAAAACTGCAGGGGGGTTTGGGCAAAATGTGACCCACCGCCGCTCTCAGTAATTTACAGGTTTTTGGTATAAAACGTCGGAATTTCAATCTGCGAATAGGTGCAGAGAGACAGAATTTGGGTAAAAATATGGCTCAGGTATCGAATTTGGGATGTTTGGGATATTTTGAAAACTGCAGGGGGGTTTGGGTAAAATGTGACCCACCGCCGCTTTCAGTAATTGGCAGATTTTTTGTATAAAAAGTCGGAATTTCAAACGGGGAATAGGTGCAGAGAGCCAAAATTTAGGTCCAAAATATGGTTCAGGTATCGAATTTGGGATGTTTAGGATATTTTGAAAACTGCAGGGGGGTTTAGGCAAAATGTTACAAATCGCCGCTTTTAATAATTGGTATATTTTTGGTATTAAAAGTCGGAATTTCAAACTTCGAATAGGTGCAGAATGCCAGAATTTGGCTCCAAAATTAGGCTCAGGTCTCGAATTTGGGATGTTTGGGATATTTTGAAAACTGCAGGGGGGTTTGAGCAAAATATGCCCCACCGCCGCTTTCAGTAATTGGCAGCTTTTTGGTATAAAACGTCGGAATTTCAATCTGCGAATAGGTGCAGAGAGCCAGAATTTGGGTCCAAAATATGGCTCAGGTATCGAATTTGGGATGTTTGGGTTATTTTGAAAACTGCAGGGGGGTTTGGGCAAAATGTGACCCACCGCTGCTTTCAGTAATTGGCATATTTTTAGTATAAAAAGTCGGAATTTCAACCTGCGAATAGGTGCAGAGAGCCAGAATTTGGGTCCAAAATATAGCTCAGGTATCCAATTTGGGATGTTTGGGATATTTTGAAAACTGCAGGGGGGTTTGGGCAAAATGTGACCCACCGCCGCTCTCAGTAATTGGCAGGTTTTTGGTATAAAACGTCGGAATTTCAATCTGCGAATAGGTGCAGAGAGCCAGAATTTGGGTCCAAAATATGGCTCAGGTATCGAATTTGGGATGTTTGGGATATTTTGAAAACTGCAGGGGGGTTTGGGCAAAATGTGACCCACCGCCGCTCTCAGAAATTGGCAGGTTTTTGGTATAAAACGTCGGAATTTCAATCTGCGAATAGGTGCAGAGAGCCAGAATTTGGGTCGAAACTATGGCTCAGGTATCGAATTTGGGATGTTTGGGATATTTTGAAAACTGCAGAAGGGGTTTGGGCAAAATGTGACCCACCGCTGCTTTCAGTAATTGGAATATTTTTGGTATAAAAAGTCGGAATTTCAAACTGCGAATAGGTGCAGAGAGCCAGAATTTAGGTCCAAAATATGGTTCATGTATCGAATTTGGGATGTTTGGGATATTTTGAAAACTGCAGGGGGGTTTGGGCAAAATGTGACCCACCGCTGCATTCAGTAATTGGTATATTTTTGGTATAATAATTCGGAATTTCAAACTGCGAATAGGTGCAGAGAGCCAGAATTTGGCTACAAAATATGGCTCAGGTATCGAATTTGGGATGTTTGGGATATTTTGAAAACTGCAGGGGGGTTTGTGCAAAATGTGACCCACCGCCGCTATTAGTAATTGGCATATTTTTGGTATAAAAAGTCGGAATTTCAAACTGCGAATAGGTGCAGAGAGCCAGAATTTGGGTCCAAAAAATGGCTCAGGTATCGAATTTGGGATGTTTGGGATATTTTGAAAACTGCAGGGGGGTTTGGGCAAAATATGACTCACCGCTGATTTCAGTAATTGGCATATTTTTGGTATAAAAAGTCGGAATTTCAAACTGCGAATAGGTTCAGAGAGCCAGAATTTGGGTCCAAAATATGGCTCAGGTATCGAATTTGGGATGTTTGGGATATTTTGAAAATTGCAGGGGGGTTTGGGCAAAATGTGACCCACCGCCGCTTTCAGTAATTGGCAGCTTTTTGGTATAAAACGTCGGAATTTCAATCTGCGAATAAGTGCAGAGAGCCAGAATTTGGGTTAAAAATATGGCTCAGGTATCGAATTTGGGATGTTTGGGATATTTTGAAAACTGCAGGGGTGGTTTGGGCAAAATGTGATCCACCGCGGCTTTCAGTAATCGGCAGATTTTTGGTATAAAAAGTCGGAATTCCAAACTGCGAATAGGTGCAAAGAGCAAGAACTTGGGTCCAAAATATGGCTCAGGTATCTAATTTGGGATGTTTGGGATATTTTGAAAACTGCAGGGGGGTTTGGACAAAATGTGACCCACCGCTGCTTTCAGTAATTGGCATATTTTTGGTACAAAAAGTCGGAATTTCAAACTGCGAATAGGTGCAGAGAGCCAGAATTTAGGTCTTAAATATGGCTCAGGTATCGAATTTGGGATGTTTGAGATATTTTGAAAACTGCAGGGGGGGTTTGGGCAAAATGTGACTCTTAGCTGCTTTTAGTAATTGGTATATTTTTGGTATAAAAAGTCGGAATTTCAAACGGCTAATAGGTGTAGAGAGCCAGAATTTTGGTCCAAAATATGGCTCAGGTATCGAATTTGGGATGTTTAGAGTATTTTAGGATATTTTGAAAACTGCAGGGGGGGTTTGGGCAAAATGTGACCCTTCGCTGCTTTTAGTAATTGGTATATTTTTGGTATAAAAAATCGGAATTTCAAACGGCGAATAGGTGCAGAGAGTCAGAATTTAGGTCCAAAAAATGGCTCAGGTATCGAATTTGGGATGTTTAGGATATTTTGAAAACTGCAGGGGGGTTTGGGCAAAATGTGACCAATCGCCGCTTTTAATAATTGGTATATTTTTGGTATAAAAAGTCGGAATTTCAAACTACGAATAGATGCAGAGAGCCAGAATTTGGCTCCAAAATATAGCTCAGGTATCGAATTTGGGATGTTTGGGATATTTTGAAAACTGCAGGGGGGTTTGGGCAAAATGTGACCCACCGCCGCTTTCAGTAATTGGCAGCTTTTTGGTATAAAACGTCGGAATTTCAATCTGCGAATAGGTGCAGAGCGCCAGAATTTGGGTTCAAAATATGGCTCAGGTATCGAATTTGGGATGTTTGGGATATTTTGAAAACTGCAGGGAGGTTTAGGCAAAATGTGACCCACCGCCGCTCTCAGTAATTGGCATATTTTTGGTATAAAAAGTCGGAATTTCAAGCTGCGAATAGGTGCAGAGAGCCAGAATTTAGGTCTTAAATATGGCTCAGGTATCGAATTTGGGATGTTTAGGATATTTTGAATACTGCAGGGCGTTTTGGGCAAAATGTGACCCACCGCTGCTTTCAGTAATTGGCAGATTTTTGGTATAAAAAGTAGGAATTTCAAACTGCGAATAGGTACAGAGAGCCAGAATTTGGGTCCAAAATATGGCTCAGGTATCAAATTTGGGGTGTTTTGAAAACAGCAGGAGGGTTTGGGCAAAATGTGACCCAACGCCGCTCTCAGTAATTGGCAGTTTTTTGTTATAAAAAGTCGGAATTTCAAACTGCGAATAGGTGCAAAGAGAAAGAATTTTGGTCCAAAATATGGCTCAGGTATCGAATTTGGGATTTTTTGAAAACTGCAGGGGGGTTTGCACAAAATGTGATCCACCGTTGCCTTCAGTAATTGGCAGCTTTTTGGTATAAAACGTCGGAATTCAATCTGCGAATAGGTGCAGAGAACCAGAATTTGGGTCCTAAATATGGCTCAGGTATCGAATTTGGGATGTTTGGGATATTTTGAAAACTGCAGGGGGGTGTGGGCAAAATGTGACCCACCGCTGCTTTCAGTAATTGGCATATTTTTGGTATAAAAATTCGAAATTTCAAACTGCGAGTTGGTGCAGAGAGCCAGAATTTGGGTCCAAAATATGGTTCAGGTATCGAATTTTGGATCTTTGGGATATTTTGAAAACTGCGGGGGGGTTTGGGCAAAATGTGACCCACCTCCGCTTTCAGTAATTGGCAGATTTTTGGTATAAAAAGTCGGAGTTTCAAACTGCGAATAGGTACAGAGAGCCAGAATTTGGGTCCAAAATATGGCTCAGGTATCAAATTTGGGATTTTTGGGATATTTTGAAAACTGCAGTGGGGTTTGGGCAAAATGTGACCCACCGCCGCTTTTAGTAATTGGCAGATTTTTGGTATAAAACGTCGGAATTTCAATCTGCGAATAGGTGCAGAGAGCCAGAATTTGGGTCCAAAATATGGTTCAGGTATCGAATTTGGGATGTTTGGGATATTTTGAAAACTGCAGGGGGGTGTGGGCAAAATGTGACCAACCGCCGCTCTCAGTAATTGGCAGGTTTTTGGTATAAAAAGTCGGAATTTCAAACTGCGAATAGGTTCAGAGAGCCAGAATTTGGGTCCAAAATATGGCTCAGGTATCAAATTTGGGATTTTTGGGATATTTTGAAAACTGCAGTGGGGTTTGGGCAAAATGTGACCCACCGCCGCTTTCAGTAATTGGCAGGTTTTTGGTATAAAACGTCGGAATTTCAATCTGCAAATAGGTGCAGAGAGCCAGAATTTGGGTCCAAAATATGGCTCAGGTATCGAATTTGGGATGTTTGGGTTATTTTGAAAACTGCAGGGGGGTTTGGGCAAAATGTGACCCACCGCTGCTTTCAGTAATTGGCATATTTTTAGTATAAAAAGTCGGAATTTCAACCTGCGAATAGGTGCAGAGAGCCAGAATTTGGGTCCAAAATATAGCTCAGGTATCCAATTTGGGATGTTTGGGATATTTTGAAAACTGCAGGGGGGTTTGGGCAAAATGTGACCCACCGCCGCTCTCAGTAATTGGCAGGTTTTTGGTATAAAACGTCGGAATTTCAATCTGCGAATAGGTGCAGAGAGCCAGAATTTGGGTCCAAAATATGGCTCAGGTATCGAATTTGGGATGTTTGGGATATTTTGAAAACTGCAGGGGGGTTTGGGCAAAATGTGACCCACCGCCGCTCTCAGAAATTGGCAGGTTTTTGGTATAAAACGTCGGAATTTCAATCTGCGAATAGGTGCAGAGAGCCAGAATTTGGGTCGAAACTATGGCTCAGGTATCGAATTTGGGATGTTTGGGATATTTTGAAAACTGCAGGGGGGTTTGGGCAAAATGTGACCCACCGCTGCTTTCAGTATTTGGAATATTTTTGGTATAAAAAGTCGGAATTTCAAACGGCGAATAGGTGCAGAGAGCCAGAATTTAGGTCCAAAATATGGATCATGTATCGAATTTGGGATGTTTGGGATATTTTGAAAACTGCAGGGGGGTTTGGGCAAAATGTGACCCACCGCTGCATTCAGTAATTGGTATATTTTTGGTATAATAAGTCGGAATTTCAAACTGCGAATAGGTGCAGAGAGCCAGAATTTGGCTACAAAATATGGCTCAGGAATCGAATTTGGGATGTTTGGGATATTTTGAAAACTGCAGGGGGGTTTGTGCAAAATGTGACCCACCGCCGCTATCAGTAATTGGCATATTTTTGGTATAAAAAGTCGGAATTTCAAACTGCGAATAAGTTCAGAGAGCCAGAATTTGGGTCCAAAATATGTCTCAGGTATCGAATTTGGGATGTTTGGGATATTTTGAAAATTGCAGGGGGGTTTGGGCAAAATGTGACCCACCGCCGCTTTCAGTAATTGGCAGCTTTTTGGTATAAAACGTCGGAATTTCAATCTGCGAATAAGTGCAGAGAGCCAGAATTTGGTTTAAAAATATGGCTCAGGTATCGAATTTGGGATGTTTGGGATATTTTGAAAACTGCAGGGGTGGTTTGGGCAAAATGTGATCCACCGCGGCTTTCAGTAATCGGCAGATTTTTGGTATAAAAAGTCGGAATTCCAAACTGCGAATAGGTGCAAAGAGCAAGAACTTGGGTCCAAAATATGGCTCAGGTATCGAATTTGGGATGTTTGGGATATTTTGAAAACTGCAGGGGGGTTTGGACAAAATGTGACCCACCGCTGCTTTCAGTAATTGGCATATTTTTGGTATAAAAAGTCGGAATTTCAAACTGCGAATAGGTGCAGAGAGCCAGAATTTAGGTCTTAAATATGGCTCAGGTATCGAATTTGGGATGTTTAGGATATTTTGAAAACTGCAGGGGGGGTTTGGGCAAAATGTGACTCTTAGCTGCTTTTAGTAATTGGTATATTTTTGGTATAAAAAGTCGGAATTTCAAACGGCTAATAGGTGTAGAGAGCCAGAATTTTGGTCCAAAATATGGCTCAGGTATCGAATTTGGGATGTTTAGAATATTTTAGGATATTTTGAAAACTGCAGGGGGGGTTTGGGCAAAATGTGACCCTTCGCTGCTTTTAGTAATTGGTATATTTTTGGTATAAAAAGTCGGAATTTCAAACGGCGAATAGGTGCAGAGAGTCAGAATTTAGGTCCAAAAAATGGCTCAGGTATCGAATTTGGGATGTTTAGGATATTTTGAAAACTGCAGGGGGGTTTGGGCAAAATGTGACCAATCGCCGCTTTTAATAATTGGTATATTTTTGGTATAAAAAGTCGGAATTTCAAACTACGAATAGATGCAGAGAGCCAGAATTTGGCTACAAAATATAGCTCAGGTATCGAATTTGGGATGTTTGGGATATTTTGAAAACTGCAGGGGGGTTTGGGCAAAATGTGACCCACCGCCGCTTTCAGTAATTGGCAGCTTTTTGGTATAAAACGTCGGAATTTCAATCTGCGAATAGGTGCAGAGAGCCAGAATTTGGGTCCAAAATATAGCTCAGGTATCCAATTTGGGATGTTTGGGATATTTTGAAAACTGCAGGGGGGTTTGGGCAAAATGTGACCCACCGCCGCTCTCAGTAATTGGCAGGTTTTTGGTATAAAACGTCGGAATTTCAATCTGCGAATAGGTGCAGAGAGCTAGATTTTGGGTCCAAAATATGGCTCAGGTATCGAATTTGGGATGTTTGGGATATTTTGAAAACTGCAGGGGGGTTTGGGCAAAATGTGACCCACCGCCGCTCTCAGAAATTGGCAGGTTTTTGGTATAAAACGTCGGAATTTCAATCTGCGAATAGGTGCAGAGAGCCAGAATTTGGGTCGAAACTATGGCTCAGGTATCGAATTTGGGATGTTTGGGATATTTTGAAAACTGCAGGGGGGTTTGGGCAAAATGTGACCCACCGCTGCTTTCAGTAATTGGAATATTTTTGGTATAAAAAGTCGGAATTTCAAACTGCGAATAGGTGCAGAGAGCCAGAATTTAGGTCCAAAATATGGCTCATGTATCGAATTTGGGATGTTTGGGATATTTTGAAAACTGCAGGGGGGTTTGGGCAAAATGTGACCCACCGCTGCATTCAGTAATTGGTATATTTTTGGTATAATAAGTCGGAATTTCAAACTGCGAATAGGTGCAGAGAGCCAGAATTTGGCTACAAAATATGGCTCAGGTATCGAATTTGGGATGTTTGGGATATTTTGAAAACTGCGGGGGGGTTTGTGCAAAATGTGACCCACCGCCGCTATCAGTAATTGGCATATTTTTGGTATAAAAAGTCGGAATTTCAAACTGCGAATAGGTGCAGAGAGCCAGAATTTGGGTCCAAAAAATGGCTCAGGTATCGAATTTGGGATGTTTGGGATATTTTGAAAACTGCAGGGGGGTTTGGGCAAAATGTGACTCACCGCTGATTTCAGTAATTGGCATATTTTTGGTATAAAAAGTCGGAATTTCAAACTGCGAATAGGTTCAGAGAGCCAGAATTTGGGTCCAAAATATGGCTCAGGTATCGAATTTGGGATGTTTGGGATATTTTGAAAATTGCAGGGGGGTTTGGGCAAAATGTGACCCACCGCCGCTTTCAGTAATTGGCAGCTTTTTGGTATAAAACGTCGGAATTTCAATCTGCGAATAAGTGCAGAGAGCCAGAATTTGGGTTAAAAATATGGCTCAGGTATCGAATTTGGGATGTTTGGGATATTTTGAAAACTGCAGGGGTGGTTTGGGCAAAATGTGATCCACCGCGGCTTTCAGTAATCGGCAGATTTTTGGTATAAAAAGTTGGAATTCCAAACTGCGAATAGGTGCAAAGAGCAAGAACTTGGGTCCAAAATATGGCTCAGGTATCGAATTTGGGATGTTTGGGATATTTTGAAAACTGCAGGGGGGTTTGGACAAAATGTGACCCACCGCTGCTTTCAGTAATTGGCATATTTTTGGTATAAAAAGTCGGAATTTCAAACTGCGAATAGGTGCAGAGAGCCAGAATTTAGGTCTTAAATATGGCTCAGGTATCGAATTTGGGATGTTTAGGATATTTTGAAAACTGCAGGGGGGGTTTGGGCAAAATGTGACTCTTAGCTGCTTTTAGTAATTGGTATATTTTTGGTATAAAAAGTCGGAATTTCAAACGGCTAATAGGTGTAGAGAGCCAGAATTTTGGTCCAAAATATGGCTCAGGTATCGAATTTGGGATGTTTAGAATATTTTAGGATATTTTGAAAACTGCAGGGGGGGTTTGGGCAAAATGTGACCCTTCGCTGCTTTTAGTAATTGGTATATTTTTGGTATAAAAAGTCGGAATTTCAAACGGCGAATAGGTGCAGAGAGTCAGAATTTAGGTCCAAAAAATGGCTCAGGTATCGAATTTGGGATGTTTAGGATATTTTGAAAACTGCAGGGGGATTTGGGCAAAATGTGACCAATCGCCGCTTTTAATAATTGGTATATTTTTGGTATAAAAAGTCGGAATTTCAAACTACGAATAGATGCAGAGAGCCAGAATTTGGCTCCAAAATATAGCTCAGGTATCGAATTTGGGATGTTTGGGATATTTTGAAAACTGCAGGGGGGTTTGGGCAAAATGTGACCCACCGCCGCTTTCAGTAATTGGCAGCTTTTTGGTATAAAACGTCGGAATTTCAATCTGCGAATAGGTGCAGAGCGCCAGAATTTGGGTTCAAAATATGGCTCAGGTATCGAATTTGGGATGTTTGGGATATTTTGAAAACTGCAGGGAGGTTTAGGCAAAATGTGACCCACCGCCGCTCTCAGTAATTGGCATATTTTTGGTATAAAAAGTCGGAATTTCAAGCTGCGAATAGGTGCAGAGAGCCAGAATTTAGGTCTTAAATATGGCTCAGGTATCGAATTTGGGATGTTTAGGATATTTTGAATACTACAGGGGGGTTTGGGCAAAATGTGACCCACCGCTGCTTTCAGTAATTGGCAGATTTTTGGTATAAAGAGTAGGAATTTCAAACTGCGAATAGGTACAGAGAGCCAGAATTTGGGTCCAAAATATGGCTCAGGTATCAAATTTGGGGTATTTTGAAAACAGCAGGAGGGTTTGGGCAAAATGTGACCCAACGCCGCTTTCAGTAATTGGCAGGTTTTTGTTATAAAAAGTCGGAATTTCAAACTGCGAATAGGTGCAAAGAGAAAGAATTTTGGTCCAAAATATGGCTCAGGTATCGAATTTGGGATTTTTTGAAAACTGCAGGGGGGTTTGCACAAAATGTGACCCACCGTTGCCTTCAGTAATTGGCAGCTTTTTGGTATAAAACGTCGGAATTCAATCTGCGAATAGGTGCAGAGAGCCAGAATTTGGGTCCTAAATATGGCTCAGGTATCGAATTTGGGATGTTTGGGATATTTTGAAAACTGCAGGGGGGTGTGGGCAAAATGTGACCCACCGCTGCTTTCAGTAATTGGCATATTTTTGGTATAAAAAGTCGAAATTTCAAACTGCGAGTTGGTGCAGAGAGCCAGAATTTGGGTCCAAAATATGGTTCAGGTATCGAATTTTGGATCTTTGGGATATTTTGAAAACTGCGGGGGGGTTTGGGCAAAATGTGACCCACCTCCGCTTTCAGTAATTGGCAGATTTTTGGTATAAAAAGTCGGAGTTTCAAACTGCGAATAGGTGCAGAGAGCCAGAATTTGGGTCCAAAATATGGCTCAGGTATCAAATTTGGGATTTTTGGGATATTTTGAAAACTGCAGTGGGGTTTGGGCAAAATGTGACCCACCGCCGCTTTTAGTAATTGGCAGATTTTTGGTATGAAACGTCGGAATTTCAATCTGCGAATAGGTGCAGAGAGCCAGAATTTGGGTCCAAAATATGGTTCAGGTATCGAATTTGGGATGTTTGGGATATTTTGAAAACTGCAGGGGGGTGTGGGCAAAATGTGACCAACCGCCGCTCTCAGTAATTGGCAGGTTTTTGGTATAAAAAGTCGGAATTTCAAACTGCGAATAGGTTCAGAGAGCCAGAATTTGGGTCCAAAATATGGCTCAGGTATCAAATTTGGGATTTTTGGGATATTTTGAAAACTGCAGTGGGGTTTGGGCAAAATGTGACCCACCGCCGCTTTCAGTAATTGGCAGGTTTTTGGTATAAAACGTCGGAATTTCAATCTGCAAATAGGTGCAGAGAGCCAGAATTTGGGTCCAAAATATGGCTCAGGTATCGAATTTGGGATGTTTGGGATATTTTGAAAACTGCAGGGGGGTTTGGGCAAAATGTGACCCACCGCCGCTCTCAGTAATTGGCAGGTTTTTGGTATAAAACGTCGGAATTTCAATCTGCGAATTGGTGCAGAGAGCCAGAATTTGGGTAAAAATATGGCTCAGGTATCGAAGTTGGGATGTTTTGGATATTTTGAAAACTGCAGGGGGGTTTGGGCAAAATGTGACAAATCGCAGCTTTCAGTAATTGGCAGATTTTTTATATAAAAATTCGGAATTTCAAACGGCGAATAGGTGCAGAGAGCCAGAATTTAGGTCCAAAAAATGGCTCAGGTAACGAATTTGGGATGTTTTGGATATTTTGAAAGCTGCAGGGGGGTTTGGGCAAAATGTGACCAATCGCCGCTTTTAATAATTGGTATATTTTTGGTATAAAAAGTCGGAATTTCAAACTACGAATAGATGCAGAGAGCCAGAATTTGGCTCCAAAATATAGCTCAGGTATCGAATTTGGGATGTTTGGGATATTTTGAAAACTGCAGTGGGGTTTGGGCAAAATGTGACCCACCGCCGCTTTCAGTAATTGGCAGCTTTTTGGTATAAAACGTCGGAATTTCAATCTGCGAATAGGTGCAGAGCGCCAGAATTTGGGTTCAAAATATGGCTCAGGTATCGAATTTGGGATGTTTGGGATATTTTGAAAACTGCAGGGAGGTTTAGGCAAAATGTGACCCACCGCCGCTCTCAGTAATTGGCATATTTTTGGTATAAAAAGTCGGAATTTCAAGCTGCGAATAGGTGCAGAGAGCCAGAATTTAGGTCTTAAATATGGCTCAGGTATCGAATTTGAGATGTTTAGGATATTTTGAATACTGCAGGGGGGGTTTGGGCAAAATGTGACCCTTCACCGCTTTTAGTAATTGGTATATTTTTGGTATAAAAAGTCGGAATTTCAAACTGCAAATAAGTGCAGAGAGCCAGAATTTGGCTCCAAAATATGGCTCAGGAGTCAAATTTCCGACATTTCAGACATTTTGAAAACTGCTGGGGGGTTTGGGCAAAATATGACCCATCGCCGTTTTCAGTAATTGGCATATTTTCGGTATGAAACGTCGTAATTTGAAACTGAAAAAAGGTGCAGAGAGTCAGAATTCGGCTCAAAAATCACGCTCAGCAGTCAAATTTCCAACATTTCAGACATTTTGAAAACTGCAGGGGGGTTTGGGCAAATTATGACCCATCGCCGTTTTCAGTAATTGGCATATTTTCGGTATGAAACGTCGTAATTTGAAACTGAAAATAGGTGCAGAGAGTCAGAATTCGGCTCAAAAATCATGCTCAGGAGTCAAATTTCCGACATTTCAGACATTTTGAAAACTGCAGGGAGGTTTGGGCAAAATATGACCCATCGCCGTTTTCAGTAATTGGCATATTTTCGGTATAAAAAGTCGTAATTTGAAACTGAAATTAGGTGCAAAGAGTCAGAATTCGGATAAAAAATCACGCTCAGGAGTCAAATTTCCGACATTTCAGACATTTTGAAAACTGCAGGGGGGGTTGGGCAAATTATGACCCATCGCGGTTTTCAGTAATTGGCATATTTTCGGTATAAAAAGTCGTAATTTGAAACTGAAAATAGATGCAGAGAGTCAGAATTCGGATAAAAAATCACGCTCAGGAGTCAAATTTCCGACATTTCAGACATTTTGAAAACTGCAGTGGGGTTTGGGCAAAATATGACCCATCGCCGTTTACAGTATTTGGCATATTTTCGGTATGAAACTTCGTAATTTGAATCTGAAAAAAGGTGCAGAGAGTCAGAATTCGGCTCAAAAATCATGCTCAGGAGTCAAATTTCCGACATTTCAGACATTTTAAAAACTGCAGGGGGGTTTGGGCAAAATATGACCCATCGCTGTTTTCAGTAATTGGCATATTTTCGGTATGAAATGTCGTAATTTGAAACTGAAAATAGGTGCAGAGAGTAAGAATTTGGCTAAAAAATCACGTTCAAGATTCAAATTTCCGACATTTCCGACATTTTGAAAACAGCAGGGGGGTTTGGGCAAAACATGAGAAATCGCCGTTTTAAGTAATTGGCATATTTTCGGAATAAAAAGTCGTAATTTGAAACTGAAAATAGATGCAGAGAGTCAGAATTCGGATAAAAAATCACGCTCAGGAGTCAAATTTCCGACATTTCAGACATTTTGAAAACTGCAGTGGGGTTTGGGCAAAATATGACCCATCGCCGTTTACAGTATTTGGCATATTTTCGGTATGAAACTTCGTAATTTGAAACTGAAAATAGGTGCAGAGAGTCGGAATTCGGCTCAAAAATCACGCTCAGGAGTCAAATTTCCGACATTTTAGACATTTTGAAAACTGCAGGGGCGTTTGGGCAAAATATGACCCATCGCCGTTTTCAGTAATTGGCATATTTTCGGTATGAAACGTCGTAATTTGAAACTGAAAATAGGTGCAGAGTCAGAATTCGGCTCAAAAATCACGCTCAGGAGTCAAATTTCCGACATTTCAGACATTTTGAAAACTGCAAAGGGGGTTTGGGCAAAATATGACTGATCGCCGTTTTCAGTAATTGTCATATTTTCGGTATAAAAAGTTGTAATTTGAAACTGAAAATAGGTGCAGAGACCCAGCATTTGGATAAAAAAATCACGCTCAAGAGTCAAATTTCCGACATTTCAGACATTTTGAAAACTGCAGGGGGGTTTGGGCAAAAAATGACCGATCGCCGTTTTCAGCAATTGGCATATTTTCGGTATGAAACGTCGTAATTTGAAGCTGTAAATAGGTGCAGAGAGTCAGAATTCGGCTAAAAAATCACGCTCAGGAGTCAAATTTCCGACATTTTAGACATTTTGAAAACTGCAGGGGGGTTTGAGCAAAATATGACCCATCGCCGTTTTCAGTAATTGGCATATTTTCGGTATAAAACATCGTGATTTGAAACTGAAAATAGGTGCAGAGAGTCAGAATTCGGATACAAAATCACGCTCAGGAGTCAAATTTCCGACATTTCAGAGATTTTGAAAACTGCAGGGGGGGTTTGGGCAAAATATGAACCATCGCCGTTTACAGTAATTGGCATATTTTCGGTATAAAACATCGTAATTTGAAACTGAAATTAGGTGCAGAGAGTAAGAATTTGGCTCAAAAATCACGTTCAGGAGTCAAATTTCCGACATTTCAGACATTTTGAAAACAGCAGGGGGGTTTGGGCAAAATATGACCGATCGCCGTTTTCAGTAATTGGCATATTTTCGGTATAAAAAGTCGTAATTTGAAACTGAAAAAAGGTGCAGAGAGTCAGAATTCGGCTCAAAAATCACGCTCAGCAGTCAAATTTCCAACATTTCAGAAATTTTGGAAACTGCTTGAGGGTTTGTGCAAAATATGACCCATCGCTGTTTTCAGTTATTGGCATATTTTCGGTATAAAAAGTCGTAATTTGAAACTGAAAATAGGTGCAGAGAGTCAGCATTTGGATTAAAAAAATCACGCACAGGAGTCAAATTTCCGACATTTAAGACATTTCGGAAACTGCAGGGGGGTTTGGGCAAAATATGACCTATCGCTGTTTTCAATAATTGGCATATTTTCGGTATAAAAAGTCGTAATTTGAAACTGAAAAAAGGTGCAGAGAGTCAGAATTCGGCTCAAAAATAACGCTCCGCAGTCAAATTTCCGACATTTCAGAAATTTTGGAAACTGCTGGAGGGTTTGTGCAAAATATGACCCATCGCTGTTTTCAGTAATTGGCATATTTTCGGTATAAAAAATCGTAATTTGAAACTGAAAATAAGTGCAGAGAGTCAGAATTCGGATAAAAAATCACGCTCAGGAGTCAAATTTCCGACATTTCAGACATTTTGAAAACTGCAGGGGGGTTTGGGCAAAAAATGACCGATCGCCGTTTTCAGTAATTGGCATATTTTCGGTATGAAACGTCGTAATTTGAAGCTGTAAGTAGGTGCAGAGAGTCAGAATTCGGCTAAAAAATCACGCTCAGGAGTCAAATTTCCGACATTTTAGACATTTTGAAAACTGCAGGGGGGTTTGAGCAAAATATGACCCATCGCCGTTTTCAGTAATTGGCATATTTTCGGTATAAAACATCGTGATTTGAAACTGAAAATAGGTGCAGAGAGTCAGAATTCGGATACAAAATCACGCTCAGGAGTCAAATTTCCGACATTTCAGAGATTTTGAAAACTGCAGGGGGGGTTTGGGCAAAATATGAACCATCGCCGTTTACAGTAATTGGCATATTTTCGGTATAAAACATCGTAATTTGAAACTGAAATTAGGTGCAGAGAGTAAGAATTTGGCTCAAAAATCACGTTCAGGAGTCAAATTTCCGACATTTCAGACATTTTGAAAACAGCAGGGGGGTTTGGGCAAAATATGACCGATCGCCGTTTTCAGTAATTGGCATATTTTCGGTATAAAAAGTCGTAATTTGAAACTGAAAAAAGGTGCAGAGAGTCAGAATTCGGCTCAAAAATCACGCTCAGCAGTCAAATTTCCAACATTTCAGAAATTTTGGAAACTGCTTGAGGGTTTGTGCAAAATATGACCCATCGCTGTTTTCAGTTATTGGCATATTTTCGGTATAAAAAGTCGTAATTTGAAACTGAAAATAGGTGCAGAGAGTCAGCATTTGGATTAAAAAAATCACGCACAGGAGTCAAATTTCCGACATTTAAGACATTTCGGAAACTGCAGGGGGGTTTGGGCAAAATATGACCTATCGCTGTTTTCAATAATTGGCATATTTTCGGTATAAAAAGTCGTAATTTGAAACTGAAAAAAGGTGCAGAGAGTCAGAATTCGGCTCAAAAATAACGCTCCGCAGTCAAATTTCCGACATTTCAGAAATTTTGGAAACTGCTGGAGGGTTTGTGCAAAATATGACCCATCGCTGTTTTCAGTAATTGGCATATTTTCGGTATAAAAAATCGTAATTTGAAACTGAAAATAAGTGCAGAGAGTCAGAATTCGGATAAAAAATCACGCTCAGGAGTCAAATTTCCGACATTTCAGACATTTTAAAAACTGCAAAGGGGGTTTGGGCAAAATATGACTGATCGCCGTTTTCAGTAATTGGCATATTTTCGGTATAAAAAGTCGTAATTTGAAACTGAAAATAGGTGCAGAGAGTCAGCATTTGGATAAAAAAAATCACGCTCAGGAGTCAAATTTCCGACATTTCAGACATTTTGAAAACTGCAGGGGGGTTTGGGCAAAAAATGACCGATCGCCGTTTTCAGTAATTGGCATATTTTCGGTATGAAACGTTGTAATTTGAAGCTGTAAATAGGTGCAGAGAGTCAGAATTCGGCTAAAAAATCACGCTCAGGAGTCAAATTTCCGACATTTTAGACATTTTGAAAACTGCAGGGGGGGTTTGGGCAAAATATGACCCATCGCCGTTTTCAGTAATTGGCATATTTTCGGTATAAAACGTCATAATTTGAAACTGAAAATAGGTGCAGAGGGTAAGAATTTGGCTCTAAAATCACGTTCAGGAGTCAATTTTCCGACATTTCAGAAATTTTGGAAACTGCTGGAGGGTTTGTGCAAAATATGACCCATCGCTGTTTTCAGTAATTGGCATATTTTCGGTATAAAAAATCGTAATTTGAAACTGAAAATAAGTGCAGAGAGTCAGAATTCGGATAAAAAATCACGCTCTGGAGTCAAATTTCCGACATTTCAGACATGTTGAAAACTGCAAGGGGTGTTTGGGCAAAATATGACCCATCGCCGTTTACAGTAATTGGCATATTTTCGGTATAAAACGTCGTAATTTGAAACTGTAAATAGGTGCAGAGAGTCAGAATTCGGCTCAAAAATCACGCTCAGGAGTCAAATTTCCGACATTTTAGATATTTTAAAAACTGCAGGGGGGTTTGTGCAAAATATGACCCATCGCCGTTTTCAGTAATTGGCATATTTTCGGTATAAAACGTCGTGATTTGAAACTGAAAATAGGTGCAGAGAGTCAGAATTTGGATAAAAAATCACGCTCAGGAGTCAAATTTCTGACATTTCAGAAATTTTGAAAACTGCATGGGGGTTTGGGCAAAATATGAACCATCGCCGTTTACAGTAATTGGCATATTTTCGGAATAAAACGTCGTAATTTGAAACTGAAAATAGGTGCAGAGAGTCAGAATTCGGTTCAAAAATCATGCTCAGGTGTCATATTTCCGACATTTCAGACATTTTAAAAACTGCAAGGGGGTTTGGGCAAAATATGACCCATCGCTGTTTTCAGTTATATGGCATATTTTCGGTATGAAACGTAGTAATATGAAACTGAAAATAGGTGCAGAGAGTAAGAATTTGGCTCAAAAATCACGTTCAGGAGTCAAATTTCCGACATTTCAGACATTTTGAAAACAGCAGGGGGGTTTGAGCAAAATATGACTCATCGCAGTATTCAGTAATTGGCATTTTTCCGGTATAAAAAGTCGTAATTTGAAACTAAAAATAGGTGCAGAGAGTCAGAATTCGGCTCAAAAATCACGCTCAGGAGTCAAATTTCCGACACTTCAGACATTTTAAAAACTGCACGGAGGTTTGGGCAAAATATGACCCATCGCCGTTTACAGTAATTGGCATATTTTCTTTATAAAAAAGTCGTAATTTGAAACTGAAAATAGGTTCAGAGAGTCAGAATTCGGCTCAAACATCCCGCTTAGGAGTCAAATTTCCGACATTTCAGACATTTTGAAAACTGCAGGGTGGGTTTGGGCAAAATATGACCCATCGCCGTTTTCAGTAATTGGCATATTTTCGGTATAAAAAGTCGTAATTTGAAACTGAAAATAGGTTCAGAGAGTCAGAATTCGGCTCAAAAATCACGCTCAGGAGTCGAATTTCCGACATTTCAGACATTTTGAAAACTGCAGGGGGGTTTGGGCAAAATATGACCCACCGCCGTTTTCAGTAATTGGCATATTTTCGGTATGAAACGTCGTAATTTGAAATTGAAAATAGGTGCAGAGAGTCAGAATTCGGCTCAAAAATCACGCTCAGGAGTCAAATTTTCCGACATTTCAGACATTTTAAAAACTGCAGGGGGGTTTGGGCAAAATATGACCCATCGCCGTTTTCAGTAATTGGCATATTTTCGGTATAAAACGTCATAATTTGAAACTGAAAATAGGTGCAGAGGGTAAGAATTTGGCTCTAAAATCACGTTCAGGAGTCAATTTTCCGACATTTCAGACATTTTGAAAACAGCATGGGGGTTTCGGCAACATATGACCCATCGCCGTTTTCAGTAATTGGCATATTTTCGGTATAAAAAGTCGTAATTTGAAACTGAAAATAGGTGCAGAGTCAAAGTTCGGATAAAAAATCACGCTCAGGAGTCAAATTTCCGACATTTCAGACATTTTGAAAACTGCAGGGGGGGTTTGGGAAAAATATGATCCATCACCGTTTACAGTAATTGGCATATTTTCGGTATGAAACGTCGTAATTTGAAACTGAAAATAGGTGCAGAGAGTCAGAATTCGGATAAAAAAATCACGCTCAGGAGTCAAATTTCCGACATTTCAGACATTTTGAAAACTGCAGGGGGGGTTTGGGCAAAATATGACCCATCGCCGTTTACAGTAATTGGCATATTTTCGGTATAAAACGTCGTAATTTGAAACTGAAAATAGATGCAGAGAGTCAGAATTCGGTTCAAAAATCATGCTCAGGAGTCAAATTTCCGACATTTCAGGCATTTTGAAAACAGCAGGGGGGTTTGGGCAAAATATAACCCATCGCCGTTTTCAGTAATTGGCATATTTTCGGTTTGAAACGTCGTAATTTGAAACTGAAAAAAGATGCAGAGTCAGAATTCGGCTCAAAAATCACGCTCATGAGTCAAATTTCCGACATTTCAGACATTTTGAAAACTGCAGGGAGGTTTGGGCAAAATATGACCCATCGCCGATTTCAGTAATTGGCATATTTTCGGTATAAAAAGTCGTAATATGAAACTGAAAATAGGTGCAAAGAGTCAGAATCCGGATATAAAATCACGCTCAGGAGTTAAATTTCCGATATTTCAGACATTTTGAAAACTGCAGGGGGGTTGGGGCAAAATATGACCCATCGCCGTTTCCAGTAATTGGCATATTTTCGGTATGAAACGTTGTAATTTGAAACTGAAAAAAGATGCAGAGAGTCGGAATTCGGCTCAAATATCACGCTCATGAGTCAAATTTCCGACATTTCAGACATTTGGAAAACTGCAGGGAGGTTTGGGCAAAATATGACCCATCGCCGTTTTCAGTAATTGGCATATTTTCGGTATAAAAAGTCGTAATATGAAACAGAAAATAAGTGCAGAGAGTCAGAATTCGGATAAAAAATCACGCTCAGGAGTAAGTTTTCCGACATTTCAGACATTTTGAAAACTGCAGAGGGGTTTGGGCAAAATATGACCCATCGCCGTTTTCAGTAATTGGCATATTTTCGGTATAAAAAATCGTAATATGAAACTGAAAATAGGTGCAAAGAGTCAGAATTCGGATAAAAAATCGTGCTCAGGAGTCAAATTTCCGACATTTCAGACATTTTGAAAACTGCAGGGGGGTTTGGGCAAAATATGACCCATCGCCGTTTCCAGTAATTGGCATATTTTCGGTATAAAAAGTCGTAATATGAAACAGAAAATAGGTGCAGAGAGTCAGAATTCGGCTCAAAAATCACGCTCGGGAGTCAAATTTCCGACATTTCAGACATTTTGAAAACAGCAGGGGGGTTTGGGCAAAATATGACCCATCGCCGTTTTCAGTAATTGGCATATTTTCGGTATAAAAAGTCGTAATTTGAAACTGAAAATAGGTGCAGAGAGTCAGAAGTAGGATAAAAAATCACGCTAAGGAGTCAAATTTCCGACATTTCAGACATTTTGAAAACTGCAGGGGGGTTTGGGCAAAATATGACCCATCGCTGTTTTCAGTAATTGGCATATTTTCGGTATAAAAAGTCGTAATTTGAAACTGAAAAAAGATGCAGAGAGTCAGAATTCGGCTCAAAAATCACGCTCATGAGTCAAATTTACGACATTTCAGACATTTGGAAAACTGCAGGGAGGTTTGGGCAAAATATGACCCATCGCCGATTTCAGTAATTGGCATATTTTCGGTATAAAAAGTTGTAATATGAAACTGAAAATAGGTGCAAAGAGTCAGAATTCGGATAAAAAATCACGCTCAGGAGTCAAATTTCCGACATTTCAGACATTTTGAAAACTGCAGGGGGGTTTGGGCAAAATATGACCCATCGCCGTTTACAGTAATTGGCATATTTTCGGTATGAAACGTCGTAATTTGAAACAGAAAATAGGTGCAGAGAGTCAGAATTCGGCTCAAAAATCACGCTCAGGAGTAAAATTTCCAACATTTCAGACATTTTGAAAACTGCAGGGGGGTTTGGGGAAAATATGACCCATCGCCGTTTTCAGTAATTTGCATATTTTCGGTATAAAAAGTCGTAATATGAAACAGAAAATAGGTGCAGAGAGTCAGAATTCGGCTCAAAAATCACGCTCAGGAGTCAAATTTCCGACACTTCAAACATTTTAAAAACTGCAGGGAGGTTTGGGCAAAATATGACCCATCGCTGTTTTCAGTAATTGGCATATTTTCTTTATAAAATTCGTAATTTGAAACTGAAAATAGGTGCAGAGAGTCAGAATTCGGATAAAAAATCACGCACAGGAGTCAAATTTCCGACATTTCAGACATTTTGCAAACTGCAGGGGGGTTTGAGCAAAATATGACCCATCGCCGTTTTCAGTAATTGGCATATTTTCGGCATGAAACGTCGTAATTTGAAACCGAAAATGGGTGCTGAGAGTCTGAATTCGGCTCAAAAATCACGCATAGGAGTCAAATTTCCGACATTTCAGACATTTTGAAAACTGCAGGGGGGTTTGGGCAAAATATTACCGATCGCTGTTTTCAGTAATTGGCATATTTTTGGTAAAAAAAGTTGTATTTTGAAACTGAAAATAGGTGCAGAGAGTCAGAATTTGGATAAAAAATCACGCTCAGGAGTTAATTTTCCGACATTTCAGACATTTTGAAAACTGCAGGGTGGTTTGGGCAAAATATGACCCATCGCCGTTTACAGTAATTGGCATATTTTCGGTATGAAACGTCGTAATTTGAAACTGAAAAAAGGTGCAGAGAGTCGGAATTCGGCTCAAATATCACGCTCATGAGTCAAATTTCCGACATTTCAGACATTTGGAAAACTGCAGGGAGGTTTGGGCAAAATATGACCCATTGCCGTTTTCAGTAATTGGCATATTTTCGGTATAAAAAGTCGTAATATGAAACTGAAAATAGGTGCAAAGAGTCAGAATTCGGATAAAAAATCATGCTCAGGAGTCAAATTTCCGACGTTTCAGACATTTTGAAAACTGCAGGGGGGGTTTGGGCAAAATATGACCCATCGCCGTTTCCAGTAATTGGCATATTTTCGGTATGAAACATCGTAATTTGAAACAGAAAATAGGTGCAGAGAGAGTCAGAATTCGGCTCAAAAATCATGCTCAGGAGTCAAATTTCCGACATTTCAGACATTTCGAAAACTGCAGGGGGGTTTGGGCAAAATATGACCCATCGCCGTTTTCAGTAATTGGCATATTTTCGGTATAAAAAGTCGTAATATGAAACAGAAAATAAGTGCAGAGAGTCAGAATTCGGATAAAAAATCACGCTCAGGAGTAAGTTTTCCGACATTTCAGACATTTTGAAAACTGCAGAGGGGTTTGGGCAATATATGACCCATCGCCGTTTTCAGTAATTGGCATATTTTCGGTATGAAACGTCGTAATTTGAAACTGAAAATAGGTGCAGAGAGTAAGAATTTGGCTCAAAAATCACGTTCAGGAGTCAAATTTCCGACATTTCAGACATTTTGAAAACAGCAGGGGGGTTTGGGCAAAATATAACCCATCGCCGTTTTCAGTAATTGGCATATTTTCGGTATGAAACGTCGTAATTTGAAACTGAAAAAAGATGCAGAGAGTCAGAATTCGGCTCAAAAATCACGCTCATGAGTCAAATTTACGACATTTCAGACATTTGGAAAACTGCAGGGAGGTTTGGGCAAAATATGACCCATCGCCGATTTCAGTAATTGGCATATTTTCGGAATAAAAAGTCGTAATATGAAACTGAAAATAGGTGCAAAGAGTCCGAATTCGGATAAAAAATCACGCTCAGGAGTCAAATTTCCGACATTTCAGACATTTTGAAAACTGCAGGGGGGTTTGGGCAAAATATGACCCATCGCCGTTTACAGTAATTGGCATATTTTCGGTATGAAACGTCGTAATTTGATACAGAAAATAGGTGCAGAGAGTCAGAATTTGGCTCAAAAATCACGCTCAGGAGTAAAATTTCCGACATTTCAGACATTTTGAAAACTGCAGGGGGGTTTGGGCAAAATATGACCCATCGCCGTTTTCAGTAATTGGCATATTTTCGGTATAAAAAGTCGTAATATGAAACAGAAAATAGGTGCAGAGAGTCAGAATTCGGCTCAAAAATCACGCTCAGGAGTCAAATTTCCGACACTTCAAACATTTTAAAAACTGCAGGGAGGTTTGGGCAAAATATGACCCATCGCTGTTTTCAGTAATTGGCATATTTTCTTTATAAAATTCGTAATTTGAAACTGAAAATAGGTGCAGAGAGTCAGAATTCGGATAAAAAATCACGCACGGGAGTCAAATTTCCGACATTTCAGACATTTTGAAAACTGCAGGGGGGTTTGAGCAAAATATGACCCATCGCCTTTTTCAGTAATTGGCATATTTTCGGCATGAAACGTCGTTATTTGAAACTGAAAATGGGTGCAGAGAGTCTGAATTCGGCTCAAAAATCACGCATAGGAGTCAAATTTCCGACATTTCAGACATTTTGAAAACTGCAGGGGGGTTTGGGCAAAATATTACCGATCGCTGTTTTCAGTAATTGGCATATTTTCGGTATAAAAAGTCGTATTTTGAAACTGAAAATAGGTGCAGAGAGTCAGAATTTGGATAAAAAATCACGCTCAGGAGTCAAATATCCGACATTTCAGACATTTTGAAAACTGCAGGGGGGTTTGGGCAAAATATGACCCAGCGCTGTTTTCAGTAATTGGCATATTTTCGGTATAAAAAGTCGTAATATGAAACAGAAAATAGGTGCAGAGAGTCAGAAATCGGCTCAAAAATCACGCTCGGGAGTCAAATTTCCGACATTTCAGAGATTTTGAAAACAGCAGGGGGGTTTGGGCAAAATATGACCCATCGCCGTTTTCAGTAATTGGCATATTTTCGGTATAAAAAGTCGTAATTTGAAACTGAAAATAGGTGCAGAGAGTCAGAATTTGGATAAAAAATCACGCTAAGGAGTCAAATTTCCGACATTTCAGACATTTTGAAAACTGCAGGGGGGTTTGGGCAAAATATGACCCAGCGCTGTTTTCAGTAATTTGCATATTTTCGGAATAAAAAGTCGTTTTTTGAAACTGAAAATAGGTGCAGAGAGTCATAATTTGGATAAAAAATCACGCTAAGGAGTCAAATTTCCGACATTTCAGACATTTTGAAAACTGCAGGGGGGTTTGGGCAAAATATGACCCATCGCTGTTTTCAGTAATTGGCATATTTTCGGTAAAAAAAGTCGTAATTTGAAACTGAAAATAAGTGCAGAGAGTCAGAATTCGGATAAAAAATCACGCTCAGGAGTCAAATTTCCGACATTTCAGATATTTTGAAAACTGCAGGGGGGTTTGGGCAAAATATTACCGATCGCTGTTTTCAGTAATTGGCATATTTTCGGTATAAAAAGTCGTATTTTGAAACTGAAAATAGGTGCAGAGAGTCAGAATCCGGATAAAAAATCACGCTCAGGAGTTAAATTTCCGACATTTCAGACATTTTGAAAACTGCAGGGGGGTTTGGGCAAAATATGACCCATCGCCGTTTACAGTAATTGGCATATTTTCGGTATGAAACGTCGTAATTTGAAACTGAAAAAAGATGCAGAGAGTCGGAATTCGGCTCAAATATCACGCTCATGAGTCAAATTTCCGACATTTCAGACATTTGGAAAACTGCAGGGAGGTTTGGGCAAAATATGACCCATCGCCGTTTTCAGTAATTGGCATATTTTCGGTATAAAAATCGTAATATGAAACTGTAAATAGGTGCAAAGAGTCAGAATTCAGATAAAAAATCATGCTCAGGAATCTAATTTCCGACATTTCAGACATTTTGAAAACTGCAGGGGGGTTTGGGCAAAATATGACCCATCGTTGTTTCCAGTAATTGGCATATTTTCGGTATGAAACATCGTAATTTGAAACAGAAAATAGGTGCAGAGAGTCAGAATTCGGCTCAAAAATCACGCTCGGGAGTCAAATTTCCGACATTTCAGACATTTTGAAAACTGCAGAGGGGTTTGGGCAAAATATGACCCATCGCCGTTTTCAGTAATTGGCATATTTTCGGTATGAAACGTCGTAATTTGAAACTGAAAATAGGTGCAGAGAGTAAGAATTTGGCTCAAAAATCACGTTCAGGAGTCAAATTTCCGACATTTCAGACATTTTGAAAACAGCAGAGGGGTTTGGGCAAAATATGACCCATCGCCGTTTTCAGTAATTGGCATATTTTCGGTATAAAAAGTCGTAATTTGAAACTGAAAACAGGTGCAGAGAGTCAGAATTTGGATAAAAAATCACGCTAAGGAGTCAAATTTCCGACATTTCAGGCATTTTGAAAACTGCAGGGGGTTTGGGCAAAATATGACCCATCGCTGTTTTCAGTAATTGGCATATTTTAGGTATAAAAAGTCGTAATTTGAAACTGAAAAAAGATGCAGAGAGTCAGAATTTGGCTCAAAAATCACGCTCATGAGTCAAATTTACGACATTTCAGACATTTGGAAAACTGCAGGGAGGTTTGGGCAAAATATGACCCATCGCCGTTTACAGTAATTGGCATATTTTCGGTATAAACGTCGTAATTTGAAACAGAAAATAGGTGCAGAGAGTCAGAATTCGGCTCAAAAATCACGCTCAGGAGTAAAATTTCCGACATTTCAGACATTTTGAAAACTGCAGGGGGGTTTGGGGAAAATATGACACATCGCCGTTTTCAGTAATTGGCATATTTTCGGTATAAAAATCGTAATTTGAAACTGAAAATAAGAGCAGAGAGTCAGAATCCGGATAAAAAATCACGCTCAGGAGTTAAATTTCCGACATTTCAGACATTTTGAAAGCTGCAGGGGGGTTTGGGCAAAATATGACCCATCGCCGTTTACAGTAATTGGCATATTTTCGGTATGAAACGTCGTAATTTGAAACTGAAAAAAGATGCAGAGAGTCGGAATTCGGCTCAAATATCACGCTCATGAGTCAAATTTCCGACATTTCAGACATTTGGAAAACTGCAGGGAGGTTTGGGCAAAATATGACCCATCGCCGTTTTCAGTAATTGGCATATTTTCGGTATAAAAAGTCGTAATATGAAACTGAAAATAGGTGCAAAGAGTCAGAATTCGGATAAAAAATCATGCTCAGGAGTCAAATTTCCGACATTTCAGACATTTTGAAAACTGCAGGGGGGTTTGAGCAAAATATGACCCATCGCCGTTTTCAGTAATTGGCATATTTTCGGCATGAAACGTCGTAATTTGAAACTGAAAATGGGTGCAGAGAGTCTGAATTCCGCTCAAAAATCACGCATAGGAGTCAAATTTCCGACATTTCAGACATTTTGAAAACTGCAGGGGGGTTTGGGCAAAATATTACCGATCGCTGTTTTCAGTAATTGGCATATTTTTGGTAAAAAAAGTCGTATTTTGAAACTGAAAATAGGTGCAGAGAGTCAGAATTTGGATAAAAAATCACGCTCAGGAGTTAAATTTCCGACATTTCAGACATTTTGAAAACTGCAGGGGTGTTTGGGCAAAATATGACCCATCGCCGTTTACAGTAATTGGCATATTTTCGGTATGAAACGTCGTAATTTGAAGCTGAAAAAAGGTGCAGAGAGTCGGAATTCGGCTCAAATATCACGTTCATGAGTCAAATTTCCGACATTTCAGACATTTGGAAAACTGCAGGGAGGTTTGGGCAAAATATGACCCATTGCCGTTTTCAGTAATTGGCATATTTTCGGTATAAAAAGTCGTAATATGAAACTGAAAATAGGTGCAAAGAGTCAGAATTCGGATAAAAAATCATGCTCAGGAGTCAAATTTCCGACGTTTCAGACATTTTGAAAACTGCAGGGGGGGTTTGGGCAAAATATGACCCATCGCCGTTTCCAGTAATTGGCATATTTTCGGTATGAAACATCGTAATTTGAAACAGAAAATAGGTGCAGAGAGTCAGAATTCGGCTCAAAAATCATGCTCAGGAGTCAAATTTCCGACATTTCAGACATTTCGAAAACTGCAGGGGGGTTTGGGCAAAATATGACCCATCGCCGTTTTCAGTAATTGGCATATTTTCGGTATAAAAAGTCGTAATATGAAACAGAAAATAAGTGCAGAGAGTCAGAATTCGGATAAAAAATCACGCTCAGGATTAAGTTTTCCGACATTTCAGACATTTTGAAAACTGCAGAGGGGTTTGGGCAATATATGACCCATCGCCGTTTTCAGTAATTGGCATATTTTCGGTATGAAACGTCGTAATTTGAAACTGAAAATAGGTGCAGAGAGTAAGAATTTGGCTCAAAAATCACGTTCAGGAGTCAAATTTCCGACATTTCAGACATTTTGAAAACAGCAGGAGGGTTTGGGCAAAATATAACCCATCGCCGTTTTCAGTAATTGGCATATTTTCGGTATGAAACGTCGTAATTTGAAACTGAAAAAAGATGCAGAGAGTCAGAATTCGGCTCAAAAATCGCGCTCATGAGTCAAATTTACGACATTTCAGACATTTGGAAAACTGCAGGGAGGTTTGGGCAAAATATGACCCATCGCCGATTTCAGTAATTGGCATATTTTCGGAATAAAAAGTCGTAATATGAAACTGAAAATAGGTGCAAAGAGTCAGAATTCGGATAAAAAATCACGCTCAGGAGTCAAATTTCCGACATTTCAGACATTTTGAAAACTGCAGGGGGGTTTGGGCAAAATATGACCCATCGCCGTTTACAGTAATTGGCATATTTTCGGTATGAAACGTCGTAATTTGAAACAGAAAATAGGTGCAGAGAGTCAGAATTCGGCTCAAAAATCACGCTCAGGAGTCAAATTTCCGACACTTCAAACATTTTAAAAACTGCAGGGAGGTTTGGGCAAAATATGACCCATCGCTGTTTTCAGTAATTGGCATATTTTCTTTATAAAATTCGTAATTTGAAACTGAAAATAGGTGCAGAGAGTCAGAATTCGGATAAAAAATCACGCACGGGAGTCAAATTTCCGACATTTCAGACATTTTGAAAACTGCAGGGGGGTTTGAGCAAAATATGACCCATCGCCTTTTTCAGTAATTGGCATATTTTCGGCATGAAACGTCGTTATTTGAAACTGAAAATGGGTGCAGAGAGTCTGAATTCGGCTCAAAAATCACGCATAGGAGTCAAATTTCCGACATTTCAGACATTTTGAAAACTGCAGGGGGGTTTGGGCAAAATATTACCGATCGCTGTTTTCAGTAATTGGCGGATTTTCGGTATAAAAAGTCGTATTTTGAAACTGAAAATAGGTGCAGAGAGTCAGAATTTGGATAAAAAATCACGCTCAGGAGTCAAATATCCGACATTTCAGACATTTTGAAAACTGCAGGGGGGTTTGGGCAAAATATGACCCAGCGCTGTTTTCAGTAATTGGCATATTTTCGGTATAAAAAGTCGTAATATGAAACAGAAAATAGGTGCAGAGAGTTAGAAATCGGCTCAAAAATCACGCTCGGGAGTCAAATTTCCGACATTTCTGACATTTTGAAAACTGCAGAGGGGTTTGGGCAAAATATGACCCATCGCCGTTTACAGTAATTGGCATATTTTCGGTATGAAACGTCGTAATTTGAAACTGAAAATAGGTGCAGAGAGTAAGAATTTGGCTCAAAAATCACGTTCAGGAGTCAAATTTCCGACATTTCAGACATTTTGAAAACAGCAGGGGGGGTTTGGGCAAAATATGACCCATCGCCGTTTTCAGTAATTGGCATATTTTCGGTATAAAAAGTCGTAATTTGAAACTGAAAATAGGTGCAGAGAGTCAGAATTTGGATAAAAAATCACGCTAAGGAGTCAAATTTCCGACATTTCAGACATTTTGAAAACTGCAGGGGGGTTTGGGCAAAATATGACCCAGCGCTGTTTTCAGTAATTTGCATATTTTCGGAATAAAAAGTCGTTTTTTGAAACTGAAAATAGGTGCAGAGAGTCATAATTTGGATAAAAAATCACGCTAAGGAGTCAAATTTCCGACATTTCAGACATTTTGAAAACTGCAGGGGGGTTTGGGCAAATTACGACCCATCTCTGTTTTCAGTAATTGGCATATTTTCGGTATAAAAAGTCGTAATTTGAAACTGAAAATAAGTGCAGAGAGTCAGAATTCGGATAAAAAATCACGCTCAGGAGTCAAATTTCCGACATTTCAGACATTTTGAAAACTGCAGGGGGGTTTGGGCAAAATATTAACGATCGCTGTTTTCAGTAATTGGCATATTTTCGATATAAAAAGTCGTATTTTGAAACTGAAAATAGGTGCAGAGAGTCAGAATCCGGATAAAAAATCACGCTCAGGAGTTAAATTTCCGACATTTCAGACATTTTGAAAACTGCAGGGGGGTTTGGGCAAAATATGACCCATCGCCGTTTACAGTAATTGGCATATTTTCGGTATGAAACGTCGTAATTTGAAACTGAAAAAAGATGCAGAGAGTCGGAATTCGGCTCAAATATCACGCTCATGAGTCAAATTTCCGACATTTCAGACATTTGGAAAACTGCAGGGAGGTTTGGGCAAAATATGACCCATCGCCGTTTTCAGTAATTGGCATATTTTCGGTATAAAAAGTCGTAATATGAAACTGTAAATAGGTGCAAAGAGTCAGAATTCAGATAAAAAATCATGCTCAAGAGTCTAATTTCCGACATTTCAGACATTTTGAAAACTGCAGGGGGGTTTGGGCAAAATATGACCCATCGTTGTTTCCAGTAATTGGCATATTTTCGGTATGAAACATCGTAATTTGAAACAGAAAATAGGTGCAGAGAGTCAGAATTCGGCTCAAAAATCACGCTCGGGAGTAAAATTTCCGACATTTCAGACATTTTGAAAACTGCAGAGGGGTTTGGGCAAAATATGACCCATCGCCGTTTTCAGTAATTGGCATATTTTCGGTATGAAACGTCGTAATTTGAAACTGAAAATAGGTGCAGAGAGTAAGAATTTGGCTCAAAAATCACGTTCAGGAGTCAAATTTCCGACATTTCAGACATTTTGAAAACAGCAGGGGGGTTTGGGCAAAATATGACCCATCGCCGTTTTCAGTAATTGGCATATTTTCGGTATAAAAAGTCGTAATTTGAAACTGAAAACAGGTGCAGAGAGTCAGAATTTGGATAAAAAATCACGCTAAGGAGTCAAATTTCCGACATTTCAGACATTTTGAAAACTGCAGGGGGGTTTGGGCAAAATATGACCCATCGCTGTTTTCAGTAATTGGCATATTTTAGGTATAAAAAGTCGTAATTTGAAACTGAAAAAAGATGCAGAGAGTCAGAATTTGGCTCAAAAATCACGCTCATGAGTCAAATTTACGACATTTCAGACATTTGGAAAACTGCAGGGAGGTTTGGGCAAAATATGACCCATCGCCGTTTACAGTAATTGGCATATTTTCGGTATAAACGTCGTAATTTGAAACAGAAAATAGGTGCAGAGAGTCAGAATTCGGCTCAAAAATCACGCTCAGGAGTAAAATTTCCGACATTTCAGACATTTTGAAAACTGCAGGGGGGTTTGGGGAAAATATGACACATCGCCGTTTTCAGTAATTGGCATATTTTCGGTATAAAAATCGTAATTTGAAACTGAAAATAAGAGCAGAGAGTCAGAATCCGGATAAAAAATCACGCTCAGGAGTTAAATTTCCGACATTTCAGACATTTTGAAAACTGCAGGGGGGTTTGGGCAAAATATGACCCATCGCCGTTTACAGTAATTGGCATATTTTCGGTATGAAACGTCGTAATTTGAAACTGAAAAAAGATGCAGAGAGTCGGAATTCGGCTCAAATATCACGCTCATGAGTCAAATTTCCGACATTTCAGACATTTGGAAAACTGCAGGGAGGTTTGGGCAAAATATGACCCATCGCTGTTTTCAGTAATTGGCATATTTTCGGTATAAAAAGTCGTAATATGAAACTGAAAATAGGTGCAAAGATTCAGAATTCGGATTAAAAATCATGCTCAGGAGTCAAATTTCCGACATTTCAGACATTTTGAAAACTGCAGGGGGGTTTGGGCAAAATATGACCCATCGCCGTTTCCAGTAATTGGCATATTTTCGGTATGAAACGTCGTAATTTGAAACAGAAAATAGGTGCAGAGAGTCAGAATTCGGCTCAAAAATCACGCTCAGGAGTCAAATTTCCGACATTTCAGACATTTCGAAAACTGCAGGGGGGTTTAGGCAAAATATGACACATCGCCGTTTTCAGTAATTGGCATATTTTCGGTATAAAAAGTCGTAATATGAAACAGAAAATAGGTGCAGAGAGTCAGAATTCGGCTCAAAAATCACGCTCGGGAGTAAAATTTCCGACATTTCAGACATTTTGAAAACTGCAGAGGGGTTTGGGAAAAATATGACCCATCGTCGTTTTCAGTAATTGGCATATTTTCGGTATGAAACGTCGTAATTTGAAACTGAAAATAGGTGCAGAGAGTAAAAATTTGGCTAAAAAATCACGTTCAGGATTCAAATTTCCGACATTTCAGACATTTTGAAAACAGCAGGGGGGTTTGGGCAAAATATGACCCAGCGCTGTTTTCAGTAATTGGAATATTTTCGGTATAAAAAGTCGTAATTTGAAACTGAAAATATTTGCAGAGAGTCAGAATTCAAATACAAAATCACGCTCAGGAGTCAAATTTCCGACGTTTCAGACATTTTTAAAACTGCAGGGGGGTTTGGGCAAAATATGACCCATCGCCGTTTACAGTAATTGGCATATTTTCGGTATGAAACGTCGTAATTTGAAACTGAAAATAGGTGCAGAGAGTCAGAATTCGGATAAAAAATCACGCTCAGGAGTCAAATTTCCGACATTTCAGACATTTTGAAAACTGCAGGGGGGTTTGAGCAAAATATGACCCCATCGCCGTTTTCAGTAATTGGCATATTTTCGGTATGAAACGTCGTAATTTGAAACTGAAAAAAGATGCAGAGAGTCAGAATTCGGCTCAAAAATCACGCTCAGGAGTCAAATTTCCGACACTTCAAACATTTTAAAAACTGAAGGGAGGTTTGGGCAAAATATGACCCATCGCTGTTTTCAGTAATTGGCACATTTTCTTTATAAAATTCGTAATTTGAAACTGAAAAAAGGTGCAGAGAGTCAGAATTCGGATAAAAAATCACGCACAGGAGTCAAATTTCTGACATTTCAGACATTTTGAAAACTGCAGGGGGGTTTGAGCAAAATATGACCCATCGCCGTTTTCAGTAATTGGCATATTTTCGGCATGAAACGTCGTAATTTGAAACTGAAAATGGGTGCAGAGAGTCTGAATTCGGCTCAAAAATCACGCATAGGAGTCAAATTTCCGATATTTCAGACATTTTGAAAACTGCAGGGGGGTTTGGGCAAAATATGACCGATCGCTGTTTTCAGTAATTGGCATATTTTCGGTATAAAAAGTCGTATTTTGAAACTGAAAATAGGTGCAGAGAGTCAGAATTCGGCTAAAAAATCACGCTCAGGAGTCAAATTTCCGACATTTCAGACATTTCGAAAACTGCAGGGGGGTTTGGGCAAAATATGACCCATCGCCGTTTTCAGTAATTGGCATATTTTCGGTATAAAAAGTCGTAATATGAAACAGAAAATAGGTGCAGCGAGTCAGAATTCGGTTCAAAAATCACGCTTGGGAGTCAAATTTCCGACATTTCAGACATTTTGAAAACTGCAGAGGGGTTTGGGCAAAATATGACCCATCGCCGTTTACAGTAATTGGCATATTTTCGGTATAAAACGTCGTAATTTGAAACTGAAAATAGGTGCAGAGAGTCAGAATTCGGTTCAAAAATCATGCTCAGGTGTCATATTTCCGACATTTCAGACATTTTAAAAACTGCAAGGGGGTTTGGGCAAAATATGACCCATCGCTGTTTTCAGTTATATGGCATATTTTCGGTATGAAACGTAGTAATATGAAACTGAAAATAGGTGCAGAGAGTAAGAATTTGGCTCAAAAATCACGTTCAGGAGTCAAATTTCCGACATTTCAGACATTTTGAAAACAGGGGGGGGTTTTGGGCAAAATATGATTCATCGCAGTATTCAGTAATTGGCATTTTTCCGGTATAAAAAGTCGTAATTTGAAACTAAAAATAGGTGCAGAGAGTCAGAATTCGGCTCAAAAATCACGCTCAGGAGTCAAATTTCCGACACTTCAGACATTTTAAAAACTGCACGGAGGTTTGGGCAAAATATGACCCATCGCCGTTTACAGTAATTGGCATATTTTCTTTATAAAAAAGTCGTAATTTGAAACTGAAAATAGGTTCAGAGAGTCAGAATTCGGCTCAAACATCCCGCTTAGGAGTCAAATTTCCGACATTTCAGACATTTTGAAAACTGCAGGGTGGGTTTGGGCAAAATATGACCCATCGCCGTTTTCAGTAATTGGCATATTTTCGGTATAAAAAGTCGTAATTTGAAACTGAAAATAGGTTCAGAGAGTCAGAATTCGGCTCAAAAATCACGCCCAGGAGTCGAATTTCCGACATTTCAGACATTTTGAAAACTGCAGGGGGGTTTGGGCAAAATATGACCCACCGCCGTTTTCAGTAATTGGCATATTTTCGGTATGAAACGTCGTAATTTGAAATTGAAAATAGGTGCAGAGAGTCAGAATTCGGCTCAAAAATTACGCTCAGGAGTCAAATTTTCCGACATTTCAGACATTTTAAAAACTGCAGGGGGGTTTGGGCAAAATATGACCCATCGCCGTTTTCAGTAATTGGCATATTTTCGGTATAAAACGTCATAATTTGAAACTGAAAATAGGTGCAGAGAGTAAGAATTTGGCTCTAAAATCACGTTCAGGAGTCAATTTTCCGACATTTCAGACATTTTGAAAACAGCACGGGGGTTTCGGCAACATATGACCCATCGCCGTTTTCAGTAATTGGCATATTTTCGGTATAAAAAGTCGTAATTTGAAACTGAAAATAGGTGCAGAGTCAAAGTTCGGATAAAAAATCACGCACAGGAGTCAAATTTCCGACATTTCAGACATTTTGAAAACTGCAGG
Organism: Procambarus clarkii; assembly: GCF_040958095.1. Classification (NCBI taxonomy): domain Eukaryota; kingdom Metazoa; phylum Arthropoda; class Malacostraca; order Decapoda; family Cambaridae; genus Procambarus; species Procambarus clarkii. The sequence goes on from NC_091151.1 coordinate 1,164,490, forward strand.
GGGGGTTTGGGAAAAATATGATCCATCACCGTTTACAGTAATTGGCATATTTTCGGTATGAAACGTCGTAATTTGAAACTGAAAATAGGTGCAGAGAGTCAGAATTCGGATAAAAAAATCACGCTCAGGAGTCAAATTTCCGACATTTCAGACATTTTGAAAACTGCAGGGGGGGTTTGGGCAAAATATGACCCATCGCCGTTTACAGTAATTGGCATATTTTCGGTATAAAACGTCGTAATTTGAAACTGAAAAGAGGTGCAGAGAGTCAGAATTCGGTTCAAAAATCATGCTCAGGAGTCAAATTTCCGACATTTCAGACATTTTGAAAACAGCAGGGGGGTTTGGGCAATATATAACCCATCGCCGTTTTCAGTAATTGGCATATTTTCGGTTTGAAACGTCGTAATTTGAAACTGAAAAAAGATGCAGAGTCAGAATTCGGCTCAAAAATCACGCTCATGAGTCAAATTTCCGACTTTTCAGACATTTGGAAAACTGCAGGGAGGTTTGGGCAAAATATGACCCATCGCCGATTTCAGTAATTGGCATATTTTCGGTATAAAAAGTCGTAATATGAAACTGAAAATAGGTGCAAAGAGTCAGAATCCGGATATAAAATCACGCTCAGGAGTTAAATTTCCGATATTTCAGACATTTTGAAAACTGCAGGGGGGTTGGGGCAAAATATGACCCATCGCCGTTTACAGTAATTGGCATATTTTCGGTATGAAACGTTGTAATTTGAAACTGAAAAAAAATGCAGAGAGTCGGAATTCGGCTCAAATATCACGCTCATGAGTCAAATTTCAGACATTTCAGACATTTGGAAAACTGCAGGGAGGTTTGGGCAAAATATGACCCATCGCTGTTTTCAGTAATTGGCATATTTTCGGTATAAAAAATCGTAATATGAAACTGAAAATAGGTGCAAAGAGTCAGAATTCGGATAAAAAATCGTGCTCAGGAGTCAAATTTCCGACATTTCAGACATTTTGAAAACTGCAGGGGGGTTTGGGCAAAATATGACCCATCGCCGTTTCCAGTAATTGGCATATTTTCGGTATAAAAAGTCGTAATATGAAACAGAAAATAGGTGCAGAGAGTCAGAATTCGGCTCAAAAATCACGCTCGGGAGTCAAATTTCCGACATTTCAGACATTTTGAAAACAGCAGGGGGGTTTGGGCAAAATATGACCCATCGCCGTTTTCAGTAATTGGCATATTTTCGGTATAAAAAGTCGTAATTTGAAACTGAAAATAGGTGCAGAGAGTCAGAATTAGGATAAAAAATCACGCTAAGGAGTCAAATTTCCGACATTTCAGACATTTTGAAAACTGCAGGGGGGTTTGGGCAAAATATGACCCATCGCTGTTTTCAGTAATTGGCATATTTTCGGTATAAAAAGTCGTAATTTGAAACTGAAAAAAGATGCAGAGAGTCAGAATTCGGCTCAAAAATCACGCTCATGAGTCAAATTTACGACATTTCAGACATTTGGAAAACTGCAGGGAGGTTTGGGCAAAATATGACCCATCGCCGATTTCAGTAATTGGCATATTTTCGGTATAAAAAGTTGTAATATGAAACTGAAAATAGGTGCAAAGAGTCAGAATTCGGATAAAAAATCACGCTCAGGAGTCAAATTTCCGACATTTCAGCCATTTTGAAAACTGCAGGGGGGTTTGGGCAAAATATGACCCATCGCCGTTTACAGTAATTGGCATATTTTCGGTATGAAACGTCGTAATTTGAAACAGAAAATAGGTGCAGAGAGTCAGAATTCGGCTCAAAAATCACGCTCAGGAGTAAAATTTCCAACATTTCAGACATTTTGAAAACTGCAGGGGGGTTTGGGGAAAATATGACCCATCGCCGTTTTCAGTAATTTGCAAATTTTCGGTATAAAAAGTCGTAATATGAAACAGAAAATAGGTGCAGAGAGTCAGAATTCGGCTCAAAAATCACGCTCAGGAGTCAAATTTCCGACACTTCAAACATTTTAAAAACTGCAGGGAGGTTTGGGCAAAATATGACCCATCGCTGTTTTCAGTAATTGGCATATTTTCTTTATAAAATTCGTAATTTGAAACTGAAAATAGGTGCAGAGAGTCAGAATTCGGCTAAAAAATCACGCACAGGAGTCAAATTTCCGACATTTCAGACATTTTGAAAACTGCAGGGGGGTTTGAGCAAAATATGACCCATCGCCGTTTTCAGTAATTGGCATATTTTCGGCATGAAACGTCGTAATTTGAAACTGAAAATGGGTGCAGAGAGTCTGAATTCGGCTCAAAAATCACGCATAGGAGTCAAATTTCCGACATTTCAGACATTTTGAAAACTGCAGGGGGGTTTGGGCAAAATATTACCGATCGCTGTTTTCAGTAATTGGCATATTTTTGGTAAAAAAAGTCGTATTTTGAAACTGAAAATAGGTGCAGAGAGTCAGAATTTGGATAAAAAATCACGCTCAGGAGTTAATTTTCCGACATTTCAGACATTTTGAAAACTGCAGGGGGGTTTGGGCAAAATATGACCCATCGCCGTTTACAGTAATTGGCATATTTTCGGTATGAAACGTCGTAATTTGAAACTGAAAAAAGGTGCAGAGAGTCGGAATTCGGCTCAAATATCACGCTCATGAGTCAAATTTCCGACATTTCAGACATTTGGAAAACTGGAGGGAGGTTTGGGCAAAATATGACCCATTGCCGTTTTCAGTAATTGGCATATTTTCGGTATAAAAAGTCGTAATATGAAACTGAAAATAGGTGCAAAGTGTCAGAATTCGGATAAAAAATCATGCTCAGGAGTCAAATTTCCGACGTTTCAGACATTTTGAAAACTGCAGGGGGGGTTTGGGCAAAATATGACCCATCGCCGTTTCCAGTAATTGGCATATTTTCGGTATGAAACATCGTAATTTGAAACAGAAAATAGGTGCAGAGAGTCAGAATTCGGCTCAAAAATCATGCTCAGGAGTCAAATTTCCGACATTTCAGACATTTCGAAAACTGCAGGGCGGTTTGGGCAAAATATGACCCATCGCCGTTTTCAGTAATTGGCATATTTTCGGTATAAAAAGTCGTAATATGAAACAGAAAATAAGTGCAGAGAGTCAGAATTCGGATAAAAAATCACGCTCAGGAGTAAGTTTTCCGACATTTCAGACATTTTGAAAACTGCAGAGGGGTTTGGGCAATATATGACCCATCGCCGTTTTCAGTAATTGGCATATTTTCGGTATGAAACGTCGTAATTTGAAACTGAAATTAGGTGCAGAGAGTAAGAATTTGGCTCAAAAATCACGTTCAGGAGTCAAATTTCCGACATTTCAGACATTTTGAAAACAGCAGGGGGGTTTGGGCAAAATATAACCCATCGCCGTTTTCAGTAATTGGCATATTTTCGGTATGAAACGTCGTAATTTGAAACTGAAAAAAGATGCAGAGAGTCAGAATTCGGCTCAAAAATCACGCTCGTGAGTCAAATTTACGACATTTCAGACATTTGGAAAACTGCAGGGAGGTTTGGGCAAAATATGACCCATTGCCGATTTCAGTAATTGGCATATTTTCGGAATAAAAAGTCGTAATATGAAACTGAAAATAGGTGCAAAGAGTCAGAATTCGGATAAAAAATCACGCTCAGGAGTCAAATTTCCGACATTTCAGACATTTTGAAAACTGCAGGGGGGTTTGGGCAAAATATGACCCATCGCCGTTTACAGTAATTGGCATATTTTCGGTATGAAACGTCGTAATTTGATACAGAAAATAGGTGCAGAGAGTCAGAATTCGGCTCAAAAATCACGCTCAGGAGTAAAATTTCCGACATTTCAGACATTTTGAAAACTGCAGGGGGGTTTGGGCAAAATATGACCCATCGCCGTTTTCAGTAATTGGCATATTTTCGGTATAAAAAGTCGTAATATGAAACAGAAAATAGGTGCAGAGAGTCAGAATTCGGCTCAAAAATCACGCTCAGGAGTCAAATTTCCGACACGTCAAACATTTTAAAAACTGCAGGGAGGTTTGGGCAAAATATGACCCATCGATGTTTTCAGTAATTGGCATATTTTCTTTATAAAATTCGTAATTTGAAACTGAAAATAGGTGCAGAGAGTCAGAATTCGGATAAAAAATCACGCACGGGAGTCAAATTTCCGACATTTCAGACATTTTGAAAACTGCAGGGGGGTTTGAGCAAAATATGACCCATCGCCTTTTTCAGTAATTGGCATATTTTCGGCATGAAACGTCGTTATTTGAAACTGAAAATGGGTGCAGAGAGTCTGAATTCGGCTCAAAAATCACGCATAGGAGTCAAATTTCCGACATTTCAGACATTTTGAAAACTGCAGGGGGGTTTGGGCAAAATATTACCGATCGCTGTTTTCAGTAATTGGCATATTTTCGGTATAAAAAGTCGTATTTTGAAACTGAAAATAGGTGCAGAGAGTCAGAATTTGGATAAAAAATCACGCTCAGGAGTCAAATATCCGACATTTCAGACATTTTGAAAACTGCAGGGGGGTTTGGGCAAAATATGACCCAGCGCTGTTTTCAGTAATTGGCATATTTTCGGTATAAAAAGTCGTAATATGAAACAGAAAATAGGTGCAGAGAGTCAGAAATCGGCTCAAAAATCACGCTCGGGAGTCAAATTTCCGACATTTCAGAGATTTTGAAAACTGCAGAGGGGTTTGGGCAAAATATGACCCATCGCCGTTTTCAGTAATTGGCATATTTTCGGTATGAAACGTCGTAATTTGAAACTGAAAATAGGTGCAGAGAGTAAGAATTTGGCTCAAAAATCACGTTCAGGAGTCAAATTTCCGACATTTCAGACATTTTGAAAACAGCAGGGGGGTTTGGGCAAAATATGACCCATCGCCGTTTTCAGTAATTGGCATATTTTCGGTATAAAAAGTCGTAATTTGAAACTGAAAATAGGTGCAGAGAGTCATAATTTGGATAAAAAATCACGCTAAGGAGTCAAATTTCCGACATTTCAGACATTTTGAAAACTGCAGGGGGGTTTGGGCAAAATATGACCCATCGCTGTTTTCAGTAATTGGCATATTTTCGGTATAAAAAGTCGTAATTTGAAACTGAAAATAAGTGCAGAGAGTCAGAATTCGGATAAAAAATCACGGTCAGGAGTCAAATTTCCGACATTTCAGACATTTTGAAAACTGCAGGGGGGTTTGGGCAAAATATTACCGATCGCTGTTTTCAGTAATTGGCATATTTTCGGTATAAAAAGTCGTATTTTGAAACTGAAAACAGGTGCAGAGAGTCAGAATCCGGATAAAAAATCACGCTCAGGAGTTAAATTTCCGACATTTCAGACATTTTGAAAACTGCAGGGGGGTTTGGGCAAAATATGACCCATCGCCGTTTACAGTAATTGGCATATTTTCGGTATGAAACGTCGTAATTTGAAACTGAAAAAAGATGCAGAGAGTCGGAATTCGGCTCAAATATCACGCTCATGAGTCAAATTTCCGACATTTCAGACATTTGGAAAACTGCAGGGAGGTTTGGGCAAAATATGACCCATCGCCGTTTTCAGTAATTGACATATTTTCGGTATAAAAATCGTAATATGAAACTGTAAATAGGTGCAAAGAGTCAGAATTCAGATAAAAAATCATGCTCAGGAGTCTAATTTCCGACATTTCAGACATTTTGAAAACTGCAGGGGGGTTTGGGCAAAATATGACCCATCGCCGTTTTCAGTAATTGGCATATTTTCGGTATGAAACGTCGTAATTTGAAACTGAAAATAGGTGCAGAGAGTAAGAATTTGGCTCAAAAATCACGTTCAGGAGTCAAATTTCCGACATTTCAGACATTTTGAAAACAGCAGGGGGGTTTGGGCAAAATATGACCCATCGCCGTTTTCAGTAATTGGCATATTTTCGGTATAAAAAGTCGTAATTTGAAACTGAAAACAGGTGCAGAGAGTCAGAATTTGGATAAAAAATCACGCTAAGGAGTCAAATTTCCGACATTTCAGACATTTTGAAAACTGCAGGGGGGGTTTGGGCAAAATATGACCCATCGCTGTTTTCAGTAATTGGCATATTTTAGGTATAAAAAGTCGTAATTTGAAACTGAAAAAAGATGCAGAGAGTCAGAATTTGGCTCAAAAATCACGCTCATGAGTCAAATTTACGACATTTCAGACATTTGGAAAACTGCAGGGAGGTTTGGGCAAAATATGACCCATCGCCGTTTACAGTAATTGGCATATTTTCGGTATAAACGTCGTAATTTGAAACAGAAAATAGGTGCAGAGAGTCAGAATTCGGCTCAAAAATCACGCTCAGGAGTAAAATTTCCGACATTTCAGACATTTTGAAAACTGCAGGGGGGTTTGGGGAAAATATGACACATCGCCGTTTTCAGTAATTGGCATATTTTCGGTATAAAAATCGTAATTTGAAACTGAAAATAAGAGCAGAGTGTCAGAATCCGGATAAAAAATCACGCTCAGGAGTTAAATTTCCGACATTTCAGACATTTTGAAAACTGCAGGGGGGTTTGGGCAAAATATGACCCATCGCCGTTTACAGTAATTGGCATATTTTCGGTATGAAACGTCGTAATTTGAAACTGAAAAAAGATGCAGAGAGTCGGAATTCGGCTCAAATATCACGCTCATGAGTCAAATTTCCGACATTTCAGACATTTGGAAAACTGCAGGGAGGTTTGGGCAAAATATGACCCATCGCCTTTTTCAGTAATTGACATATTTTCGGTATAAAAAGTCGTAATATGAAACTGAAAATAGGTGCAAAGAGTCAGAATTCGGATAAAAAATCATGCTCAGGAGTCAAATTTCCGACATTTCAGACATTTTGAAAACTGCAGGGGGGTTTGAGCAAAATATGACCCATCGCCGTTTTCAGTAATTGGCATATTTTCGGCATGAAACGTCGTAATTTGAAACTGAAAATGGGTGCAGAGAGTCTGAATTCGGCTCAAAAATCACGCATAGGAGTCAAATTTCCGACATTTCAGACATTTTGAAAACTGCAGGGGGGTTTGGGCAAAATATTACCGATCGCTGTTTTCAGTAATTGGCATATTTTTGGTAAAAAAAGTCGTATTTTGAAACTGAAAATAGGTGCAGAGAGTCAGAATTTGGATAAAAAATCACGCTCAGGAGTTAAATTTCCGACATTTCAGACATTTTGAAAACTGCAGGGGGGTTTGGGCAAAATATGACCCATCGCCGTTTACAGTAATTGGCATATTTTCGGTATGAAACGTCGTAATTTGAAGCTGAAAAAAGGTGCAGAGAGTCGGAATTCGGCTCAAATATCACGCTCATGAGTCAAATTTCCGACATTTCAGACATTTGGAAAACTGCAGGGAGGTTTGGGCAAAATATGACCCATTGCCGTTTTCAGTAATTGGCATATTTTCGGTATAAAAAGTCGTAATATGAAACTGAAAATAGGTGCAAAGAGTCAGAATTCGGATAAAAAATCATGCTCAGGAGTCAAATTTCCGACGTTTCAGACATTTTGAAAACTGCAGGGGGGGTTTGGGCAAAATATGACCCATCGCCGTTTCCAGTAATTGGCATATTTTCGGTATGAAACATCGTAATTTGAAACAGAAAATAGGTGCAGAGAGTCAGAATTCGGCTCAAAAATCATGCTCAGGAGTCAAATTTCCGACATTTCAGACATTTCGAAAACTGCAGGGGGGTTTGGGCAAAATATGACCCATCGCCGTTTTCAGTAATTGGCATATTTTCGGTATAAAAAGTCGTAATATGAAACAGAAAATAAGTGCAGAGAGTCAGAATTCGGATAAAAAATCACGCTCAGGAGTAAGTTATCCGACATTTCAGACATTTTGAAAACTGCAGAGGGGTTTGGGCAATATATGACCCATCGCCGTTTTCAGTAATTGGCATATTTTCGGTATGAAACGTCGTAATTTGAAACTGAAAATAGGTGCAGAGAGTAAGAATTTGGCTCAAAAATCACGTTCAGGAGTCAAATTTCCGACATTTCAGACATTTTGAAAACAGCAGGGGGGTTTGGGCAAAATATAACCCATCGCCGTTTTCAGTAATTGGCATATTTTCGGTATGAAACGTCGTAATTTGAAACTGAAAAAAGATGCAGAGAGTCAGAATTCGGCTCAAAAATCACGCTCATGAGTCAAATTTACGACATTTCAGACATTTGGAAAACTGCAGGGAGGTTTGGGCAAAATATGACCCATCGGCGATTTCAGTAATTGGCATATTTTCGGAATAAAAAGTCGTAATATGAAACTGAAAATAGGTGCAAAGAGTCAGAATTCGGATAAAAAATCACGCTCAGGAGTCAAATTTCCGACATTTCAGACATTTTGAAAACTGCAGGGGGGTTTGGGCAAAATATGACCCATCGCCGTTTACAGTAATTGGCATATTTTCGGTATGAAACGTCGTAATTTGAAACAGAAAATAGGTGCAGAGAGTCAGAATTCGGCTCAAAAATCACGCTCAGGAGTCAAATTTCCGACACTTCAAACATTTTAAAAACTGCAGGGAGGTTTGGGCAAAATATGACCCATCGCTGTTTTCAGTAATTGGCATATTTTCTTTATAAAATTCGTAATTTGAAACTGAAAATAGGTGCAGAGAGTCAGAATTCGGATAAAAAATCACGCACGGGAGTCAAATTTCCGACATTTCAGACATTTTGAAAACTGCAGGGGGGTTTGAGCAAAATATGACCCATCGCCTTTTTCAGTAATTGGCATATTTTCGGCATGAAACGTCGTTATTTGAAACTGAAAATGGGTGCAGAGAGTCTGAATTCGGCTCAAAAATCACGCATAGGAGTCAAATTTCCGACATTTCAGACATTTTGAAAACTGCAGGGGGGTTTGGGCAAAATATTACCGATCGCTGTTTTCAGTAATTGGCATATTTTCGGTATAAAAAGTCGTATTTTGAAACTGAAAATAAGTGCAGAGTGTCAGAATTTGGATAAAAAATAACGCTCAGGAGTCAAATATCCGACATTTCAGACATTTTGAAAACTGCAGGGGGGTTTGGGCAAAATATGACCCAGCGCTGTTTTCAGTAATTGGCATATTTTCGGTATAAAAAGTCGTAATATGAAACAGAAAATAGGTGCAGAGAGTCAGAAATCGGCTCAAAAATCACGCTCGGGAGTCAAATTTCCGACATTTCTGACATTTTGAAAACTGCAGAGGGGTTTGGGCAAAATATGACCCATCGCCGTTTTCAGTAATTGGCATATTTTCGGTATGAAACGTCGTAATTTGAAACTGAAAATAGGTGCAGAGAGTAAGAATTTGGCTCAAAAATCACGTTCAGGAGTCAAATTTCCGACATTTCAGACATTTTGAAAACAGCAGGGGGGTTTGGGCAAAATATGACCCATCGCCGTTTTCAGTAATTGGCATATTTTCGGTATAAAAAGTCGTAATTTGAAACTGAAAATAGGTGCAGAGAGTCAGAATTTGGATACAAAATCACGCTAAGGAGTCAAATTTCCGACATTTCAGACATTTTGAAAACTGCAGGGGGGTTTGGGCAAAATATGACCCAGCGCTGTTTTCAGTAATTTGCATATTTTCGGAATAAAAAGTCGTTTTTTGAAACTGAAAATAGGTGCAGAGAGTCATAATTTGGATAAAAAATCACGCTAAGGAGTCAAATTTCCGACATTTCAGACATTTTGAAAACTGCAGGGGGGTTTGGGCAAATTATGACCCATCTCTGTTTTCAGTAATTGGCATATTTTCGGTATAAAAAGTCGTAATTTGAAACTGAAAATAAGTGCAGAGAGTCAGAATTCGGATAAAAAATCACGCTCAGGAGTCAAATTTCCGACATTTCAGACATTTTGAAAACTGCAGGGGGGTTTGGGCAAAATATTACCGATCGCTGTTTTTAGTAATTGGCATATTTTCGATATAAAAAGTCGTATTTTGAAACCGAAAATAGGTGCAGAGAGTCAGAATCCGGATAAAAAATCACGCTCAGGAGTTAAATTTTCGACATTTCAGACATTTTGAAAACTGCAGGGGGGTTTGGGCAAAATATGACCCATCGCCGTTTACAGTAATTGGCATATTTTCGGTATGAAACGTCGTAATTTGAAACTGAAAAAAGATGCAGAGAGTCGGAATTCGGCTCAAATATCACGCTCATGAGTCAAATTTCCGACATTTCAGACATTTGGAAAACTGCAGGGAGGTTTGGGCAAAATATGACCCATCGCCGTTTTCAGTAATTGGCATATTTTCGGTATAAAAAGTCGTAATATGAAACTGTAAATAGGTGCAAAGAGTCAGAATTCAGATAAAAAATCATGCTCAGGAGTCTAATTTCCGACATTTCAGACATTTTGAAAACTGCAGGGGGGTTTGGGCAAAATATGACCCATCGTTGTTTCCAGTAATTGGCATATTTTCGGTATGAAACATCGTAATTTGAAACAGAAAATAGGTGCAGAGAGTCAGAATTCGGCTCAAAAATCACGCTCGGGAGTCAAATTTCCGACATTTCAGACATTTTGAAAACTGCAGAGGGGTTTGGGCAAAATATGACCCATCGCCGTTTTCAGTAATTGGCATATTTTCGGTATGAAACGTCGTAATTTGAAACTGAAAATAGGTGCAGAGAGTCAGAATTTTGATAAAAAATCACGCTAAGGAGTCAAATTTCCGACATTTCAGACATTTTGAAAACTGCAGGGGGGTTTGGGCAAAATATGACCCAGCGCTGTTTTCAGTAATTTGCATATTTTCGGAATAAAAAGTCGTTTTTTGAAACTGAAAATAGGTGCACAGAGTCATAATTTGGATAAAAAATCACGCTAAGGAGTCAAATTTCCGACATTTCAGACATTTTGAAAACTGCAGGGGGGTTTGGGCAAATTATGACCCATCTCTGTTTTCAGTAGTTGGCATATTTTCGGTATAAAAAGTCGTAATTTGAAACTGAAAATAAGTGCAGAGAGTCAGAATTCGGATAAAAAATCACGCTCAGGAGTCAAATTTCCGACATTTCAGACATTTTGAAAACTGCAGGGGGGTTTGGGCAAAATATTACCGATCGCTGTTTTCAGTAATTGGCATATTTTCGATATAAAAAGTCGTATTTTGAAACCGAAAATAGGTGCAGAGAGTCAGAATCCGGATAAAAAATCACGCTCAGGAGTTAAATTTCCGACATTTCAGACATTTTGAAAACTGCAAGGGGGTTTGGGCAAAATATGACCCATCGCCGTTTACAGTAATTGGCATATTTTCGGTATGAAACGTCGTAATTTGAAACTGAAAAAAGATGCAGAGAGTCGGAATTCGGCTAAAATATCACGCTCATGAGTCAAATTTCCGACATTTCAGACATTTGGAAAACTGCAGGGAGGTTTGGGCAAAATATGACCCATCGCCGTTTTCAGTAATTGGCATATTTTCGGTATAAAAAGTCGTAATATGAAACTGTAAAAAGGTGCAAAGAGTCAGAATTCAGATAAAAAATCATGCTCAGGAGTCTAATTTCCGACATTTCAGACATTTTGAAAACTGCAGGGGGGTTTGGGCAAAATATGACCCATCGTTGTTTCCAGTAATTGGCATATTTTCGGTATGAAACATCGTAATTTGAAACAGAAAATAGGTGCAGAGAGTCAGAATTCGGCTCAAAAATCACGCTGGGGAGTCAAATTTCCGACATTTCAGACATTTTGAAAACTGCAGAGGGGTTTGGGCAAAATATGACCCATCGCCGTTTTCAGTAATTGGCATATTTTCGGTATGAAACGTCGTAATTTGAAACTGAAAATAGGTGCAGAGAGTAAGAATTTGGCTCAAAAATCACGTTCAGGAGTCAAATTTCCGACATTTCAGACATTTTGAAAACAGCAGGGGGGTTTGGGCAAAATATGACCCATCGCCGTTTTCAGTAATTGGCATATTTTCGGTATAAAAAGTCGTAATTTGAAACTGAAAACAGATGCAGAGAGTCAGAATTTGGATAAAAAATCACGCTAAGGAGTCAAATTTCCGACATTTCAGACATTTTGAAAACTGCAGGGGGGTTTGGGCAAAATATGACCCATCGCTGTTTTCAGTAATTGGCATATTTTAGGTATAAAAAGTCGTAATTTGAAACTGAAAAAAGATGCAGAGAGTCAGAATTTGGCTCAAAAATCACGCTCATGAGTCAAATTTACGACATTTCAGACATTTGGAAAACTGCAGGGAGGTTTGGGCAAAATATGACCCATCGCCGTTTACAGTAATTGGCATATTTTCGGTATAAACGTCGTAATTTGAAACAGAAAATAGGTGCAGAGAGTCAGAATTCGGCTCAAAAATCACGCTCAGGAGTAAAATTTCCGACATTTCAGACATTTTGAAAACTGCAGGGGGGGTTTGGGGAAAATATGACACATCGCCGTTTTCAGTAATTGGCATATTTTCGGTATAAAAATCGTAATTTGAAACTGAAAATAAGAGCAGAGAGTCAGAATCCGGATAAAAAATCACGCTCAGGAGTTAAATTTCCGACATTTCAGACATTTTGAAAACTGCAGGGGGGTTTGGGCAAAATATGACCCATCGCCGTTTACAGTAATTGGCATATTTTCGGTATGAAACGTCGTAATTTGAAACTGAAAAAAGATGCAGAGAGTCGGAATTCGGCTCAAATATCACGCTCATGAGTCAAATTTCCGACATTTCAGACATTTGGAAAACTGCAGGGAGGTTTGGGCAAAATATGACCCATCGCCGTTTTCAGTAATTGGCATATTTTCGGTATAAAAAGTCGTAGTATGAAACTGAAAATAGGTGCAAAGATTCAGAATTCGGATAAAAAATCATGCTCAGGAGTCAAATTTCCGACATTTCAGACATTTTGAAAACTGCAGGGGGGTTTGGGCAAAATATGACCCATCGCCGTTTCCAGTAATTGGCATATTTTCGGTATGAAACGTCGTAATTTGAAACAGAAAATAGGTGCAGAGAGTCAGAATTCGGCTCAAAAATCACGCTCAGGAGTCAAATTTCCGACATTTCAGACATTTCGAAAACTGCAGGGGGGTTTGGGCAAAATATGACACATCGCCGTTTTCAGTAATTGGCATATTTTCGGTATAAAAATTCGTAATATGAAACAGAAAATAGGTGCAGAGAGTCAGAATTCGGCTCAAAAATCACGCTCGGGAGTAAAATTTCCGACATTTCAGACATTTTGAAAACTGCAGAGGGGTTTGGGCAAAATATGACCCATCGTCGTTTTCAGTAATTGGCATATTTTCGGTATGAAACGTCGTAATTTGAAACTGAAAATAGGTGCAGAGAGTAAAAATTTGGCTCAAAAATCACGTTCAGGATTCAAATTTCCGACATTTCAGACATTTTGAAAACAGCAGGGGGGTTTGGGCAAAATATGACCCATCGCCGTTTTCAGTAATTGGCATATTTTCGGTATAAAAAGTCGTAATTTGAAACTGAAAATAGGTGCAGAGAGTCAGAATTTGGATAAAAAATCACGCTAAGGAGTCAAATTTCCGACATTTCAGACATTTTGAAAACTGCAGGGGGGTTTGGGCAAAATATGACCCATCGCCGTTTACAGTAATTGGCATATTTTCGGTATGAAACGTCGTAATTTGAAGCTGAAAAAAGGTGCAGAGAGTCGGAATTCGGCTCAAATATCACGCTCATGAGTCAAATTTCCGACATTTCAGACATTTGGAAAACTGCAGGGAGGTTTGGGCAAAATATGACCCATTGCCGTTTTCAGTAATTGGCATATTTTCGGTATAAAAAGTCGTAATATGAAACTGAAAATAGGTGCAAAGAGTCAGAATTCGGATAAAAAATCATGCTCAGGAGTCAAATTTCCGACGTTTCAGACATTTTGAAAACTGCAGGGGGGGTTTGGGCAAAATATGACCCATCGCCGTTTCCAGTAATTGGCATATTTTCGGTATGAAACATCGTAATTTGAAACAGAAAATAGGTGCAGAGAGTCAGAATTCGGCTCAAAAATCATGCTCAGGAGTCAAATTTCCGACATTTCAGACATTTCGAAAACTGCAGGGGGGTTTGGGCAAAATATGACCCATCGCCGTTTTCAGTAATTGGCATATTTTCGGTATAAAAAGTCGTAATATGAAACAGAAAATAAGTGCAGAGAGTCAGAATTCGGATAAAAAATCACGCTCAGGAGTAAGTTATCCGACATTTCAGACATTTTGAAAACTGCAGAGGGGTTTGGGCAATATATGACCCATCGCCGTTTTCAGTAATTGGCATATTTTCGGTATGAAACGTCGTAATTTGAAACTGAAAATAGGTGCAGAGAGTAAGAATTTGGCTCAAAAATCACGTTCAGGAGTCAAATTTCCGACATTTCAGACATTTTGAAAACAGCAGGGGGGTTTGGGCAAAATATAACCCATCGCCGTTTTCAGTAATTGGCATATTTTCGGTATGAAACGTCGTAATTTGAAACTGAAAAAAGATGCAGAGAGTCAGAATTCGGCTCAAAAATCACGCTCATGAGTCAAATTTACGACATTTCAGACATTTGGAAAACTGCAGGGAGGTTTGGGCAAAATATGACCCATCGGCGATTTCAGTAATTGGCATATTTTCGGAATAAAAAGTCGTAATATGAAACTGAAAATAGGTGCAAAGAGTCAGAATTCGGATAAAAAATCACGCTCAGGAGTCAAATTTCCGACATTTCAGACATTTTGAAAACTGCAGGGGGGTTTGGGCAAAATATGACCCATCGCCGTTTACAGTAATTGGCATATTTTCGGTATGAAACGTCGTAATTTGAAACAGAAAATAGGTGCAGAGAGTCAGAATTCGGCTCAAAAATCACGCTCAGGAGTCAAATTTCCGACACTTCAAACATTTTAAAAACTGCAGGGAGGTTTGGGCAAAATATGACCCATCGCTGTTTTCAGTAATTGGCATATTTTCTTTATAAAATTCGTAATTTGAAACTGAAAATAGGTGCAGAGAGTCAGAATTCGGATAAAAAATCACGCACGGGAGTCAAATTTCCGACATTTCAGACATTTTGAAAACTGCAGGGGGGTTTGAGCAAAATATGACCCATCGCCTTTTTCAGTAATTGGCATATTTTCGGCATGAAACGTCGTTATTTGAAACTGAAAATGGGTGCAGAGAGTCTGAATTCGGCTCAAAAATCACGCATAGGAGTCAAATTTCCGACATTTCAGACATTTTGAAAACTGCAGGGGGGTTTGGGCAAAATATTACCGATCGCTGTTTTCAGTAATTGGCATATTTTCGGTATAAAAAGTCGTATTTTGAAACTGAAAATAAGTGCAGAGTGTCAGAATTTGGATACAAAATAACGCTCAGGAGTCAAATATCCGACATTTCAGACATTTTGAAAACTGCAGGGGGGTTTGGGCAAAATATGACCCAGCGCTGTTTTCAGTAATTGGCATATTTTCGGTATAAAAAGTCGTAATATGAAACAGAAAATAGGTGCAGAGAGTCAGAAATCGGCTCAAAAATCACGCTCGGGAGTCAAATTTCCGACATTTCTGACATTTTGAAAACTGCAGAGGGGTTTGGGCAAAATATGACCCATCGCCGTTTTCAGTAATTGGCATATTTTCGGTATGAAACGTCGTAATTTGAAACTGAAAATAGGTGCAGAGAGTAAGAATTTGGCTCAAAAATCACGTTCAGGAGTCAAATTTCCGACATTTCAGACATTTTGAAAACAGCAGGGGGGTTTGGGCAAAATATGACCCATCGCCGTTTTCAGTAATTGGCATATTTTCGGTATAAAAAGTCGTAATTTGAAACTGAAAATAGGTGCAGAGAGTCAGAATTTGGATACAAAATCACGCTAAGGAGTCAAATTTCCGACATTTCAGACATTTTGAAAACTGCAGGGGGGTTTGGGCAAAATATGACCCAGCGCTGTTTTCAGTAATTTGCATATTTTCGGAATAAAAAGTCGTTTTTTGAAACTGAAAATAGGTGCAGAGAGTCATAATTTGGATAAAAAATCACGCTAAGGAGTCAAATTTCCGACATTTCAGACATTTTGAAAACTGCAGGGGGGTTTGGGCAAATTATGACCCATCTCTGTTTTCAGTAATTGGCATATTTTCGGTATAAAAAGTCGTAATTTGAAACTGAAAATAAGTGCAGAGAGTCAGAATTCGGATAAAAAATCACGCTCAGGAGTCAAATTTCCGACATTTCAGACATTTTGAAAACTGCAGGGGGGTTTGGGCAAAATATTACCGATCGCTGTTTTTAGTAATTGGCATATTTTCGATATAAAAAGTCGTATTTTGAAACCGAAAATAGGTGCAGAGAGTCAGAATCCGGATAAAAAATCACGCTCAGGAGTTAAATTTTCGACATTTCAGACATTTTGAAAACTGCAGGGGGGTTTGGGCAAAATATGACCCATCGCCGTTTACAGTAATTGGCATATTTTCGGTATGAAACGTCGTAATTTGAAACTGAAAAAAGATGCAGAGAGTCGGAATTCGGCTCAAATATCACGCTCATGAGTCAAATTTCCGACATTTCAGACATTTGGAAAACTGCAGGGAGGTTTGGGCAAAATATGACCCATCGCCGTTTTCAGTAATTGGCATATTTTCGGTATAAAAAGTCGTAATATGAAACTGTAAATAGGTGCAAAGAGTCAGAATTCAGATAAAAAATCATGCTCAGGAGTCTAATTTCCGACATTTCAGACATTTTGAAAACTGCAGGGGGGTTTGGGCAAAATATGACCCATCGTTGTTTCCAGTAATTGGCATATTTTCGGTATGAAACATCGTAATTTGAAACAGAAAATAGGTGCAGAGAGTCAGAATTCGGCTCAAAAATCACGCTCGGGAGTCAAATTTCCGACATTTCAGACATTTTGAAAACTGCAGAGGGGTTTGGGCAAAATATGACCCATCGCCGTTTTCAGTAATTGGCATATTTTCGGTATGAAACGTCGTAATTTGAAACTGAAAATAGGTGCAGAGAGTCAGAATTTTGATAAAAAATCACGCTAAGGAGTCAAATTTCCGACATTTCAGACATTTTGAAAACTGCAGGGGGGTTTGGGCAAAATATGACCCAGCGCTGTTTTCAGTAATTTGCATATTTTCGGAATAAAAAGTCGTTTTTTGAAACTGAAAATAGGTGCACAGAGTCATAATTTGGATAAAAAATCACGCTAAGGAGTCAAATTTCCGACATTTCAGACATTTTGAAAACTGCAGGGGGGTTTGGGCAAATTATGACCCATCTCTGTTTTCAGTAGTTGGCATATTTTCGGTATAAAAAGTCGTAATTTGAAACTGAAAATAAGTGCAGAGAGTCAGAATTCGGATAAAAAATCACGCTCAGGAGTCAAATTTCCGACATTTCAGACATTTTGAAAACTGCAGGGGGGTTTGGGCAAAATATTACCGATCGCTGTTTTCAGTAATTGGCATATTTTCGATATAAAAAGTCGTATTTTGAAACCGAAAATAGGTGCAGAGAGTCAGAATCCGGATAAAAAATCACGCTCAGGAGTTAAATTTCCGACATTTCAGACATTTTGAAAACTGCAAGGGGGTTTGGGCAAAATATGACCCATCGCCGTTTACAGTAATTGGCATATTTTCGGTATGAAACGTCGTAATTTGAAACTGAAAAAAGATGCAGAGAGTCGGAATTCGGCTAAAATATCACGCTCATGAGTCAAATTTCCGACATTTCAGACATTTGGAAAACTGCAGGGAGGTTTGGGCAAAATATGACCCATCGCCGTTTTCAGTAATTGGCATATTTTCGGTATAAAAAGTCGTAATATGAAACTGTAAAAAGGTGCAAAGAGTCAGAATTCAGATAAAAAATCATGCTCAGGAGTCTAATTTCCGACATTTCAGACATTTTGAAAACTGCAGGGGGGTTTGGGCAAAATATGACCCATCGTTGTTTCCAGTAATTGGCATATTTTCGGTATGAAACATCGTAATTTGAAACAGAAAATAGGTGCAGAGAGTCAGAATTCGGCTCAAAAATCACGCTCGGGAGTCAAATTTCCGACATTTCAGACATTTTGAAAACTGCAGAGGGGTTTGGGCAAAATATGACCCATCGCCGTTTTCAGTAATTGGCATATTTTCGGTATGAAACGTCGTAATTTGAAACTGAAAATAGGTGCAGAGAGTAAGAATTTGGCTCAAAAATCACGTTCAGGAGTCAAATTTCCGACATTTCAGACATTTTGAAAACAGCAGGGGGGTTTGGGCAAAATATGACCCATCGCCGTTTTCAGTAATTGGCATATTTTCGGTATAAAAAGTCGTAATTAGAAACTGAAAACAGATGCAGAGAGTCAGAATTTGGATAAAAAATCACGCTAAGGAGTCAAATTTCCGACATTTCAGACATTTTGAAAACTGCAGGGGGGTTTGGGCAAAATATGACCCATCGCTGTTTTCAGTAATTGGCATATTTTAGGTATAAAAAGTCGTAATTTGAAACTGAAAAAAGATGCAGAGAGTCAGAATTTGGCTCAAAAATCACGCTCATGAGTCAAATTTACGACATTTCAGACATTTGGAAAACTGCAGGGAGGTTTGGGCAAAATATGACCCATCGCCGTTTACAGTAATTGGCATATTTTCGGTATAAACGTCGTAATTTGAAACAGAAAATAGGTGCAGAGAGTCAGAATTCGGCTCAAAAATCACGCTCAGGAGTAAAATTTCCGACATTTCAGACATTTTGAAAACTGCAGGGGGGGTTTGGGGAAAATATGACACATCGCCGTTTTCAGTAATTGGCATATTTTCGGTATAAAAATCGTAATTTGAAACTGAAAATAAGAGCAGAGAGTCAGAATCCGGATAAAAAATCACGCTCAGGAGTTAAATTTCCGACATTTCAGACATTTTGAAAACTGCAGGGGGGTTTGGGCAAAATATGACCCATCGCCGTTTACAGTAATTGGCATATTTTCGGTATGAAACGTCGTAATTTGAAACTGAAAAAAGATGCAGAGAGTCGGAATTCGGCTCAAATATCACGCTCATGAGTCAAATTTCCGACATTTCAGACATTTGGAAAACTGCAGGGAGGTTTGGGCAAAATATGACCCATCGCCGTTTTCAGTAATTGGCATATTTTCGGTATAAAAAGTCGTAATATGAAACAGAAAATAGGTGCAGAGAGTCAGAATTCGGCTCAAAAATCACGCTCGGGAGTAAAATTTCCGACATTTCAGACATTTTGAAAACTGCAGAGGGGTTTGGGCAAAATATGACCCATCGTCGTTTTCAGTAATTGGCATATTTTCGGTATGAAACGTCGTAATTTGAAACTGAAAATAGGTGCAGAGAGTAAAAATTTGGCTCAAAAATCACGTTCAGGATTCAAATTTCCGACATTTCAGACATTTTGAAAACAGCAGGGGGGTTTGGGCAAAATATGACCCATCGCCGTTTTCAGTAATTGGCATATTTTCGGTATAAAAAGTCGTAATTTGAAACTGAAAATAGGTGCAGAGAGTCAGAATTTGGATAAAAAATCACGCTAAGGAGTCAAATTTCCGACATTTCAGACATTTTGAAAACTGCAGGGGGGTTTGGGCAAAATATGACCCAGCGCTGTTTTCAGTAATTGGAATATTTTCGGTATAAAAAGTCGTAATTTGAAACTGAAAATAAGTGCAGAGAGTCAGAATTTGGATAAAAAATCACGCTCAGGAGTCAAATTTCCGACATTTCAGACATTTTGAAAACTGCAGAGGGGTTTGGCCAATATATGACCAATCGCCGTTTTCAGTAATTGGCATATTTTCGGTATGAAACGTCGTAATTTGAAACTGAAAATAGGTGCAGAGAGTAAGAATTTGGCTCAAAAATCACGTTCAGGAGTCAAATTTCCGACATTTCAGACATTTTGAAAACAGCAGGGGGGTTTGGGCAAAATATGACCCATCGCCGTTTTCAGTAATTGGCATATTTTCGGTATAAAAAGTCGTAATTTGAAACTGAAAATATTTGCAGAGAGTCAGAATTCAAATACAAAATCACGCTCAGGAGTCAAATTTCCGACGTTTCAGACATTTTTAAAACTGCAGGGGGGTTTGGGCAAAATATGACCCATCGCCGTTTACAGTAATTGGCATATTTTCGGTATGAAACGTCGTAATTTGAAACTGAAAATAGGTGCAGAGAGTCAGAATTCGGATAAAAAATCACGCTCAGGAGTCAAATTTCCGACATTTCAGACATTTTGAAAACTGCAGGGGGGTTTGAGCAAAATATGACCCCATCGCCGTTTTCAGTAATTGGCATATTTTCGGTATGAAACGTCGTAATTTGAAACTGAAAAAAGATGCAGAGAGTCAGAATTCGGCTCAAAAATCACGCTCAGGAGTCAAATTTCCGACACTTCAAACATTTTAAAAACTGAAGGGAGGTTTGGGCAAAATATGACCCATCGCTGTTTTCAGTAATTGGCACATTTTCTTTATAAAATTCGTAATTTGAAACTGAAAAAAGGTGCAGAGAGTCAGAATTCGGATAAAAAATCACGCACAGGAGTCAAATTTCTGACATTTCAGACATTTTGAAAACTGCAGGGGGGTTTGAGCAAAATATGACCCATCGCCGTTTTCAGTAATTGGCATATTTTCGGCATGAAACGTCGTAATTTGAAACTGAAAATGGGTGCAGAGAGTCTGAATTCGGCTCAAAAATCACGCATAGGAGTCAAATTTCCGACATTTCAGACATTTTGAAAACTGCAGGGGGGTTTGGGCAAAATATGACCGATCGCTGTTTTCAGTAATTGGCATATTTTCGGTATAAAAATTCGTATTTTGAAACTGAAAATAGGTGCAGAGAGTCAGAATTCTGCTCAAAAATCACGTTCAGGAGTCAAATTTCCGACATTTCAGACATTTCGAAAACTGCAGGGGGGTTTGGGCAAAATATGACCCATCGCCGTTTTCAGTAATTGGCATATTTTCGGTATAAAAATTCGTAATATGAAACAGAAAATAGGTGCAGCGAGTCAGAATTCGGCTCAAAAATCACGCTTGGGAGTCAAATTTCCGACATTTCAGACATTTTGAAAACTGCAGAGGGGTTTGGGCAAAATATAACCCATCGCCGTTTTCAGTAATTGGCATATTTTCGGTATGAAACGTCGTAATTTGAAACTGAAAATAGGTGCAGAGAGTAAGAATTTGGGTCAAAAATCACGTTCAGGAGTCAAATTTCCGACATTTCAGACATTTTGAAAACTGCAGGGGGGTTTGGGCAAAATATGACCCATCGCCGTTTACAGTAATTGGCATATTTTCGGTATGAAACGTCGTAATTTGAAACTGAAAAAGATGCAGAGAGTCGGAATTCGGCTAAAATATCACGCTCATGAGTCAAATTTCCGACATTTCAGACATTTGGAAAACTGCAGGGAGGTTTGGGCAAAATATGACCCATCGCCGTTTTCAGTAATTGGCATATTTTCGGTATAAAAAGTCGTAATATGAAACTGTAAAAAGGTGCAAAGAGTCAGAATTCAGATAAAAAATCATGCTCAGGAGTCTAATTTCCGACATTTCAGACATTTTGAAAACTGCAGGGGGGTTTGGGCAAAATATGACCCATCGTTGTTTCCAGTAATTGGCATATTTTCGGTATGAAACATCGTAATTTGAAACAGAAAATAGGTGCAGAGAGTCAGAATTCGGCTCAAAAATCACGCTCGGGAGTCAAATTTCCGACATTTCAGACATTTTGAAAACTGCAGAGGGGTTTGGGCAAAATATGACCCATCGCCGTTTTCAGTAATTGGCATATTTTCGGTATGAAACGTCGTAATTTGAAACTGAAAATAGGTGCAGAGAGTAAGAATTTGGCTCAAAAATCACGTTCAGGAGTCAAATTTCCGACATTTCAGACATTTTGAAAACAGCAGGGGGGTTTGGGCAAAATATGACCCATCGCCGTTTTCAGTAATTGGCATATTTTCGGTATAAAAAGTCGTAATTTGAAACTGAAAACAGATGCAGAGAGTCAGAATTTGGATAAAAAATCACGCTAAGGAGTCAAATTTCCGACATTTCAGACATTTTGAAAACTGCAGGGGGGTTTGGGCAAAATATGACCCATCGCTGTTTTCAGTAATTGGCATATTTTAGGTATAAAAAGTCGTAATTTGAAACTGAAAAAAGATGCAGAGAGTCAGAATTTGGCTCAAAAATCACGCTCATGAGTCAAATTTACGACATTTCAGACATTTGGAAAACTGCAGGGAGGTTTGGGCAAAATATGACCCATCGCCGTTTACAGTAATTGGCATATTTTCGGTATAAACGTCGTAATTTGAAACAGAAAATAGGTGCAGAGAGTCAGAATTCGGCTCAAAAATCACGCTCAGGAGTAAAATTTCCGACATTTCAGACATTTTGAAAACTGCAGGGGGGGTTTGGGGAAAATATGACACATCGCCGTTTTCAGTAATTGGCATATTTTCGGTATAAAAATCGTAATTTGAAACTGAAAATAAGAGCAGAGAGTCAGAATCCGGATAAAAAATCACGCTCAGGAGTTAAATTTCCGACATTTCAGACATTTTGAAAACTGCAGGGGGGTTTGGGCAAAATATGACCCATCGCCGTTTACAGTAATTGGCATATTTTCGGTATGAAACGTCGTAATTTGAAACTGAAAAAAGATGCAGAGAGTCGGAATTCGGCTCAAATATCACGCTCATGAGTCAAATTTCCGACATTTCAGACATTTGGAAAACTGCAGGGAGGTTTGGGCAAAATATGACCCATCGCCGTTTTCAGTAATTGGCATATTTTCGGTATAAAAAGTCGTAGTATGAAACTGAAAATAGGTGCAAAGATTCAGAATTCGGATAAAAAATCATGCTCAGGAGTCAAATTTCCGACATTTCAGACATTTTGAAAACTGCAGGGGGGTTTGGGCAAAATATGACCCATCGCCGTTTCCAGTAATTGGCATATTTTCGGTATGAAACGTCGTAATTTGAAACAGAAAATAGGTGCAGAGAGTCAGAATTCGGCTCAAAAATCACGCTCAGGAGTCAAATTTCCGACATTTCAGACATTTCGAAAACTGCAGGGGGGTTTGGGCAAAATATGACACATCGCCGTTTTCAGTAATTGGCATATTTTCGGTATAAAAAGTCGTAATATGAAACAGAAAATAGGTGCAGAGAGTCAGAATTCGGCTCAAAAATCACGCTCGGGAGTAAAATTTCCGACATTTCAGACATTTTGAAAACTGCAGAGGGGTTTGGGCAAAATATGACCCATCGTCGTTTTCAGTAATTGGCATATTTTCGGTATGAAACGTCGTAATTTGAAACTGAAAATAGGTGCAGAGAGTAAAAATTTGGCTCAAAAATCACGTTCAGGATTCAAATTTCCGACATTTCAGACATTTTGAAAACAGCAGGGGGGTTTGGGCAAAATATGACCCATCGCCGTTTTCAGTAATTGGCATATTTTCGGTATAAAAAGTCGTAATTTGAAACTGAAAATAGGTGCAGAGAGTCAGAATTTGGATAAAAAATCACGCTAAGGAGTCAAATTTCCGACATTTCAGACATTTTGAAAACTGCAGGGGGGTTTGGGCAAAATATGACCCAGCGCTGTTTTCAGTAATTGGAATATTTTCGGTATAAAAAGTCGTAATTTGAAACTGAAAATAAGTGCAGAGAGTCAGAATTTGGATAAAAAATCACGCTCAGGAGTCAAATTTCCGACATTTCAGACATTTTGAAAACTGCAGAGGGGTTTGGCCAATATATGACCAATCGCCGTTTTCAGTAATTGGCATATTTTCGGTATGAAACGTCGTAATTTGAAACTGAAAATAGGTGCAGAGAGTAAGAATTTGGCTCAAAAATCACGTTCAGGAGTCAAATTTCCGACATTTCAGACATTTTGAAAACAGCAGGGGGGTTTGGGCAAAATATGACCCATCGCCGTTTTCAGTAATTGGCATATTTTCGGTATAAAAAGTCGTAATTTGAAACTGAAAATATTTGCAGAGAGTCAGAATTCAAATACAAAATCACGCTCAGGAGTCAAATTTCCGACGTTTCAGACATTTTTAAAACTGCAGGGGGGTTTGGGCAAAATATGACCCATCGCCGTTTACAGTAATTGGCATATTTTCGGTATGAAACGTCGTAATTTGAAACTGAAAATAGGTGCAGAGAGTCAGAATTCGGATAAAAAATCACGCTCAGGAGTCAAATTTCCGACATTTCAGACATTTTGAAAACTGCAGGGGGGTTTGAGCAAAATATGACCCCATCGCCGTTTTCAGTAATTGGCATATTTTCGGTATGAAACGTCGTAATTTGAAACTGAAAAAAGATGCAGAGAGTCAGAATTCGGCTCAAAAATCACGCTCAGGAGTCAAATTTCCGACACTTCAAACATTTTAAAAACTGAAGGGAGGTTTGGGCAAAATATGACCCATCGCTGTTTTCAGTAATTGGCACATTTTCTTTATAAAATTCGTAATTTGAAACTGAAAAAAGGTGCAGAGAGTCAGAATTCGGATAAAAAATCACGCACAGGAGTCAAATTTCTGACATTTCAGACATTTTGAAAACTGCAGGGGGGTTTGAGCAAAATATGACCCATCGCCGTTTTCAGTAATTGGCATATTTTCGGCATGAAACGTCGTAATTTGAAACTGAAAATGGGTGCAGAGAGTCTGAATTCGGCTCAAAAATCACGCATAGGAGTCAAATTTCCGACATTTCAGACATTTTGAAAACTGCAGGGGGGTTTGGGCAAAATATGACCGATCGCTGTTTTCAGTAATTGGCATATTTTCGGTATAAAAATTCGTATTTTGAAACTGAAAATAGGTGCAGAGAGTCAGAATTCGGCTCAAAAATCACGCTCAGGAGTCAAATTTCCGACATTTCAGACATTTCGAAAACTGCAGGGGGGTTTGGGCAAAATATGACCCATCGCCGTTTTCAGTAATTGGCATATTTTCGGTATAAAAATTCGTAATATGAAACAGAAAATAGGTGCAGCGAGTCAGAATTCGGCTCAAAAATCACGCTTGGGAGTCAAATTTCCGACATTTCAGACATTTTGAAAACTGCAGAGGGGTTTGGGCAAAATATAACCCATCGCCGTTTTCAGTAATTGGCATATTTTCGGTATGAAACGTCGTAATTTGAAACTGAAAATAGGTGCAGAGAGTAAGAATTTGGGTCAAAAATCACGTTCAGGAGTCAAATTTCCGACATTTCAGACATTTTGAAAACAGCAGGGGTGTTTGGGCAAAATATTACCCATCGCCGTTTTCAGTAATTGGCATATTTTCGGTATGAAACGTCGTAATTTGAAACTGAAAATAGGTGCAAAGAGTCAGAATTCGGATAAAAAATTACGCTCAGGAGTCAAATTTCCGACATTTCAGACATTTTGAAAACTGCAGGGGAATTTGGGCAAAATATGACCCATCGCCGTTTACAGTAATTGGCATATTTTCGGTATGAAAAGTCGTAATTTGAAACAGAAAATAGGTGCAGAGAGTCAGAATTCGGCTCAAAAATCACGCTCAGGAGTAAAATTTCCGACATTTCAGACATTTTGAAAACTGCAGGGGGGTTTGGGCAAAATATGACCCATCGCTGTTTTCAGTAATTGGCATATTTTAGGTATAAAAAGTCGTAATTTGAAACTGAAAAAAGATGCAGAGAGTCAGAATTTGGCTCAAAAATCACGCTCATGAGTCAAATTTACGACATTTCAGACATTTGGAAAACTGCAGGGAGGTTTGGGCAAAATATGACCCATCGCCGTTTACAGTAATTGGCATATTTTCGGTAAAAACGTCGTAATTTGAAACAGAAAATAGGTGCAGAGAGTCAGAATTCGGCTCAAAAATCACGCTCAGGAGTAAAATTTCCGACATTTCAGACATTTTGAAAACTGCAGGGGGGTTTGGGGAAAATATGACACATCGCCGTTTTCAGTAATTGGCATATTTTCGGTATAAAAATCGTAATTTGAAACTGAAAATAAGAGCAGAGAGTCAGAATCCGGATAAAAAATCACGCTCAGGAGTTAAATTTCCGACATTTCAGACATTTTGAAAACTGCAGGGGGGTTTGGGCAAAATATGACCCATCGCCGTTTACAGTAATTGGCATATTTTCGGTATGAAACGTCGTAATTTGAAACTGAAAAAAGATGCAGAGAGTCGGAATTCGGCTCAAATATCACGCTCATGAGTCAAATTTCCGAAATTTCAGACATTTGGAAAACTGCAGGGAGGTTTGGGCAAAATATGACCCATCGCCGTTTTCAGTAATTGGCATATTTTCGGTATAAAAAGTCGTAATATGAAACTGAAAATAGGTGCAAAGAGTCAGAATTCGGATAAAAAATCATGCTCAGGAGTCAAATTTCCGACATTTCAGACATTTTGAAAACTGCAGGGGGGTTTGGGCAAAATATGACCCATCGCCGTTTCCAGTAATTGGCATATTTTCGGTATGAAACGTCGTAATTTGAAACAGAAAATAGGTGCAGAGAGTCAGAATTCGGCTCAAAAATCACGCTCAGGAGTCAAATTTCCGACATTTCAGACATTTCGAAAACTGCAGGGGGGTTTGGGCAAAATATGACACATCGCCGTTTTCAGTAATTGGCATATTTTCGGTATAAAAATTCGTAATATGAAACAGAAAATAGGTTCAGAGAGTCAGAATTCGGCTCAAAAATCACGCTCGGGAGTCAAATTTCCGACATTTCAGACATTTTGAAAACTGCAGAGGGGTTTGGGTAAAATATGACCCATCGTCGTTTTCAGTAATTGGCATATTTTCGGTATGAAACGTCGTAATTTGAAACTGAAAATAGGTGCAGAGAGTAAAAATTTGGCTCAAAAATCACGTTCAGGATTCAAATTTCCGACATTTCAGACATTTTGAAAACAGCAGGGGGGTTTGGGCAAAATATGACCCATCGCCGTTTTCAGTAATTGGCATATTTTCGGTATAAAAAGTCGTAATTTGAAACTGAAAATAGGTGCAGAGAGTCAGAATTTGGATAAAAAATCACGCTAAGGAGTCAAATTTCCGACATTTCAGACATTTTGAAAACTGCAGGGGGGTTTGGGCAAAATATGACCCAGCGCTGTTTTCAGTAATTGGAATATTTTCGGTATAAAAAGTCGTAATTTGAAACTGAAAATAAGTGCAGAGAGTCAGAATTCGGATAAAAAATCACGCTCAGGAGTCAAATTTCCGACATTTCAGACATTTTGAAAACTGCAGAGGGGTTTGGCCAATATATGACCAATCGCCGTTTTCAGTTATTGGCATATTTTCGGTATGAAACGTCGTAATTTGAAACTGAAAATAGGTGCAGAGAGTAAGAATTTGGCTCAAAAATCACGTTCAGGAGTCAAATTTCCGACATTTCAGACATTTTGAAAACAGCAGGGGGGTTTGGGCAAAATATGACCCATCGCCGTTTTCAGTAATTGGCATATTTTCGGTATAAAAAGTCGTAATTTGAAACTGAAAATAGGTGCAGAGAGTCAGAATTCAAATACAAAATCACGCTCAGGAGTCAAATTTCCGACGTTTCAGACATTTTTAAAACTGCAGGGGGGTTTGGGCAAAATATGACCCATCGCCGTTTACAGTAATTGGCATATTTTCGGTATGAAACGTCGTAATTTGAAACTGAAAATAGGTGCAGAGAGTCAGAATTCGGATAAAAAATCACGCTCAGGAGTCAAATTTCCGACATTTCAGACATTTTGAAAACTGCAGGGGGGTTTGAGCAAAATATGACCCCATCGCCGTTTTCAGTAATTGGCATATTTTCGGTATGAAACGTCGTAATTTGAAACTGAAAAAAGATGCAGAGAGTCAGAATTCGGCTCAAAAATCACGCTCAGGAGTCAAATTTCCGACACTTCAAACATTTTAAAAACTGAAGGGAGGTTTGGGCAAAATATGACCCATCGCTGTTTTCAGTAATTGGCACATTTTCTTTATAAAATTCGTAATTTGAAACTGAAAAAAGGTGCAGAGAGTCAGAATTCGGATAAAAAATCACGCACAGGAGTCAAATTTCTGACATTTCAGACATTTTGAAAACTGCAGGGGGGTTTGAGCAAAATATGACCCATCGCCGTTTTCAGTAATTGGCATATTTTCGGCATGAAACGTCGTAATTTGAAACTGAAAATGGGTGCAGAGTCTGAATTCGGCTCAAAAATCACGCATAGGAGTCAAATTTCCGACATTTCAGACATTTTGAAAACTGCAGGGGGGTTTGGGCAAAATATGACCGATCGCTGTTTTCAGTAATTGGCATATTTTCGGTATAAAAAGTCGTATTTTGAAACTGAAAATAGGTGCAGAGAGTCAGAATTCGGCTCAAATATCACGCTCAGGAGTCAAATTTCCGACATTTCAGACATTTCGAAAACTGCAGGGGGGTTTGGGCAAAATATGACCCATCGCTGTTTTCAGTAATTGGCATATTTTAGGTATAAAAAGTCGTAATTTGAAACTGAAAAAAGATGCAGAGAGTCAGAATTTGGCTCAAAAATCACGCTCATGAGTCAAATTTACGACATTTCAGACATTTGGAAAACTGCAGGGAGGTTTGGGCAAAATATGACCCATCGCCGTTTACAGTAATTGGCATATTTTCGGTAAAAACGTCGTAATTTGAAACAGAAAATAGGTGCAGAGAGTCAGAATTCGGCTCAAAAATCACGCTCAGGAGTAAAATTTCCGACATTTCAGACATTTTGAAAACTGCAGGGGGGTTTGGGGAAAATATGACACATCGCCGTTTTCAGTAATTGGCATATTTTCGGTATAAAAATCGTAATTTGAAACTGAAAATAAGAGCAGAGAGTCAGAATCCGGATAAAAAATCACGCTCAGGAGTTAAATTTCCGACATTTCAGACATTTTGAAAACTGCAGGGGGGTTTGGGCAAAATATGACCCATCGCCGTTTACAGTAATTGGCATATTTTCGGTATGAAACGTCGTAATTTGAAACTGAAAAAAGATGCAGAGAGTCGGAATTCGGCTCAAATATCACGCTCATGAGTCAAATTTCCGAAATTTCAGACATTTGGAAAACTGCAGGGAGGTTTGGGCAAAATATGACCCATCGCCGTTTTCAGTAATTGGCATATTTTCGGTATAAAAAGTCGTAATATGAAACTGAAAATAGGTGCAAAGAGTCAGAATTCGGATAAAAAATCATGCTCAGGAGTCAAATTTCCGACATTTCAGACATTTTGAAAACTGCAGGGGGGTTTGGGCAAAATATGACCCATCGCCGTTTCCAGTAATTGGCATATTTTCGGTATGAAACGTCGTAATTTGAAACAGAAAATAGGTGCAGAGAGTCAGAATTCGGCTCAAAAATCACGCTCAGGAGTCAAATTTCCGACATTTCAGACATTTCGAAAACTGCAGGGGGGTTTGGGCAAAATATGACACATCGCCGTTTTCAGTAATTGGCATATTTTCGGTATAAAAATTCGTAATATGAAACAGAAAATAGGTTCAGAGAGTCAGAATTCGGCTCAAAAATCACGCTCGGGAGTCAAATTTCCGACATTTCAGACATTTTGAAAACTGCAGAGGGGTTTGGGTAAAATATGACCCATCGTCGTTTTCAGTAATTGGCATATTTTCGGTATGAAACGTCGTAATTTGAAACTGAAAATAGGTGCAGAGAGTAAAAATTTGGCTCAAAAATCACGTTCAGGATTCAAATTTCCGACATTTCAGACATTTTGAAAACAGCAGGGGGGTTTGGGCAAAATATGACCCATCGCCGTTTTCAGTAATTGGCATATTTTCGGTATAAAAAGTCGTAATTTGAAACTGAAAATAGGTGCAGAGAGTCAGAATTCGGCTCAAAAATCACGCTCGGGAGTCAAATTTCCGACATTTCAGACATTTTGAAAACTGCAGAGGGGTTTGGGTAAAATATGACCCATCGTCGTTTTCAGTAATTGGCATATTTTCGGTATGAAACGTCGTAATTTGAAACTGAAAATAGGTGCAGAGAGTAAAAATTTGGCTCAAAAATCACGTTCAGGATTCAAATTTCCGACATTTCAGACATTTTGAAAACAGCAGGGGGGTTTGGGCAAAATATGACCCATCGCCGTTTTCAGTAATTGGCATATTTTCGGTATAAAAAGTCGTAATTTGAAACTGAAAATAGGTGCAGAGAGTCAGAATTTGGATAAAAAATCACGCTAAGGAGTCAAATTTCCGACATTTCAGACATTTTGAAAACTGCAGGGGGGTTTGGGCAAAATATGACCCAGCGCTGTTTTCAGTAATTGGAATATTTTCGGTATAAAAAGTCGTAATTTGAAACTGAAAATAAGTGCAGAGAGTCAGAATTCGGATAAAAAATCACGCTCAGGAGTCAAATTTCCGACATTTCAGACATTTTGAAAACTGCAGAGGGGTTTGGCCAATATATGACCAATCGCCGTTTTCAGTTATTGGCATATTTTCGGTATGAAACGTCGTAATTTGAAACTGAAAATAGGTGCAGAGAGTAAGAATTTGGCTCAAAAATCACGTTCAGGAGTCAAATTTCCGACATTTCAGACATTTTGAAAACAGCAGGGGGGTTTGGGCAAAATATGACCCATCGCCGTTTTCAGTAATTGGCATATTTTCGGTATAAAAAGTCGTAATTTGAAACTGAAAATAGGTGCAGAGAGTCAGAATTCAAATACAAAATCACGCTCAGGAGTCAAATTTCCGACGTTTCAGACATTTTTAAAACTGCAGGGGGGTTTGGGCAAAATATGACCCATCGCCGTTTACAGTAATTGGCATATTTTCGGTATGAAACGTCGTAATTTGAAACTGAAAATAGGTGCAGAGAGTCAGAATTCGGATAAAAAATCACGCTCAGGAGTCAAATTTCCGACATTTCAGACATTTTGAAAACTGCAGGGGGGTTTGAGCAAAATATGACCCCATCGCCGTTTTCAGTAATTGGCATATTTTCGGTATGAAACGTCGTAATTTGAAACTGAAAAAAGATGCAGAGAGTCAGAATTCGGCTCAAAAATCACGCTCAGGAGTCAAATTTCCGACACTTCAAACATTTTAAAAACTGAAGGGAGGTTTGGGCAAAATATGACCCATCGCTGTTTTCAGTAATTGGCACATTTTCTTTATAAAATTCGTAATTTGAAACTGAAAAAAGGTGCAGAGAGTCAGAATTCGGATAAAAAATCACGCACAGGAGTCAAATTTCTGACATTTCAGACATTTTGAAAACTGCAGGGGGGTTTGAGCAAAATATGACCCATCGCCGTTTTCAGTAATTGGCATATTTTCGGCATGAAACGTCGTAATTTGAAACTGAAAATGGGTGCAGAGTCTGAATTCGGCTCAAAAATCAGGCATAGGAGTCAAATTTCCGACATTTCAGACATTTTGAAAACTGCAGGGGGGTTTGGGCAAAATATGACCGATCGCTGTTTTCAGTAATTGGCATATTTTCGGTATAAAAAGTCGTATTTTGAAACTGAAAATAGGTGCAGAGAGTCAGAATTCGGCTCAAAAATCACCCTCAGGAGTCAAATTTCCGACATTTCAGACATTTCGAAAACTGCAGGGGGGTTTGGGCAAAATATGACCCATCGCTGTTTTCAGTAATTGGCATATTTTAGGTATAAAAAGTCGTAATTTGAAACTGAAAAAAGATGCAGAGAGTCAGAATTTGGCTCAAAAATCACGCTCATGAGTCAAATTTACGACATTTCAGACATTTGGAAAACTGCAGGGAGGTTTGGGCAAAATATGACCCATCGCCGTTTACAGTAATTGGCATATTTTCGGTAAAAACGTCGTAATTTGAAACAGAAAATAGGTGCAGAGAGTCAGAATTCGGCTCAAAAATCACGCTCAGGAGTAAAATTTCCGACATTTCAGACATTTTGAAAACTGCAGGGGGGTTTGGGGAAAATATGACACATCGCCGTTTTCAGTAATTGGCATATTTTCGGTATAAAAATCGTAATTTGAAACTGAAAATAAGAGCAGAGAGTCAGAATCCGGATAAAAAATCACGCTCAGGAGTTAAATTTCCGACATTTCAGACATTTTGAAAACTGCAGGGGGGTTTGGGCAAAATATGACCCATCGCCGTTTACAGTAATTGGCATATTTTCGGTATGAAACGTCGTAATTTGAAACTGAAAAAAGATGCAGAGAGTCGGAATTCGGCTCAAATATCACGCTCATGAGTCAAATTTCCGAAATTTCAGACATTTGGAAAACTGCAGGGAGGTTTGGGCAAAATATGACCCATCGCCGTTTTCAGTAATTGGCATATTTTCGGTATAAAAAGTCGTAATATGAAACTGAAAATAGGTGCAAAGAGTCAGAATTCGGATAAAAAATCATGCTCAGGAGTCAAATTTCCGACATTTCAGACATTTTGAAAACTGCAGGGGGGTTTGGGCAAAATATGACCCATCGCCGTTTCCAGTAATTGGCATATTTTCGGTATGAAACGTCGTAATTTGAAACAGAAAATAGGTGCAGAGAGTCAGAATTCGGCTCAAAAATCACGCTCAGGAGTCAAATTTCCGACATTTCAGACATTTCGAAAACTGCAGGGGGGTTTGGGCAAAATATGACACATCGCCGTTTTCAGTAATTGGCATATTTTCGGTATAAAAATTCGTAATATGAAACAGAAAATAGGTTCAGAGAGTCAGAATTCGGCTCAAAAATCACGCTCGGGAGTCAAATTTCCGACATTTCAGACATTTTGAAAACTGCAGAGGGGTTTGGGTAAAATATGACCCATCGTCGTTTTCAGTAATTGGCATATTTTCGGTATGAAACGTCGTAATTTGAAACTGAAAATAGGTGCAGAGAGTAAAAATTTGGCTCAAAAATCACGTTCAGGATTCAAATTTCCGACATTTCAGACATTTTGAAAACAGCAGGGGGGTTTGGGCAAAATATGACCCATCGCCGTTTTCAGTAATTGGCATATTTTCGGTATAAAAAGTCGTAATTTGAAACTGAAAATAGGTGCAGAGAGTCAGAATTTGGATAAAAAATCACGCTAAGGAGTCAAATTTCCGACATTTCAGACATTTTGAAAACTGCAGGGGGGTTTGGGCAAAATATGACCCAGCGCTGTTTTCAGTAATTGGAATATTTTCGGTATAAAAAGTCGTAATTTGAAACTGAAAATAAGTGCAGAGAGTCAGAATTCGGATAAAAAATCACGCTCAGGAGTCAAATTTCCGACATTTCAGACATTTTGAAAACTGCAGAGGGGTTTGGCCAATATATGACCAATCGCCGTTTTCAGTTATTGGCATATTTTCGGTATGAAACGTCGTAATTTGAAACTGAAAATAGGTGCAGAGAGTAAGAATTTGGCTCAAAAATCACGTTCAGGAGTCAAATTTCCGACATTTCAGACATTTTGAAAACAGCAGGGGGGTTTGGGCAAAATATGACCCATCGCCGTTTTCAGTAATTGGCATATTTTCGGTATAAAAAGTCGTAATTTGAAACTGAAAATAGGTGCAGAGAGTCAGAATTCAAATACAAAATCACGCTCAGGAGTCAAATTTCCGACGTTTCAGACATTTTTAAAACTGCAGGGGGGTTTGGGCAAAATATGACCCATCGCCGTTTACAGTAATTGGCATATTTTCGGTATGAAACGTCGTAATTTGAAACTGAAAATAGGTGCAGAGAGTCAGAATTCGGATAAAAAATCACGCTCAGGAGTCAAATTTCCGACATTTCAGACATTTTGAAAACTGCAGGGGGGTTTGAGCAAAATATGACCCCATCGCCGTTTTCAGTAATTGGCATATTTTCGGTATGAAACGTCGTAATTTGAAACTGAAAAAAGATGCAGAGAGTCAGAATTCGGCTCAAAAATCACGCTCAGGAGTCAAATTTCCGACACTTCAAACATTTTAAAAACTGAAGGGAGGTTTGGGCAAAATATGACCCATCGCTGTTTTCAGTAATTGGCACATTTTCTTTATAAAATTCGTAATTTGAAACTGAAAAAAGGTGCAGAGAGTCAGAATTCGGATAAAAAATCACGCACAGGAGTCAAATTTCTGACATTTCAGACATTTTGAAAACTGCAGGGGGGTTTGAGCAAAATATGACCCATCGCCGTTTTCAGTAATTGGCATATTTTCGGCATGAAACGTCGTAATTTGAAACTGAAAATGGGTGCAGAGTCTGAATTCGGCTCAAAAATCACGCATAGGAGTCAAATTTCCGACATTTCAGACATTTTGAAAACTGCAGGGGGGTTTGGGCAAAATATGACCGATCGCTGTTTTCAGTAATTGGCATATTTTCGGTATAAAAAGTCGTATTTTGAAACTGAAAATAGGTGCAGAGAGTCAGAATTCGGCTCAAAAATCACGCTCAGGAGTCAAATTTCCGACATTTCAGACATTTCGAAAACTGCAGGGGGGTTTGGGCAAAATATGACCCATCGCCGTTTTCAGTAATTGGCATATTTTCGGTATAAAAAGTCGTAATATGAAACAGAAAATAGGTGCAGCGAGTCAGAATTCGGCTCAAAAATCACGCTTGGGAGTCAAATTTCCGACATTTCAGACATTTTGAAAACTGCAGAGGGGTTTGGGCAAAATATGACCCATCGCCGTTTTCAGTAATTGGCATATTTTCGGTATGAAACGTCGTAATTTGAAACTGAAAATAGGTGCAGAGAGTCAGAATTCGGCTCAAAAATCACGCTCAGGAGTCAAATTTCCGACACTTCAAACATTTTAAAAACTGCAGGGAGGTTTGGGCAAAATATGACCCATCGCTGTTTTCAGTAATTGGCATATTTTCTTTATAAAATTCGCAATTTGAAACTGAAAATAGGTGCAGAGAGTCAGAATTCGGATAAAAAATCACGCATAGGAGTCAAATTTCCGACATTTCTGACATTTTGAAAACTGCAGGGGGGTTTGAGCAAAATATGACCCATCGCCGTTTTCAGTAATTGGCATATTTTCGGCATGAAACGTCGTAATTTGAAACTGAAAATAGGTGCAGAGAGTCTGAATTCGGCTTAAAAATCACGTTCAGGTGTCCAATTTCCGACATTTCAGACATTTTGAAAACAGCAGGGGGGTTTGGGCAAAATATAACCCATCGCCGTTTTCAGTAATTGGCATATTTTCGGTATGAAACGTCGTAATTTGAAACTGAAAAAAGATGCAGAGAGTCAGAATTCGGCTCAAAAATCACGCTCATGAGTCAAATTTCCGACATTTCAGACATTTTTAAAACTGCAGAGGGGTTTGGGCAAAATATGACCCATCGCCGATTTCAGTAATTGGCATATTTTCGGTATAAAAAGTCGTAATATGAAACTGAAAATAGGTGCAAAGAGTCAGAATTCGGATAAAAAATCACGCTCAGGAGTCAAATTTCCGACATTTCAGACATTTTGAAAACTGCAGGGGGGTTTAGGCAAAATATGACCCATTTGCCGTTTACAGTAATTGGCATATTTTCGGTATGAAACGTCGTAATTTGAAACAGAAAATAGGTGCAGAGAGTCAGAATTCGGCTCAAAAATCACGCTCAGGAGTAAAATTTCCGACATTTCAGACATTTTGAAAACTGCAGGGGGGTTTGGGCAAAATATGACCCATCGCCGTTTTCAGTAATTGGCATATTTTCGGTATAAAAAGTCGTAATATGAAACAGAAAATAGGTGCAGAGAGTCAGAAATTGGATAAAAAATCACGCTCAGGTGTCAAATATCCGACATTTCAGACATTTTGAAAACTGCAGGGGGGTTTGGGCAAAATATGACACATCGCCGTTTACAGTAATTGGCATATTTTCGGTATGAAACGTCGTAATTTGAAACTGAAAAAAGATGCAGAGAGTCAGAATTCGGCTCAAATATCACGCTCATGAGTCAAATTTCCGACATTTCAGACATTTGGCAAACTGCAGGGAGGTTTGGGCAAAATATGACCCATCGCCGTTTTCAGTAATTGGCATATTTTCGGCATGAAACGTCGTAATTTGAAACTGAAAATAGGTGCAGAGAGTCTGAATTCGGCTCAAAAATCACGCATAGGAGTCAAATTTACGACATTTCAGACATTTTGAAAACTGCACGGGGGTTTAGGCAAAATATGACCGATCGCTGTTTTCAGTAATTGGCATATTTTCGGTATAAAAAGTCGTATTTTGAAACTGAAAATAGGTGCAGAGAGTCAGAATTTGGATAAAAAATCACGCTCAGGTGTCAAATATCCGACATTTCAGACATTTTGAAAACTGCAGGGGGGTTTGGGCAAAATATGACCCATCGCCGTTTACAGTAATTGGCATATTTTCGGGATGAAACGTCGTAATTTGAAACTGAAAAAAGATGCAGAGAGTCAGAATTCGGCTCAAATATCACGCTCATGAGTCAAATTTCCGACATTTCAGACATTTGGCAAACTGCAGGGAGGTTTGGGCAAAATATGACCCATCGCCGTTTTCAGTAATTGGCATATTTTCGGTATAAAAAGTCGTAATATGAAACTGAAAATAGGTGCAAAGAGTCAGAATTCGGATAAAAAATCATGCTCAGGAGTCAAATTTCCGACATTTCAGACATTTTGAAAACTGCAGGGGGGTTTGGGCAAAATATGACCCATCGCCGTTTCCAGTAATTGGCATATTTTCTGTATGAAACGTCGTAATTTGAAACAGAAAATAGGTGCAGAGAGTCAGAATTCGGCTCAAAAATCACGCTCAGGAGTCAAATTTCCGACATTTCAGACGTTTCGAAAAATGCAGGGGGGTTTGGGCAAAATATGACCCCTCGCCGTTTTCAGTAATTGGCATATTTTCGGTATAAAAAGTCGTAATATGAAACTAAAAATAGGTGCAGAGAGTAAGAATTTGGCTCAAAATTCACGTTCAGGAGTCAAATTTCCGACATTTCAGACATTTTGAAAACAGCAGGGGGGTTTGGGCAAAATATGACCAATCGCCGTTTTCAGTAATTGGCATATTTTCGGTATAAAAAGTCTTAATTTGAAACTGAAAATAGGTGCAGAGAGTCAGAATTCGTATAAAAAATCACGCTCAGGAGTCAAATTTCCGACATTTCAGACATTTTGAAAACTGCAGGGGGGTTTGGGCAAAATATGACCCATCGCTGTTTACAGTAATTGACATATTTTCGGTATGAAACGTCGTAATTTGAAACTGAAAATAGGTGCAGAGAGTCAGAATTCGGATAAAAAATTACGCGCAGGAGTCAAATTTCCGACATTTCAGACATTTTAAAAACTGCAGGGGGGTTTGGGCAAAATATGACCCATCGCCGTTTTAAGTAATTGGCATATTTTCGGTATGAAACGTCGTAATTTGAAACTGAAAATAGGTGCAGAGAGACAGAATTCGGCTCAAAAATCAAGCTCAGGAGTCAAATTTCCGACATTTCAGACATTTGGAAAACTGCAGGGGGGTTTGGGCAAAATATGACCGATCGCCGTTTTCAGTTATTGACATATTCTCGGTATAAAAAGTCGTAATATGAAACAGAAAATAGGTGCAGAGAGTCAGAATTCGGCTCAAAAATCACGCTCGGGAGTCAAATTTCCGACATTTCAGACATTTTGAAAACTGCAGGGGGGTTTGGGCAAAATATGACCCATCGCCGTTTACAGTAATTGGCATATTTTCGGTATGAAACGTCGTAATTTGAAACTGAAAAAGATGCAGAGAGTCAGAATTCGGCTCAAATATCACGCTCATGAGTCAAATTTCCGACATTTCAGACATTTGGAAAACTGTAGGGAGGTTTGGGCAAAATATGACCCATCGCCGTTTTCAGTAATTGGCATATTTTCGGTATAAAAAGTCGTAATATGAAACTGAAAATAGGTGCAAAGAGTCAGAATTCGGATAAAAAATCATGCTCAGGAGTCAAATTTCCGACATTTCAGACATTTTGAAAACTGCAGGGGGGTTTGGGCAAAATACGACCCATTGCCGTTTCCAGTAATTGGCATATTTTCGGTATGAAACGTCGTAATTTGAAACAGAAAATAGGTGCAGAGAGTCAGAATTTGGATAGAAAATCACGCTAAGGAGTCAAATTTCCGACATTTCAGACATTTTGAAAACTGCAGGGGGGTTTGGGCAAAATATGACCCAGCGCTGTTTTCAGTAATTGGAATATTTTCGGTATAAAAAGTCGTAATTTGAAACTGAAAATAAGTGCAGAGAGTCAGAATTCGGATAAAAAATCACGCTCAGGAGTCAAATTTCCGACATTTCAGACATTTTGAAAACTGCAGAGGGGTTTGGCCAATATATGACCAATCACCGTTTTCAGTAATTGGCATATTTTCGGTATGAAACGTCGTAATTTGAAACTGAAAATAGGTGCAGAGAGTAAGAATTTGGCTCAAAAATCACGTTCAGGAGTCAAATTTCCGACATTTCAGACATTTTGAAAACAGCAGGGGGGTTTGGGCAAAATATGACCCATCGCCGTTTTCAGTAATTGGCATATTTTCGGTATAAAAAGTCGTAATTTGAAACTGAAAATAGGTGCAGAGAGTCAGAATTCAAATACAAAATCACGCTCAGGAGTCAAATTTCCGACGTTTCAGACATTTTAAAAACTGCAGGGGGGTTTGGGCAAAATATGACCCATCGCCGTTTACAGTAATTGGCATATTTTCGGTATGAAACGTCGTAATTTGAAACTGAAAATAGGTGCAGAGAGTCAGAATTCGGATAAAAAATCACGCTCAGGAGTCAAATTTCCGACATTTCAGACATTTTGAAAACTGCAGGGGGGTTTGAGCAAAATATGACCCCATCGCCGTTTTCAGTAATTGGCATATTTTCGGTATGAAACGTCGTAATTTGAAACTGAAAAAAGATGCAGAGAGTCAGAATTCGGATCAAAAATCACGCTCAGGAGTCAAATTTCCGACACTTCAAACATTTTAAAAACTGAAGGGAGGTTTGGGCAAAATATGACCCATCGCTGTTTTCAGTAATTGGCACATTTTCTTTATAAAATTCGTAATTTGAAACTGAAAAAAGGTGCAGAGAGTCAGAATTCGGATAAAAAATCACGCACAGGAGTCAAATTTCTGACATTTCAGACATTTTGAAAACAGCAGGGGGGTTTGAGCAAAATATGACCCAACGCCGTTTTCAGTAATTGGCATATTTTCGGCATGAAACGTCGTAATTTGAAACTGAAAATGGGTGCAGAGAGTCTGAATTCGGCTCAAAAATCACGCATAGGAGTCAAATTTCCGACATTTCAGACATTTTGAAAACTGCAGGGGGGTTTGGGCAAAATATGACCGATCGCTGTTTTCAGTAATTGGCATATTTTCGGTATAAAAAGTCGTATTTTGAAACTGAAAATAGGTGCAGAGAGTCAGAATTCGGCTCAAAAATCACGCTCAGGAGTCAAATTTCCGACATTTCAGACATTTCGAAAACTGCAGGGGGGTTTGGGCAAAATATGACCCATCGCCGTTTTCAGTAATTGGCATATTTTCGGTATAAAAAGTCGTAATATGAAACAGAAAA
This sequence comes from Procambarus clarkii, assembly GCF_040958095.1. Classification (NCBI taxonomy): domain Eukaryota; kingdom Metazoa; phylum Arthropoda; class Malacostraca; order Decapoda; family Cambaridae; genus Procambarus; species Procambarus clarkii. The sequence continues at coordinate 1,204,203 of NC_091151.1, forward strand.
TAGGTGCAGCGAGTCAGAATTCGGCTCAAAAATCACGCTTGGGAGTCAAATTTCCGACATTTCAGACATTTTGAAAACTGCAGAGAGGTTTGGGCAAAATATGACCCATCGCCGTTTTCAGTAATTGGCATATTTTCGGTATGAAACGTCGTAATTTGAAACTGAAAATAGGTGCAAAGAGTCAGAATTCGGATAAAAAATTACGCTCAGGAGTCAAATTTCCGACATTTCAGACATTTTGAAAACTGCAGGGGAATTTGGGCAAAATATGACCCATTGCCGTTTACAGTAATTGGCATATTTTCGGTATGAAAAGTCGTAATTTGAAACAGAAAATAGGTGCAGAGAGTCAGAATTCGGCTCAAAAATCACGCTCAGGAGTAAAATTTCCGATATTTCAGACATTTTGAAAACTGCAGGGGGGTTTGGGCAAAATATGACCCATCGCCGTTTTCAGTAATTGGCATATTTTCGGTATAAAAAGTCGTAATATGAAACAGAAAATAGAAGCAGAGAGTCAGAATTCGGCTCAAAAATCACGCTCAGGAGTCAAATTTCCGACACTTCAAACATTTTAAAAACTGCAGGGAGGTTTGGGCAAAATATGACCCATCGCTGTTTTCAGTAATTGGCATATTTTCTTTATAAAATTCGCAATTTGAAACTGAAAATAGGTGCAGAGAGTCAGAATTCGGATAAAAAATCACGCACAGGAGTCAAATTTCCGACATTTCTGACATTTTGAAAACTGCAGGGGGGTTTGAGCAAAATATGACCCATCGCCGTTTTCAGTAATTGGCATATTTTCGGCATGAAACGTCGTAATTTGAAACTGAAAATAGGTGCAGAGAGTCTGAATTCGGATCAAAAATCACGTTCAGGAGTCAAATTTCCGACATTTCAGACATTTTGAAAACAGCAGGGGGGTTTGGGCAAAATATAACCCATCGCCGTTTTCAGTAATTGGCATATTTTCGGTATGAAACGTCGTAATTTGAAACTGAAAAAAGATGCAGAGAGTCAGAATTCGGCTCAAAAATCACGCTCATGAGTCAAATTTCCGACATTTCAGACATTTTGAAAACTGCAGAGGGGTTTGGGCAAAATATGACCCATCGCCGATTTCAGTAATTGGCATATTTTCGGTATAAAAAGTCGTAATATGAAACTGAAAATAGGTGCAAAGAGTCAGAATTCGGATAAAAAATCACGCTCAGGAGTCAAATTTCCGACATTTCAGACATTTTGAAAACTGCAGGGGGGTTTAGGCAAAATATGACCCATTTGCCGTTTACAGTAATTGGCATATTTTCGGTATGAAACGTCGTAATTTGAAACAGAAAATAGGTGCAGAGAGTCAGAATTCGGCTCAAAAATCACGCTCAGGAGTAAAATTTCCGACATTTCAGACATTTTGAAAACTGCAGGGGGGTTTGGGCAAAATATGACCCATCGCCGTTTTCAGTAATTGGCATATTTTCGGTATAAAAAGTCGTAATTTGAAACTGAAAATAGGTGCAGAGAGTCAGAATTCAAATACAAAATCACGCTCAGGAGTCAAATTTCCGACGTTTCAGACATTTTAAAAACTGCAGGGGGGTTTGGGCAAAATATGACCCATCGCCGTTTACAGTAATTGGCATATTTTCGGTATGAAACGTCGTAATTTGAAACTGAAAATAGGTGCAGAGAGTCAGAATTCGGATAAAAAATCACGCTCAGGAGTCAAATTTCCGACATTTCAGACATTTTGAAAACTGCAGGGGGGTTTGAGCAAAATATGACCCCATCGCCGTTTTCAGTAATTGGCATATTTTCGGTATGAAACGTCGTAATTTGAAACTGAAAAAAGATGCAGAGAGTCAGAATTCGGATCAAAAATCACGCTCAGGAGTCAAATTTCCGACACTTCAAACATTTTAAAAACTGAAGGGAGGTTTGGGCAAAATATGACCCATCGCTGTTTTCAGTAATTGGCACATTTTCTTTATAAAATTCGTAATTTGAAACTGAAAAAAGGTGCAGAGAGTCAGAATTCGGATAAAAAATCACGCACAGGAGTCAAATTTCTGACATTTCAGACATTTTGAAAACAGCAGGGGGGTTTGAGCAAAATATGACCCAACGCCGTTTTCAGTAATTGGCATATTTTCGGCATGAAACGTCGTAATTTGAAACTGAAAATGGGTGCAGAGAGTCTGAATTCGGCTCAAAAATCACGCATAGGAGTCAAATTTCCGACATTTCAGACATTTTGAAAACTGCAGGGGGGTTTGGGCAAAATATGACCGATCGCTGTTTTCAGTAATTGGCATATTTTCGGTATAAAAAGTCGTATTTTGAAACTGAAAATAGGTGCAGAGAGTCAGAATTCGGCTCAAAAATCACGCTCAGGAGTCAAATTTCCGACATTTCAGACATTTCGAAAACTGCAGGGGGGTTTGGGCAAAATATGACCCATCGCCGTTTTCAGTAATTGGCATATTTTCGGTATAAAAAGTCGTAATATGAAACAGAAAATAGGTGCAGCGAGTCAGAATTCGGCTCAAAAATCACGCTTGGGAGTCAAATTTCCGACATTTCAGACATTTTGAAAACTGCAGAGAGGTTTGGGCAAAATATGACCCATCGCCGTTTTCAGTAATTGGCATATTTTCGGTATGAAACGTCGTAATTTGAAACTGAAAATAGGTGCAAAGAGTCAGAATTCGGATAAAAAATTACGCTCAGGAGTCAAATTTCCGACATTTCAGACATTTTGAAAACTGCAGGGGAATTTGGGCAAAATATGACCCATTGCCGTTTACAGTAATTGGCATATTTTCGGTATGAAAAGTCGTAATTTGAAACAGAAAATAGGTGCAGAGAGTCAGAATTCGGCTCAAAAATCACGCTCAGGAGTAAAATTTCCGATATTTCAGACATTTTGAAAACTGCAGGGGGGTTTGGGCAAAATATGACCCATCGCCGTTTTCAGTAATTGGCATATTTTCGGTATAAAAAGTCGTAATATGAAACAGAAAATAGAAGCAGAGAGTCAGAATTCGGCTCAAAAATCACGCTCAGGAGTCAAATTTCCGACACTTCAAACATTTTAAAAACTGCAGGGAGGTTTGGGCAAAATATGACCCATCGCTGTTTTCAGTAATTGGCATATTTTCTTTATAAAATTCGCAATTTGAAACTGAAAATAGGTGCAGAGAGTCAGAATTCGGATAAAAAATCACGCACAGGAGTCAAATTTCCGACATTTCTGACATTTTGAAAACTGCAGGGGGGTTTGAGCAAAATATGACCCATCGCCGTTTTCAGTAATTGGCATATTTTCGGCATGAAACGTCGTAATTTGAAACTGAAAATAGGTGCAGAGAGTCTGAATTCGGATCAAAAATCACGTTCAGGAGTCAAATTTCCGACATTTCAGACATTTTGAAAACAGCAGGGGGGTTTGGGCAAAATATAACCCATCGCCGTTTTCAGTAATTGGCATATTTTCGGTATGAAACGTCGTAATTTGAAACTGAAAAAAGATGCAGAGAGTCAGAATTCGGCTCAAAAATCACGCTCATGAGTCAAATTTCCGACATTTCAGACATTTTGAAAACTGCAGAGGGGTTTGGGCAAAATATGACCCATCGCTGATTTCAGTAATTGGCATATTTTCGGTATAAAAAGTCGTAATATGAAACTGAAAATAGGTGCAAAGAGTCAGAATTCGGATAAAAAATCACGCTCAGGAGTCAAATTTCCGACATTTCAGACATTTTGAAAACTGCAGGGGGGTTTAGGCAAAATATGACCCATTTGCCGTTTACAGTAATTGGCATATTTTCGGTATGAAACGTCGTAATTTGAAAAAGAAAATAGGTGCAGAGAGTCAGAATTCGGCTCAAAAATCACGCTCAGGAGTAAAATTTCCGACATTTCAGACATTTTGAAAACTGCAGGGGGGTTTGGGCAAAATATGACCCATCGCCGTTTTCAGTAATTGGCATATTTTCGGTATAAAAAGTCGTAATATGAAACAGAAAATAGGTGCAGAGAGTCAGAATTTGGATAAAAAATCACGCTCAGGTGTCAAATATCCGACATTTCAGACATTTTGAAAACTGCAGGGGGGTTTGGGCAAAATATGACCCATCGCCGTTTACAGTAATTGGCATATTTTCGGTATGAAACGTCGTAATTTGAAACTGAAAAAAGATGCAGAGAGTCAGAATTCGGCTCAAATATCACGCTCATGAGTCAAATTTCCGACATTTCAGACATTTGGCAAACTGCAGGGAGGTTTGGGCAAAATATGACCCATCGCCGTTTTCAGTAATTGGCATATTTTCGGCATGAAACGTCGTAATTTGAAACTGAAAATAGGTGCAGAGAGTCTGAATTCGGCTCAAAAATCACGCATAGGAGTCAAATTTCCGACATTTCAGACATTTTGAAAACTGCAGGGGGGTTTAGGCAAAATATGACCGATCGCTGTTTTCAGTAATTGGCATATTTTCTTTATAAAATTCGCAATTTGAAACTGAAAATAGGTGCAGAGAGTCAGAATTCGGATAAAAAATCACGCACAGGAGTCAAATTTCCGACATTTCTGACATTTTGAAAACTGCAGGGGGGTTTGGCCAAAATATGAACCATCGCCGTTTACAGTAATTGGCATATTTTCGGGATGAAACGTCGTAATTTGAAACTGAAAAAAGATGCAGAGAGTCAGAATTCGGCTCAAATATCACGCTCATGAGTCAAATTTCCGACATTTCAGACATTTGGCAAACTGCAGGGAGGTTTGGGCAAAATATGACCCATCGCCGTTTTCAGTAATTGGCATATTTTCGGTATAAAAAGTCGTAATATGAAACTGAAAATAGGTGCAAAGAGTCAGAATTCGGATAAAAAATCATGCTCAGGAGTCAAATTTCCGACATTTCAGACATTTTGAAAACTGCAGGGGGGTTTGGGCAAAACATGACCCATCGCCGTTTCCAGTAATTGGCATATTTTCTGTATGAAACGTCGTAATTTGAAACAGAAAATAGGTGCAGAGAGTCAGAATTCGGCTCAAAAATCACGCTCAGGAGTCAAATTTCCGACATTTCAGACGTTTCGAAAAATGCAGGGGGGTTTGGGCAAAATATGACCCATCGCCGTTTTCAGTAATTGGCATATTTTCGGTATAAAAAGTCGTAATATGAAACTGAAAATAGGTGCAGAGAGTAAGAATTTGGCTCAAAAATCACGTTCAGGAGTCAAATTTCCGACATTTCAGACATTTTGAAAACAGCAGGGGGGTTTGGGCAAAATATGACCAATCGCCGTTTTCAGTAATTGGCATATTTTCGGTATAAAAAGTCGTAATTTGAAACTGAAAATAGGTGCAGAGAGTCAGAATTCGTATAAAAAATCACGCTCAGGAGTCAAATTTCCGACATTTCAGACATTTCGAAAACTGCAGGGGGGTTTGGGCAAAATATGACCCATCGCCGTTTTCAGTAATTGGCATATTTTCGGTATAAAAAGTCGTAATATGAAACAGAAAATAGGTGCAGCGAGTCAGAATTCGGCTCAAAAATCACGCTTGGGAGTCAAATTTCCGACATTTCAGACATTTTGAAAACTGCAGAGAGGTTTGGGCAAAATATGACCCATCGCCGTTTTCAGTAATTGGCATATTTTCGGTATGAAACGTCGTAATTTGAAACTGAAAATAGGTGCAAAGAGTCAGAATTCGGATAAAAAATTACGCTCAGGAGTCAAATTTCCGACATTTCAGACATTTTGAAAACTGCAGGGGAATTTGGGCAAAATATGACCCATTGCCGTTTACAGTAATTGGCATATTTTCGGTATGAAAAGTCGTAATTTGAAACAGAAAATAGGTGCAGAGAGTCAGAATTCGGCTCAAAAATCACGCTCAGGAGTAAAATTTCCGATATTTCAGACATTTTGAAAACTGCAGGGGGGTTTGGGCAAAATATGACCCATCGCCGTTTTCAGTAATTGGCATATTTTCGGTATAAAAAGTCGTAATATGAAACAGAAAATAGAAGCAGAGAGTCAGAATTCGGCTCAAAAATCACGCTCAGGAGTCAAATTTCCGACACTTCAAACATTTTAAAAACTGCAGGGAGGTTTGGGCAAAATATGACCCATCGCTGTTTTCAGTAATTGGCATATTTTCTTTATAAAATTCGCAATTTGAAACTGAAAATAGGTGCAGAGAGTCAGAATTCGGATAAAAAATCACGCACAGGAGTCAAATTTCCGACATTTCTGACATTTTGAAAACTGCAGGGGGGTTTGAGCAAAATATGACCCATCGCCGTTTTCAGTAATTGGCATATTTTCGGCATGAAACGTCGTAATTTGAAACTGAAAATAGGTGCAGAGAGTCTGAATTCGGATCAAAAATCACGTTCAGGAGTCAAATTCCCGACATTTCAGACATTTTGAAAACAGCAGGGGGGTTTGGGCAAAATATAACCCATCGCCGTTTTCAGTAATTGGCATATTTTCGGTATGAAACGTCGTAATTTGAAACTGAAAAAAGATGCAGAGAGTCAGAATTCGGCTCAAAAATCACGCTCATGAGTCAAATTTCCGACATTTCAGACATTTTGAAAACTGCAGAGGGGTTTGGGCAAAATATGACCCATCGCCGATTTCAGTAATTGGCATATTTTCGGTATAAAAAGTCGTAATATGAAACTGAAAATAGGTGCAAAGAGTCAGAATTCGGATAAAAAATCATGCTCAGGAGTCAAATTTCCGACATTTCAGACATTTTGAAAACTGCAGGGGGGTTTGGGCAAAACATGACCCATCGCCGTTTCCAGTAATTGGCATATTTTCTGTATGAAACGTCGTAATTTGAAACAGAAAATAGGTGCAGAGAGTCAGAATTCGGCTCAAAAATCACGCTCAGGAGTCAAATTTCCGACATTTCAGACGTTTCGAAAAATGCAGGGGGGTTTGGGCAAAATATGACCCATCGCCGTTTTCAGTAATTGGCATATTTTCGGTATAAAAAGTCGTAATATGAAACTGAAAATAGGTGCAGAGAGTAAGAATTTGGCTCAAAAATCACGTTCAGGAGTCAAATTTCCGACATTTCAGACATTTTGAAAACAGCAGGGGGGTTTGGGCAAAATATGACCAATCGCCGTTTTCAGTAATTGGCATATTTTCGGTATAAAAAGTCGTAATTTGAAACTGAAAATAGGTGCAGAGAGTCAGAATTCGTATAAAAAATCACGCTCAGGAGTCAAATTTCCGACATTTCAGACATTTCGAAAACTGCAGGGGGGTTTGGGCAAAATATGACCCATCGCCGTTTTCAGTAATTGGCATATTTTCGGTATAAAAAGTCGTAATATGAAACAGAAAATAGGTGCAGCGAGTCAGAATTCGGCTCAAAAATCACGCTTGGGAGTCAAATTTCCGACATTTCAGACATTTTGAAAACTGCAGAGAGGTTTGGGCAAAATATGACCCATCGCCGTTTTCAGTAATTGGCATATTTTCGGTATGAAACGTCGTAATTTGAAACTGAAAATAGGTGCAAAGAGTCAGAATTCGGATAAAAAATTACGCTCAGGAGTCAAATTTCCGACATTTCAGACATTTTGAAAACTGCAGGGGAATTTGGGCAAAATATGACCCATTGCCGTTTACAGTAATTGGCATATTTTCGGTATGAAAAGTCGTAATTTGAAACAGAAAATAGGTGCAGAGAGTCAGAATTCGGCTCAAAAATCACGCTCAGGAGTAAAATTTCCGATATTTCAGACATTTTGAAAACTGCAGGGGGGTTTGGGCAAAATATGACCCATCGCCGTTTTCAGTAATTGGCATATTTTCGGTATAAAAAGTCGTAATATGAAACAGAAAATAGAAGCAGAGAGTCAGAATTCGGCTCAAAAATCACGCTCAGGAGTCAAATTTCCGACACTTCAAACATTTTAAAAACTGCAGGGAGGTTTGGGCAAAATATGACCCATCGCTGTTTTCAGTAATTGGCATATTTTCTTTATAAAATTCGCAATTTGAAACTGAAAATAGGTGCAGAGAGTCAGAATTCGGATAAAAAATCACGCACAGGAGTCAAATTTCCGACATTTCTGACATTTTGAAAACTGCAGGGGGGTTTGAGCAAAATATGACCCATCGCCGTTTTCAGTAATTGGCATATTTTCGGCATGAAACGTCGTAATTTGAAACTGAAAATAGGTGCAGAGAGTCTGAATTCGGATCAAAAATCACGTTCAGGAGTCAAATTCCCGACATTTCAGACATTTTGAAAACAGCAGGGGGGTTTGGGCAAAATATAACCCATCGCCGTTTTCAGTAATTGGCATATTTTCGGTATGAAACGTCGTAATTTGAAACTGAAAAAAGATGCAGAGAGTCAGAATTCGGCTCAAAAATCACGCTCATGAGTCAAATTTCCGACATTTCAGACATTTTGAAAACTGCAGAGGGGTTTGGGCAAAATATGACCCATCGCCGATTTCAGTAATTGGCATATTTTCGGTATAAAAAGTCGTAATATGAAACTGAAAATAGGTGCAAAGAGTCAGAATTCGGATAAAAAATCACGCTCAGGAGTCAAATTTCCGACATTTCAGACATTTTGAAAACTGCAGGGGGGTTTAGGCAAAATATGACCCATTTGCCGTTTACAGTAATTGGCATATTTTCGGTATGAAACGTCGTAATTTGAAACAGAAAATAGGTGCAGAGAGTCAGAATTCGGCTCAAAAATCACGCTCAAGAGTAAAATTTCCGACATTTCAGACATTTTGAAAACTGCAGGGGGGTTTGGGCAAAATATGACCCATCGCCGTTTTCAGTAATTGGCATATTTTCGGTATAAAAAGTCGTAATATGAAACAGAAAATAGGTGCAGAGAGTCAGAATTTGGATAAAAAATCACGCTCAGGTGTCAAATATCCGACATTTCAGACATTTTGAAAACTGCAGGGGGGTTTGGGCAAAATATGACCCATCGCCGTTTACAGTAATTGGCATATTTTCGGTATGAAACGTCGTAATTTGAAACTGAAAAAAGATGCAGAGAGTCAGAATTCGGCTCAAATATCACGCTCATGAGTCAAATTTCCGACATTTCAGACATTTGGCAAACTGCAGGGAGGTTTGGGCAAAATATGACCCATCGCCGTTTTCAGTAATTGGCATATTTTCGGCATGAAACGTCGTAATTTGAAACTGAAAATAGGTGCAGAGAGTCTGAATTCGGCTCAAAAATCACGCATAGGAGTCAAATTTCCGACATTTCAGACATTTTGAAAACTGCAGGGGGGGTTTAGGCAAAATATGACCGATCGCTGTTTTCAGTAATTGGCATATTTTCTTTATAAAATTCGCAATTTGAAACTGAAAATAGGTGCAGAGAGTCAGAATTCGGATAAAAAATCACGCACAGGAGTCAAATTTCCGACATTTCTGACATTTTGAAAACTGCAGGGGGGTTTGGCCAAAATATGAACCATCGCCGTTTACAGTAATTGGCATATTTTCGGGATGAAACGTCGTAATTTGAAACTGAAAAAAGATGCAGAGAGTCAGAATTCGGCTCAAATATCACGCTCATGAGTCAAATTTCCGACATTTCAGACATTTGGCAAACTGCAGGGAGGTTTGGGCAAAATATGACCCATCGCCGTTTTCAGTAATTGGCATATTTTCGGTATAAAAAGTCGTAATATGAAACTGAAAATAGGTGCAAAGAGTCAGAATTCGGATAAAAAATCATGCTCAGGAGTCAAATTTCCGACATTTCAGACATTTTGAAAACTGCAGGGGGGTTTGGGCAAAACATGACCCATCGCCGTTTCCAGTAATTGGCATATTTTCTGTATGAAACGTCGTAATTTGAAACAGAAAATAGGTGCAGAGAGTCAGAATTCGGCTCAAAAATCACGCTCAGGAGTCAAATTTCCGACATTTCAGACGTTTCGAAAAATGCAGGGGGGTTTGGGCAAAATATGACCCATCGCCGTTTTCAGTAATTGGCATATTTTCGGTATAAAAAGTCGTAATATGAAACTGAAAATAGGTGCAGAGAGTAAGAATTTGGCTCAAAAATCACGTTCAGGAGTCAAATTTCCGACATTTCAGACATTTTGAAAACAGCAGGGGGGTTTGGGCAAAATATGACCAATCGCCGTTTTCAGTAATTGGCATATTTTCGGTATAAAAAGTCGTAATTTGAAACTGAAAATAGGTGCAGAGAGTCAGAATTCGTATAAAAAATCACGCTCAGGAGTCAAATTTCCGACATTTCAGACATTTTGAAAACTGCAGGGGGGTTTGGGCAAAATATGACCCATCGCTGTTTACAGTAATTGACATATTTTCGGTATGAAACGTCGTAATTTGAAACTGAAAATAGGTGCAGAGAGTCAGAATTCGGATAAAAAATTACGCGCAGGAGTCAAATTTCCGACATTTCAGACATTTTAAAAACTGCAGGGGGGTTTGGGCAAAATATGACCCATCGCCGTTTTAAGTAATTGGCATATTTTCGGTATGAAACGTCGTAATTTGAAACTGAAAATAGGTGCAGAGAGACAGAATTCGGCTCAAAAATCAAGCTCAGGAGTCAAATTTCCGACATTTCAGACATCTGGAAAACTGCAGGGGGGTTTGGGCAAAATATGACCGATCGCCGTTTTCAGTTATTGACATATTCTCGGTATAAAAAGTCGTAATATGAAACAGAAAATAGGTGCAGAGAGTCAGAATTCGGCTCAAAAATCACGCTCGGGAGTCAAATTTCCGACATTTCAGACATTTTGAAAACTGCAGGGGGGTTTGGGCAAAATATGACCCATCGCAGTTTACAGTAATTGGCATATTTTCGGTATGAAACGTCGTAATTTGAAACTGAAAAAGATGCAGAGAGTCAGAATTCGGCTCAAATATCACGCTCATGAGTCAAATTTCCGACATTTCAGACATTTGGAAAACTGCAGGGAGGTTTGGGCAAAATATGACCCATCGCCGTTTTCAGTAATTGGCATATTTTCGGTATAAAAAGTCGTAATATGAAACTGAAAATAGGTGCAAAGGGTCAGAATTCGGATAAAAAATCATGCTCAGGAGTCAAATTTCCGACATTTCAGACATTTTGAAAACTGCAGGGGGGTTTGGGCAAAATATGACCCATTGCCGTTTCCAGTAATTGGCATATTTTCGGTATGAAACGTCGTAATTTGAAACAGAAAATAGGGGCAGAGAGTCAGAATTCGGCTCAAAAATCACGCTCAAGAGTCAAATTTCCGACATTTCAGACGTTTTGAAAACTGCAGGTGTGTTTGGGCAAAATATGACCCATCGCCGTTTTCAGTAATTGGCATTTTTTCGGTAAAAAAAGTCGTAATATGAAACAGAAAATAGGTGCAGAGAGTCAGAATTCGGCTCAAAAATCACGCTCGGGAGTCAAATTTCCGACATTTCAGACATTTTGAAAACTGCAGAGGGGTTTGGGCAAAATATGATAAATCGCAGTTTTCAGTAATTGGCATATTTTCGGTATGAAACGTCGTAATTTGAAACTGAAAATAGGTGCAGAGAGTAAGAATTTGGCTCAAAAATCATGTTCAGGAGTCAAATTTCCGACATTTCAGACATTTCGAAAACTGCAGGGGGGTTTGGGCAAAATATGACCGATCGCCGTTTTCAGTTATTGACATATTTTCGGTATAAAAAGTCGTAATATGAAACAGAAAATAGGTGCAGAGAGTCAGAATTCGGCACAAAAATCACGCTCGGGAGTCAAATTTCCGACATTTCAGACATTTTGAAAACTGCATGGGGGTTTGGCCAAAATATGACCCATCGCCGTTTTCAGTAATTGGCATATTTTCGGTATAAAAAGTCGTAATATGAAACAGAAAATAGGTGCAGAGAGTCAGAATTCGGCTCAAAAATCACGCTCAGGAGTCAAATTTCCGACATTTCAGACATTTTGAAAACTGCAGGGGGGTTTGGTCAAAATATGACCCATCACAGTTTTCAGTAATTGGCATATTTTCGGTATGAAACGTCGTAATTTGAAACAGAAAATAGGTGCAGAGAGTCAGAATTCGGATAAAAAATCACGATCAGGAGTCAAATTTCCGACATTTCAAACATTTTGAAAACTGCAGGGGGGTTTGGGCAAAATATGACCCATCGCCGTTTTCAGTAATTGGCATATTTTCGGTATGAAACTTCGTAATATGAAACTGAAAAAAGATGCAGAGAGTCAGAATTCGGCTCAAAAATTACGCTCATGAGTCAAATTTCCGACATTTCAGACATTTTGAAAACTGCAGGGGGGTTTGGGCAAAATATGACCCATCGCTGTTTACAGTAATTGGCATATTTTGGTATGAAACGTCGTAATTTGAAACTGAAAATAGGTGCAGAGAGTCAGAATTCGGCTCAAAAATCACGCTCAGGAGTCAAATTTCCGACACTTCAGACATTTTAAAAACTGCAGGGAGGTTTGGGCAAAATATGACCCATCGCCGTTTTCAGTAATTGGCTTATTTTCTTTATAAAATTCGTAATTTGAAACTGAAAATAGGTGCAGACAGTCAGAATTCGGCTCAAAAATCACGCTCAGGAGTCAAATTTCCGACATTTCAGACATTTTAAAAACTGCAGGGGGGTTTGACAAAATATGACCCACCGCCGTTTTCAGTAATTGGCATATTTTCGGTGTGAAACGTCGTATTTTGAAACTGAAAATGGGTGCAGAGAGTCTGAATTCGGCTCAAAAATCACGCATAGGAGTCAAATTTCCGACATTTCAGACATTTTGAAAACTGCAGGGGGGTTTGGGCAAAATATGACCGATCGCTGTTTTCAGTAATTGGCATATTTTCGGTATAAAAAGTCGTATTTTGAAACTGAAAATAGGTGCAGAGAGTCAGAATTCGGCTCAAAAATCACGCTCAGGAGTCAAATTTCCGACATTTCAGACATTTCGAAAACTGCAGGGGGGTTTGGGAAAAATATGACCCATCGCCGTTTTCAGTAATTGGCATATTTTCGGTATAAAAAGTCGTAATATGAAACAGAAAATAGGTGCAGCGAGTCAGAATTCGGCTCAAAAATCACGCTTGGGAGTCAAATTTCCGACATTTCAGACATTTTGAAAACCGCAGAGGGGTTTGGGCAAAATATGACCCATCGCCGTTTTCAGTAATTGGCATATTTTCGGTATGAAACGTCGTAATTTGAAACTGAAAATAGGTGCAAAGAGTCAGAATTCGGATAAAAAATTACGCTCAGGAGTCAAATTTCCGACATTTCAGACATTTTGAAAACTGCAGGGGAATTTGGGCAAAATATGACCCATTGCCGTTTACAGTAATTGGCATATTTTCGGTATGAAAAGTCGTAATTTGAAACAGAAAATAGGTGCAGAGAGTCAGAATTCGGCTCAAAAATCACGCTCAGGAGTAAAATTTCCGATATTTCAGACATTTTGAAAACTGCAGGGGGGTTTGGGCAAAATATGACCCATCGCCGTTTTCAGTAATTGGCATATTTTCGGTATAAAAAGTCGTAATATGAAACAGAAAATAGGAGCAGAGAGTCAGAATTCGGCTCAAAAATCACGCTCAGGAGTCAAATTTCCGACACTTCAAACATTTTAAAAACTGCAGGGAGGTTTGGGCAAAATATGACCCATCGCTGTTTTCAGTAATTGGCATATTTTCTTTATAAAATTCGCAATTTGAAACTGAAAATAGGTGCAGAGAGTCAGAATTCGGATAAAAAATCACGCACAGGAGTCAAATTTCCGACATTTCTGACATTTTGAAAACTGCAGGGGGGTTTGAGCAAAATATGACCCATCGCCGTTTTCAGTAATTGGCATATTTTCGGCATGAAACGTCGTAATTTGAAACTGAAAATAGGTGCAGAGAGTCTGAATTCGGCTCAAAAATCACGTTCAGGAGTCAAATTTCCGACATTTCAGACATTTTGAAAACAGCAGGGGGGTTTGGGCAAAATATAACCCATCGCCGTTTTCAGTAATTGGCATATTTTCGGTATGAAACGTCGTAATTTGAAACTGAATAAAGATGCAGAGAGTCAGAATTCGGCTCAAAAATCACGCTCATGAGTCAAATTTCCGACATTTCAGACATTTTGAAAACTGCAGAGGGGTTTGGGCAAAATATGACCCATCGCCGATTTCAGTAATTGGCATATTTTCGGTATAAAAAGTCGTAATATGAAACTGAAAATAGGTGCAAAGAGTCAGAATTCGGATAAAAAATCACGCTCAGGAGTCAAATTTCCGACATTTCAGACATTTTGAAAACTGCAGGGGGGTTTAGGCAAAATATGACCCATCGCCGTTTTCAGTAATTGGCATATTTTCGGTATGAAACTTCGTAATATGAAACTGAAAAAAGATGCAGAGAGTCAGAATTCGGCTCAAAAATTACGCTCATGAGTCAAATTTCCGACAATTCAGACATTTTGAAAACTGCAGGGGGGTTTGGGCAAAATATGACCCATCGCTGTGTACAGTAATTGGCATATTTTGGTATGAAACGTCGTAATTTGAAACTGAAAATAGGTGCAGAGAGTCAGAATTCGGCTCAAAAATCACGCTCAGGAGTCAAATTTCCGACACTTCAGACATTTTAAAAACTGCAGGGAGGTTTGGGCAAAATATGACCCATCGCCGTTTTCAGTAATTGGCTTATTTTCTTTATAAAATTCGTAATTTGAAACTGAAAATAGGTGCAGACAGTCAGAATTCGGCTCAAAAATCACGCTCAGGAGTCAAATTTCCGACATTTCAGACATTTTAAAAACTGCAGGGGGGTTTGACAAAATATGACCCACCGCCGTTTTCAGTAATTGGCATATTTTCGGTGTGAAACGTCGTATTTTGAAACTGAAAATGGGTGCAGAGAGTCTGAATTCGGCTAAAAAATCACGCATAGGAGTCAAATTTCCGACATTTCAGACAATTTGAAAACTGCAGGGGGGTTTGGGCAAAATATGACCGATCGCTGTTTTCAGTAATTGGCATATTTTCGGTATAAAAAGTCGTATTTTGAAACTGAAAATAGGTGCAGAGAGTCAGAATTCGGCTCAAAAATCACGCTCAGGAGTCAAATTTCCGACATTTCAGACATTTCGAAAACTGCAGGGGGGTTTGGGCAAAATATGACCCATCGCCGTTTTCAGTAATTGGCATATTTTCGGTATAAAAAGTCGTAATATGAAACAGAAAATAGGTGCAGCGAGTCAGAATTCGGCTCAAAAATCACGCTTGGGAGTCAAATTTCCGACATTTCAGACATTTTGAAAACCGCAGAGGGGTTTGGGCAAAATATGACCCATCGCCGTTTTCAGTAATTGGCATATTTTCGGTATGAAACGTCGTAATTTGAAACTGAAAATAGGTGCAAAGAGTCAGAATTCGGATAAAAAATTACGCTCAGGAGTCAAATTTCCGACATTTCAGACATTTTGAAAACTGCAGGGGAATTTGGGCAAAATATGACCCATTGCCGTTTACAGTAATTGGCATATTTTCGGTATGAAAAGTCGTAATTTGAAACAGAAAATAGGTGCAGAGAGTCAGAATTCGGCTCAAAAATCACGCTCAGGAGTAAAATTTCCGATATTTCAGACATTTTGAAAACTGCAGGGGGGTTTGGGCAAAATATGACCCATCGCCGTTTTCAGTAATTGGCATATTTTCGGTATAAAAAGTCGTAATATGAAACAGAAAATAGGAGCAGAGAGTCAGAATTCGGCTCAAAAATCACGCTCAGGAGTCAAATTTCCGACACTTCAAACATTTTAAAAACTGCAGGGAGGTTTGGGCAAAATATGACCCATCGCTGTTTTCAGTAATTGGCATATTTTCTTTATAAAATTCGCAATTTGAAACTGAAAATAGGTGCAGAGAGTCAGAATTCGGATAAAAAATCACGCACAGGAGTCAAATTTCCGACATTTCTGACATTTTGAAAACTGCAGGGGGGTTTGAGCAAAATATGACCCATCGCCGTTTTCAGTAATTGGCATATTTTCGGCATGAAACGTCGTAATTTGAAACTGAAAATAGGTGCAGAGAGTCTGAATTCGGCTCAAAAATCACGTTCAGGAGTCAAATTTCCGACATTTCAGACATTTTGAAAACAGCAGGGGGGTTTGGGCAAAATATAACCCATCGCCGTTTTCAGTAATTGGCATATTTTCGGTATGAAACGTCGTAATTTGAAACTGAAAAAAGATGCAGAGAGTCAGAATTCGGCTCAAAAATCACGCTCATGAGTCAAATTTCCGACATTTCAGACATTTTGAAAACTGCAGAGGGGTTTGGGCAAAATATGACCCATCGCCGATTTCAGTAATTGGCATATTTTCGGTATAAAAAGTCGTAATATGAAACTGAAAATAGGTGCAAAGAGTCAGAATTCGGATAAAAAATCACGCTCAGGAGTCAAATTTCCGACATTTCAGACATTTTGAAAACTGCAGGGGGGTTTAGGCAAAATATGACCCATTTGCCGTTTACAGTAATTGGCATATTTTCGGTATGAAACGTCGTAATTTGAAACAGAAAATAGGTGCAGAGAGTCAGAATTCGGCTCAAAAATCACGCTCAGGAGTAAAATTTCCGACATTTCAGACATTTTGAAAACTGCAGGGGGGTTTGGGCAAAATATGACCCATCGCCGTTTTCAGTAATTGGCATGATTTCGGTATAAAAAGTCGTAATATGAAACAGAAAATAGGTGCAGAGAGTCAGAATTTGGATAAAAAATCACGCTCAGGTGTCAAATATCCGACATTTCAGACATTTTGAAAACTGCAGGGGGGTTTGGGCAAAATATGACCCATCGCCGTTTACAGTAATTGGCATATTTTCGGTATGAAACGTCGTAATTTGAAACTGAAAAAAGATGCAGAGAGTTAGAATTCGGCTCAAATATCACGCTCATGAGTCAAATTTCCGACATTTCAGACATTTGGCAAACTGCAGGGAGGTTTGGGCAAAATATGACCCATCGCCGTTTTCAGTAATTGGCATATTTTCGGCATGAAACGTCGTAATTTGAAACTGAAAATAGGTGCAGAGAGTCTGAATTCGGCTCAAAAATCACGCATAGGAGTCAAATTTCCGACATTTCAGACATTTTGAAAACTGCAGGGGGGTTTAGGCAAAATATGACCGATCGCTGTTTTCAGTAATTGGCATATTTTCGGTATAAAAAGTCGTATTTTGAAACTGAAAATAGGTGCAGAGAGTCAGAATTTGGATAAAAAATCACGCTCAGGTGTCAAATATCCGACATTTCAGACATTTTGAAAACTGCAGGGGGGTTTGGGCAAAATATGAACCATCGCCGTTTACAGTAATTGGCATATTTTCGGGATGAAACGTCGTAATTTGAAACTGAAAAAAGATGCAGAGAGTCAGAATTCGGCTCAAATATCACGCTCATGAGTCAAATTTCCGACATTTCAGACATTTGGCAAACTGCAGGGAGGTTTGGGCAAAATATGACCCATCGCCGTTTTCAGTAATTGGCATATTTTCGGTATAAAAAGTCGTAATATGAAACTGAAAATAGGTGCAAAGAGTCAGAATTCGGATAAAAAATCATGCTCAGGAGTCAAATTTCCGACATTTCAGACATTTTGAAAACTGCAGGGGGGTTTGGGCAAAATATGACCCATCGCCGTTTCCAGTAATTGGCATATTTTCTGTATGAAACGTCGTAATTTGAAACAGAAAATAGGTGCAGAGAGTCAGAATTCGGCTCAAAAATCACACACAGGAGTCAAATTTCCGACATTTCAGACGTTTCGAAAAATGCAGGGGGGTTTGGGCAAAATATGACCCATCGCCGTTTTCAGTAATTGGCATATTTTCGGTATAAAAAGTCGTAATATGAAACTGAAAAAAGATGCAGAGAGTCAGAATTCGGCTCAAAAATTACGCTCATGAGTCAAATTTCCGACATTTCAGACATTTTGAAAACTGCAGGGGGGTTTGGGCAAAATATGACCCATCGCTGTGTACAGTAATTGGCATATTTTGGTATGAAACGTCGTAATTTGAAACTGAAAATAGGTGCAGAGAGTCAGAATTCGGCTCAAAAATCACGCTCAGGAGTCAAATTTCCGACACTTCAGACATTTTAAAAACTGCAGGGAGGTTTGGGCAAAATATGACCCATCGCCGTTTTCAGTAATTGGCTTATTTTCTTTATAAAATTCGTAATTTGAAACTGAAAATAGGTGCAGACAGTCAGAATTCGGCTCAAAAATCACGCTCAGGAGTCAAATTTCCGACATTTCAGACATTTTAAAAACTGCAGGGGGGTTTGACAAAATATGACCCACCGCCGTTTTCAGTAATTGGCATATTTTCGGTGTGAAACGTCGTATTTTGAAACTGAAAATGGGTGCAGAGAGTCTGAATTCGGCTAAAAAATCACGCATAGGAGTCAAATTTCCGACATTTCAGACATTTTGAAAACTGCAGGGGGGTTTGGGCAAAATATGACCGATCGCTGTTTTCAGTAATTGGCATATTTTCGGTATAAAAAGTCGTATTTTGAAACTGAAAATAGGTGCAGAGAGTCAGAATTCGGCTCAAAAATCACGCTCAGGAGTCAAATTTCCGACATTTCAGACGTTTCGAAAACTGCAGGGGGGTTTGGGCAAAATATGACCCATCGCCGTTTTCAGTAATTGGCATATTTTCGGTATAAAAAGTCGTAATATGAAACAGAAAATAGGTGCAGCGAGTCAGAATTCGGCTCAAAAATCACGCTTGGGAGTCAAATTTCCGACATTTCAGACATTTTGAAAACCGCAGAGGGGTTTGGGCAAAATATGACCCATCGCCGTTTTCAGTAATTGGCATATTTTCGGTATGAAACGTCGTAATTTGAAACTGAAAATAGGTGCAAAGAGTCAGAATTCGGATAAAAAATTACGCTCAGGAGTCAAATTTCCGACATTTCAGACATTTTGAAAACTGCAGGGGAATTTGGGCAAAATATGACCCATTGCCGTTTACAGTAATTGGCATATTTTCGGTATGAAAAGTCGTAATTTGAAACAGAAAATAGGTGCAGAGAGTCAGAATTCGGCTCAAAAATCACGCTCAGGAGTAAAATTTCCGATATTTCAGACATTTTGAAAACTGCAGGGGGGTTTGGGCAAAATATGACCCATCGCCGTTTTCAGTAATTGGCATATTTTCGGTATAAAAAGTCGTAATATGAAACAGAAAATAGGAGCAGAGAGTCAGAATTCGGCTCAAAAATCACGCTCAGGAGTCAAATTTCCGACACTTCAAACATTTTAAAAACTGCAGGGAGGTTTGGGCAAAATATGACCCATCGCTGTTTTCAGTAATTGGCATATTTTCTTTATAAAATTCGCAATTTGAAACTGAAAATAGGTGCAGAGAGTCAGAATTCGGATAAAAAATCACGCACAGGAGTCAAATTTCCGACATTTCTGACATTTTGAAAACTGCAGGGGGGTTTGAGCAAAATATGACCCATCGCCGTTTTCAGTAATTGGCATATTTTCGGCATGAAACGTCGTAATTTGAAACTGAAAATAGGTGCAGAGAGTCTGAATTCGGCTCAAAAATCACGTTCAGGAGTCAAATTTCCGACATTTCAGACATTTTGAAAACAGCAGGGGGGTTTGGGCAAAATATAACCCATCGCCGTTTTCAGTAATTGGCATATTTTCGGTATGAAACGTCGTAATTTGAAACTGAAAAAAGATGCAGAGAGTCAGAATTCGGCTCAAAAATCACGCTCATGAGTCAAATTTCCGACATTTCAGACATTTTGAAAACTGCAGAGGGGTTTGGGCAAAATATGACCCATCGCCGATTTCAGTAATTGGCATATTTTCGGTATAAAAAGTCGTAATATGAAACTGAAAATAGGTGCAAAGAGTCAGAATTCGGATAAAAAATCACGCTCAGGAGTCAAATTTCCGACATTTCAGACATTTTGAAAACTGCAGGGGGGTTTAGGCAAAATATGACCCATTTGCCGTTTACAGTAATTGGCATATTTTCGGTATGAAACGTCGTAATTTGAAACAGAAAATAGGTGCAGAGAGTCAGAATTCGGCTCAAAAATCACGCTCAGGAGTAAAATTTCCGACATTTCAGACATTTTGAAAACTGCAGGGGGGTTTGGGCAAAATATGACCCATCGCCGTTTTCAGTAATTGGCATATTTTCGGTATAAAAAGTCGTAATATGAAACAGAAAATAGGTGCAGAGAGTCAGAATTTGGATAAAAAATCACGCTCAGGTGTCAAATATCCGACATTTCAGACATTTTGAAAACTGCAGGGGGGTTTGGGCAAAATATGACCCATCGCCGTTTACAGTAATTGGCATATTTTCGGTATGAAACGTCGTAATTTGAAACTGAAAAAAGATGCAGAGAGTTAGAATTCGGCTCAAATATCACGCTCATGAGTCAAATTTCCGACATTTCAGACATTTGGCAAACTGCAGGGAGGTTTGGGCAAAATATGACCCATCGCCGTTTTCAGTAATTGGCATATTTTCGGCATGAAACGTCGTAATTTGAAACTGAAAATAGGTGCAGAGAGTCTGAATTCGGCTCAAAAATCACGCATAGGAGTCAAATTTCCGACATTTCAGACATTTTAAAAACTGCAGGGGGGTTTAGGCAAAATATGACCGATCGCTGTTTTCAGTAATTGGCATATTTTCGGTATAAAAAGTCGTATTTTGAAACTGAAAATAGGTGCAGAGAGTCAGAATTTGGATAAAAAATCACGCTCAGGTGTCAAATATCCGACATTTCAGACATTTTGAAAACTGCAGGGGGGTTTGGGCAAAATATGAACCATCGCCGTTTACAGTAATTGGCATATTTTCGGGATGAAACGTCGTAATTTGAAACTGAAAAAAGATGCAGAGAGTCAGAATTCGGCTCAAATATCACGCTCATGAGTCAAATTTCCGACATTTCAGACATTTGGCAAACTGCAGGGAGGTTTGGGCAAAATATGACCCATCGCCGTTTTCAGTAATTGGCATATTTTCGGTATAAAAAGTCGTAATATGAAACTGAAAATAGGTGCAAAGAGTCAGAATTCGGATAAAAAATCATGCTCAGGAGTCAAATTTCCGACCTTTCAGACATTTTGAAAACTGCAGGGGGGTTTGGGCAAAATATGACCCATCGCCGTTTCCAGTAATTGGCATATTTTCTGTATGAAACGTCGTAATTTGAAACAGAAAATAGGTGCAGAGAGTCAGAATTCGGCTCAAAAATCACACACAGGAGTCAAATTTCCGACATTTCAGACGTTTCGAAAAATGCAGGGGGGTTTGGGCAAAATATGACCCATCGCCGTTTTCAGTAATTGGCATATTTTCGGTATAAAAAGTCGTAATATGAAACTGAAAATAGGTGCAGAGAGTAAGAATTTGGCTCAAAAATCACGTTCAGGAGTCAAATTTCCGACATTTCAGACATTTTGAAAACAGCAGGGGGGTTTGGGCAAAATATGACCAATCGCCGTTTTCAGTAATTGGCATATTTTCGGTATAAAAAGTCGTAATTTGAAACTGACAATAGTGCAGAGAGTCAGAATTCGTATAAAAAATCACGCTCAGGAGTCAAATTTCCGACATTTCAGACATTTTGAAAACTGCAGGGGGGTTTGGGCAAAATATGACCCATAGCTGTTTACAGTAATTGACATATTTTCGGTATGAAACGTCGTAATTTGAAACTGAAAATAGGTGCAGAGAGTCAGCATTCGGATAAAAAATTACGCGCAGGAGTCAAATTTCCGACATTTCAGACATTTTAAAAACTGCAGGGGGGTTTGGGCAAAATATGACCCATCGCCGTTTTAAGTAATTGGCATATTTTCGGTATGAAACGTCGTAATTTGAAACTGAAAATAGGTGCAGAGAGACAGAATTCGGCTCAAAAATCAAGCTCAGGAGTCAAATTTCCGAGATTTCAGACATTTGGAAAACTGCAGGGGGGTTTGGGCAAAATATGACCGATCGCCGTTTTCAGTTATTGACATATTCTCGGTATAAAAAGTCGTAATATGAAACAGAAAATAGGTGCAGAGAGTCAGAATTCGGCTCAAAAATCACGCTCGGGAGTCAAATTTCCGACATTTCAGACATTTTGAAAACTGCAGGGGGGTTTGGGCAAAATATGACCCATCGCAGTTTACAGTAATTGGCATATTTTCGGTATGAAACGTCGTAATTTGAAACTGAAAAAGATGCAGAGAGTCAGAATTCGGCTCAAATATCACGCTCATGAGTCAAATTTCCGACATTTCAGACATTTGGAAAACTGCAGGGAGGTTTGGGCAAAATATGACCCATCGCCGTTTTCAGTAATTGGCATATTTTCGGTATAAAAAGTCGTAATATGAAACTGAAAATAGGTGCAAAGAGTCAGAATTCGGATAAAAAATCATGCTCAGGAGTCAAATTTCCGACATTTCAGACATTTTGAAAACTGCAGGGGGGTTTGGGCAAAATATGACCCATTGCCGTTTCCAGTAATTGGCATATTTTCGGTATGAAACGTCGTAATTTGAAACAGAAAATAGGTGCAGAGAGTCAGAATTCGGCTCAAAAATCACGCTCAGGAGTCAAATTTCCGACATTTCAGACGTTTTGAAAACTGCAGGTGTGTTTGGGCAAAATATGACCCATCGCCGTTTTCAGTAATTGGCATTTTTTCGGTAAAAAAAGTCGTAATATGAAACAGAAAATAGGTGCAGAGAGTCAGAATTCGGCTCAAAAATCACGCTCGGGAGTCAAATTTCCGACATTTCAGACATTTTGAAAACTGCAGAGGGGTTTGGGCAAAATATGATAAATCGCAGTTTTCAGTAATTGGCATATTTTCGGTATGAAACGTCGTAATTTGAAACTGAAAATAGGTGCAGAGAGTAAGAATTTGGCTCAAAAATCATGTTCAGGAGTCAAATTTCTGACATTTCAGACATTTTGAAAACAGCAGGGGGGTTTGGGCAAAATATGACCCATCGCCGTTTTCAGTAATTGGCATATTTTCGGTATGAAACGTCGTAATTTGAAACTGAAAATAGGTGCAGAGAGTCAGAATTCGGCTCAAAAATCAAGCTCAGGAGTCAAATTTCCGACATTTCAGACATTTCGAAAACTGCAGGGGGGTTTGGGCAAAATATGACCGATCGCCGTTTTCAGTTATTGACATATTTTCGGTATAAAAAGTCGTAATATGAAACAGAAAATAGGTGCAGAGAGTCAGAATTCGGCACAAAAATCACGCTCGGGAGTCAAATTTCCGACATTTCAGACATTTTGAAAACTGCATGGGGGTTTGGGCAAAATATGACCCATCGCCGTTTTCAGTAATTGGCATATTTTCGGTATAAAAAGTCGTAATATGAAACAGAAAATAGGTGCAGAGAGTCAGAATTCGGCTCAAAAATCACGCTCGGGAGTCAAATTTCCGACATTTCAGACATTTTGAAAACTGCAGGGGGGTTTGGGCAAAATATGATCCATCGCCGTTTTCAGTAATTGGCATATTTTCGGTATGAAACGTCGTAATTTGAAACTGAAAATAGGTGCAGAGAGTAAGAATTTGGCTCAAAAATCACGTTCAGGAGTCAAATTTCCGACATTTCAGACATTTTGAAAACAGCAGGGGGGTTTGGGCAAAATATGACCCATCGCCGTTTTCAGTAATTGGCATATTTTCGGTATGAAACGTCGTAATTTGAAACTGAAAATAGGTGCAGAGAGTCAGAATTCGGCTCAAAAATCAAGCTCAGGAGTCAAATTTCCGACATTTCAGACATTTGGAAAACTCCAGGGGGGTTTGGGCAAAATATGACCGATCGCCGTTTTCAGTTATTGGCATATTTTCGGTATGAAACGTCGTAATTTGAAACTGAATATAGGTGCAGAGAGACAGAATTCGGCTCAAAAATCACGCTCAGGAGTCAAATTTCCGACATTTCAGACATTTTGAAAACTGCAGGGGGGTTTGGGCAAAATATGACCCATCGTTGTTTTCAGTAATAGGCATATTTTGGGTATGAAACGTCGTAATTTGAAACTGAAAATTGGTGCAGAGAGTCAGACTTCGGCTCAAAAATCACGCTCATGAGTCAAATTTCCGACATTTCAGAAATTTTGAAAACTGCAGGGGGGTTTGGGCAAAATATGCCCCATCGCCGTTTACAGTAATTGGCATATTTTCGGTATGAAACGTCGTAATTTGAAATTAAAAATAGGTGCAGATAGTCAGAATTCGGCTCAAAAATCACGCTCAGGAGTCAAATTTCCGACATTTCAGACATTTTGAAAACTGCAGGGGGGTTTGGTCAAAATATGACCCATCACAGTTTTCAGTAATTGGCATATTTTCGGTATGAAACGTCGTAATTTGAAACAGAAAATAGGTGCAGAGAGTCAGAATTCGGATAAAAAATCACGATCAGGAGTCAAATTTCCGACATTTCAAACATTTTGAAAACTGCAGGGGGGTTTGGGCAAAATATGACCCATCGCCGTTTTCAGTAATTGGCATATTTTCGGTATGAAACTTCGTAATATGAAACGGAAAAAAGATGCAGAGAGTCAGAATTCGGCTCAAAAATTACGCTCATGAGTCAAATTTCCGACATTTCAGACATTTTGAAAACTGCAGGGGGGTTTGGGCAAAATATGACCCATCGCTGTTTACAGTAATTGGCATATTTTGGTATGAAACGTCGTAATTTGAAACTGAAAATAGGTGCAGAGAGTCAGAATTCGGCTCAAAAATCACGCTCAGGATTCAAATTTCCGACACTTCAGACAATTTAAAAACTGCAGGGAGGTTTGGGCAAAATATGACCCATCGCCGTTTTCAGTAATTGGCTTATTTTCTTTATAAAATTCGTAATTTGAAACTGAAAATAGGTGCAGACAGTCAGAATTCGGCTCAAAAATCACGCTCAGGAGTCAAATTTCCGACATTTCAGACATTTTAAAAACTGCAGGGGGGTTTGACAAAATATGACCCACCGCCGTTTTCAGTAATTGGCATATTTTCGGTGTGAAACTTCGTATTTTGAAACTGAAAATAGGTGCAGAAAGTCAGAATTTGGATACAAAATCACGCTCAGGAGTCAAACTTTCGACATTTCAGACATTTTGAAAACTGCAGGGGGGTTTGGGCAAAATATGACCCATCGCTGTTTTCAGTAATTGGCATATTTTTGGTATAAAAAGTCGTAATTTGAAACTGAAAATGAGTGCAGAGAGTCAGAATCCGGATAATAAATCACGCTCAGGAGTTAAATTTCCGACATTTCAGACAATTTGAAAACTGCAGGGGGGTTTGGGCAAAAAATGACCCATCGCAGTTTACCGTAATTGGCATATTTTCGGTATGAAACGTCGTAATTTGACACTGAAAATAGGTGCAGAGAGTCAGAATTCTGCTCAAAAATCACGATCGGGAGTCAAATTTCCTACATTTCAGACATTTTGAAAATTGCAGGGGGGTTTGGGCAAAATATGACCCATCACCGTTTTCAGTAATTGGCATATTTTCGGTATGAAACGTCGTAATTTGAAACTGAAAATAGGTGCAGAGAGTCAGAATTCGGCTCAAAAATCACGCTCAGGAGTCAAATTTCCGACATTTCACACATTTTGAAAACAGCAGAGGGTTTGGTCAAAATATGACCCATCGCCGTTTTCAGTAATTGGCATATTTGCGGTATAAAAAGTCGTAATTTGAAACTGAAAATAGGTGCGGAGAGTCAGAATTCGGATAAAAAATCACGCTCAGGAGTCAAATTTCCGACATTTCAGATATTTGGAAAACTGCAAAGGGGTTTGGGCAAAATATGACCGATCGCCGTTTTCAGTAATTGGCATATTTTCGGTATGAAACGTCGTAATTTGAAACTGAAAATAGGTGCAGAGAGTAAGAATTTGGCCCAAAAATCACGTTCAGGAGTCAAATTTCCGACATTTCAGACATTTTAAAAACAGCAGGGGGGTTTGGCCAAAATATGACCCATCGCTGTTTTCAGTAATTGGCATATTTTTGGTATAAAAAGTCGTAATTTGAAACTGAAAATGAGTGCAGAGAGTCAGAATCCGGATAATAAATCACGCTCAGGAGTTAAATTTCCGACATTTCAGACATTTTGAAAACTGCAGGGGGGTTTGGGCAAAAAATGACCCATCGCAGTTTACAGTAATTGGCATATTTTCGGTATGAAACGTCGTAATTTGACACTGAAAATAGGTGCAGAGAGTCAGAATTCTGCTCAAAAATCACGATCGGGAGTCAAATTTCCTAAATTTCAGACATTTTGAAAATTGCAGGGGGGGTTTGGGCAAAATATGACCCATCACCGTTTTCAGTAATTGGCATATTTTCGGTATGAAACGTCGTAATTTGAAACTGAAAATAGGTGCAGAGAGTCAGAATTCGGCTCAAAAATCACGCTCAGGAGTCAAATTTCCGACATTTCACACATTTTGAAAACAGCAGAGGGTTTGGTCAAAATATGACCCATCGCCGTTTTCAGTAATTGGCATATTTGCGGTATAAAAAGTCGTAATTTGAAACTGAAAATAGGTGCGGAGAGTCAGAATTCGGATAAAAAATCACGCTCAGGAGTCAAATTTCCGACATTTCAGATATTTTGAAAACTGCAGAGGGGTTTGGGCAAAATATGACCGATCGCCGTTTTCAGTAATTAGCATATTTTCGGTATGAAACGTCGTAATTTGAAACTGAAAATAGGTGCAGAGAGTAAGAATTTGGCCCAAAAATCACGTTCAGGAGTCAAATTTCCGACATTTCAGACATTTTAAAAACAGCAGGGGGGTTTGGGCAAAATATGACCCATCGTCGTTTTCAGTAATTGGCATATATTCGGTATAAAAAGTCGTAATTTGAAACTGAAAATAGGTGCAGAGAGTTAGAATTCGGCTAAAAAATCACGCTCAGGAGTCAAATTTCCGACATTTCAGACATTTTGAAAACTGCAGGGGGGTTTGGGCAAAATATGACCCATCGCCGTTTACAGTAATTGGCATATTTTCGGT
The DNA here is from genome assembly GCF_040958095.1 of Procambarus clarkii. Classification (NCBI taxonomy): domain Eukaryota; kingdom Metazoa; phylum Arthropoda; class Malacostraca; order Decapoda; family Cambaridae; genus Procambarus; species Procambarus clarkii. Next base: position 1,231,372 of record NC_091151.1, read on the forward strand.
ATGAAACGTCGTAATTTGAAACTGAAAATAGGTGCAGATAGTCAGAATTCGGCTCAAAAATCACGCTCAGGAGTCAAATTTCCGACATTTCAGACATTTTGAAAACTGCAGGGGGGTTTGGTCAAAATATGACCCATCACAGTTTTCAGTAATTGGCATATTTTCGGTATGAAACGTCGTAATTTGAAACAGAAAATAGGTGCAGAGAGTCAGAATTTGGATAAAAAATAACGATCAGGAGTCAAATTTCCGACATTTCAAACATTTTGAAAACTGCAGGGGGGTTTGGGCAAAATATGACCCATCGCCGTTTTCAGTAATTGGCATATTTTCGGTATGAAACTTCGTAATATGAAACTGAAAAAAGATGCAGAGAGTCAGAATTCGGCTCAAAAATTACGCTCATGAGTCAAATTTCCGACATTTCAGACTTTTTGAAAACTGCAGGGGGGTTTGGGCAAAATATGATCCATCGCCGTTTTCAGTAATTGACATATTTTCGGTATAAAAAGTCGTAATATGAAACAGAAAATAGGTGCAGAGAGTCAGAATTCGGCTCAAAAATCACGCTCAGGAGTCAAATTTCCGACATTTCAGACATTTTGAAAACTGCAGGGGGGTTTGGGCAAAATATGACCCATCGCTGTTTACAGTAATTGGCATATTTTCTTTATAAAATTCGTAATTTGAAACTGAAAATAGGTGCAGACAGTCAGAATTCGGCTCAAAAATCACGCTCAGGAGTCAAATTTCCGACATTTCAGACATTTTAAAAACTGCAGGGGGGTTTGACAAAATATGACCCACCGCCGTTTTCAGTAATTGGCATATTTTCGGTGTGAAACGTCGTATTTTGAAACTGAAAATAGGTGCAGAGAGTCAGAATTTGGATAAAAAATCACGCTCAGGAGTCAAATTTTCGACATTTCAGACATTTTGAAAACTGCAGGGGGGTTTGGGCAAAATATGACCCATCGCTGTTTTCAGTAATTGGCATATTTTTGGTATAAAAAGTCGTAATTTGAAACTGAAAATGAGTGCAGAGAGTCAGAATCCGGATAATAAATCACGCTCAGGAGTTAAATTTCCGACATTTCAGACAATTTGAAAACTGCAGGGGGGTTTGGGCAAAAAATGACCCATCGCAGTTTACCGTAATTGGCATATTTTCGGTATGAAACGTCGTAATTTGACACTGAAAATACGTGCAGAGAGTCAGAATTCTGCTCAAAAATCACGATTGGGAGTCAAATTTCCTACATTTCAGACATTTTGAAAATTGCAGGGGGGTTTGGGCAAAATATGACCCATCACCGTTTTCAGTAATTGGCATATTTTCGGTATGAAACGTCGTAATTTGAAACTGAAAATAGGTGCAGAGAGTCAGAATTCGGCTCAAAAATCACGCTCAGGAGTCAAATTTCCGACATTTCACACATTTTGAAAACAGCAGAGGGTTTGGTCAAAATATGACCCATCGGCGTTTTCAGTAATTGGCATATTTGCGGTATAAAAAGTCGTAATTTGAAACTGAAAATAGGTGCGGAGAGTCAGAATTCGGATAAAAAATCACGCTCAGGAGTCAAATTTCCGACATTTCAGATATTTGGAAAACTGCAAAGGGGTTTGGGCAAAATATGACCGATCGCCGTTTTCAGTAATTGGCATATTTTCGGAATGAAACGTCGTAATTTGAAACTGAAAATAGGTGCAGAGAGTAAGAATTTGGCCCAAAAATCACGTTCAGGAGTCAAATTTCCGACATTTCAGACATTTTAAAAACAGCAGGGGGGTTTGGGCAAAATATGACCCATCGCTGTTTTCAGTAATTGGCATATTTTTGGTATAAAAAGTCGTAATTTGAAACTGAAAATGAGTGCAGAGAGTCAGAATCCGGATAATAAATCACGCTCAGGAGTTAAATTTCCGACATTTCAGACATTTTGAAAACTGCAGGGGGGTTTGGGCAAAAAATGACCCATCGCAGTTTACAGTAATTGGCATATTTTCGGTATGAAACGTCGTAATTTGACACTGAAAATACGTGCAGAGAGTCAGAATTCTGCTCAAAAATCACGATCGGGAGTCATATTTCCTACATTTCAGACATTTTGAAAATTGCAGGGGGGTTTGGGCAAAATATGACCCATCACCGTTTTCAGTAATTGGCATATTTTCGGTATGAAACGTCGTAATTTGAAACTGAAAATAGGTGCAGAGAGTCAGAATTCGGCTCAAAAATCATGCTCAGGAGTCAAATTTCCGACATTTCACACATTTTGAAAACAGCAGAGGGTTTGGTCAAAATATGACCCATCGCCGTTTTCAGTAATTGGCATATTTGCGGTATAAAAAGTCGTAATTTGAAACTGAAAATAGGTGCGGAGAGTCAGAATTCGGATAAAAAATCACGCTCAGGAGTCAAATTTCCGACATTTCAGATATTTTGAAAACTGCAGAGGGGTTTGGGCAAAATATGACCGATCGCCGTTTTCAGTAATTGGCATATTTTCGGTATGAAACGTCGTAATTTGAAACTGAAAATAGGTGCAGAGAGTAAGAATTTGGCCCAAAAATCACGTTCAGGAGTCAAATTTCCGACATTTCAGACATTTTAAAAACAGCAGGGGGGTTTGGGCAAAATATGACCCATCGTCGTTTTCAGTAATTGGCATATATTCGGTATAAAAAGTCGTAATTTGAAACTGAAAATAGGTGCAGAGAGTCAGAATTCGGCTAAAAAATCACGCTCAGGAGTCAAATTTCCGACATTTCAGACATTTTGAAAACTGCAGGGGGGTTTGGGCAAAATATGACCCATCGCTGTTTACAGTAATTGGCATATTTTCGGTATGAAACGTCGTAATTTGAAACTGAAAATAGGTGCAGATAGTCAGAATTCGGCTCAAAAATCACGCTCAGGAGTCAAATTTCCGACATTTCAGACATTTTGAAAACTGCAGGGGGGTTTGGTCAAAATATGACCCATCACAGTTTTCAGTAATTGGCATATTTTCGGTATGAAACGTCGTAATTTGAAACAGAAAATAAGTGCAGAGAGTCAGAATTCGGATAAAAAATCACGATCAGGAGTCAAATTTCCGACATTTCAAACATTTTGAAAACTGCAGGGGGGTTTGGGCAAAATATGACCCATCGTCGTTTTCAGTAATTGGCATATTTTCGGTATGAAACTTCGTAATATGAAACGGAAAAAAGATGCAGAGAGTCAGAATTCGGCTCAAAAATTACGCTCATGAGTCAAATTTCCGACATTTCAGACATTTTGAAAACTGCAGGGGGGTTTGGGCAAAATATGACCCATCGCTGTTTAGAGTAATTGGCATATTTTGGTATGAAACGTCGTAATTTGAAACTGAAAATAGGTGCAGAGAGTCAGAATTCGGCTCAAAAATCACGCTCAGGATTCAAATTTCCGACACTTCAGACATTTTAAAAACTGCAGGGAGGTTTGGGCAAAATATGACCCATCGCCGTTTTCAGTAATTGGCTTATTTTCTTTATAAAATTCGTAATTTGAAACTGAAAATAGGTGCAGACAGTCAGAATTCGGCTCAAAAATCACGCTCAGGAGTCAAATTTCCGACATTTCAGACATTTTAAAAACTGCAGGGGGGTTTGACAAAATATGACCCACCGCCGTTTTCAGTAATTGGCATATTTTCGGTGTGAAACTTCGTATTTTGAAACTGAAAATAGGTGCAGAAAGTCAGAATTTGGATACAAAATCACGCTCAGGAGTCAAACTTTCGACATTTCAGACATTTTGAAAACTGCAGGGGGGTTTGGGCAAAATATGACCCATCGCTGTTTTCAGTAATTGGCATATTTTTGGTATAAAAAGTCGTAATTTGAAACTGAAAATGAGTGCAGAGAGTCAGAATCCGGATAATAAATCACGCTCAGGAGTTAAATTTCCGACATTTCAGACAATTTGAAAACTGCAGGGGGGTTTGGGCAAAAAATGACCCATCGCAGTTTACCGTAATTGGCATATTTTCGGTATGAAACGTCGTAATTTGACACTGAAAATACGTGCAGAGAGTCAGAATTCTGCTCAAAAATCACGATCGGGAGTCATATTTCCTACATTTCAGACATTTTGAAAATTGCAGGGGGGTTTGGGCAAAATATGACCCATCACCGTTTTCAGTAATTGGCATATTTTCGGTATGAAACGTCGTAATTTGAAACTGAAAATAGGTGCAGAGAGTCAGAATTCGGCTCAAAAATCATGCTCAGGAGTCAAATTTCCGACATTTCACACATTTTGAAAACAGCAGAGGGTTTGGTCAAAATATGACCCATCGCCGTTTTCAGTAATTGGCATATTTGCGGTATAAAAAGTCGTAATTTGAAACTGAAAATAGGTGCGGAGAGTCAGAATTCGGATAAAAAATCACGCTCAGGAGTCAAATTTCCGACATTTCAGATATTTTGAAAACTGCAGAGGGGTTTGGGCAAAATATGACCGATCGCCGTTTTCAGTAATTGGCATATTTTCGGTATGAAACGTCGTAATTTGAAACTGAAAATAGGTGCAGAGAGTAAGAATTTGGCCCAAAAATCACGTTCAGGAGTCAAATTTCCGACATTTCAGACATTTTAAAAACAGCAGGGGGGTTTGGGCAAAATATGACCCATCGTCGTTTTCAGTAATTGGCATATATTCGGTATAAAAAGTCGTAATTTGAAACTGAAAATAGGTGCAGAGAGTCAGAATTCGGCTAAAAAATCACGCTCAGGAGTCAAATTTCCGACATTTCAGACATTTTGAAAACTGCAGGGGGGTTTGGGCAAAATATGACCCATCGCTGTTTACAGTAATTGGCATATTTTCGGTATGAAACGTCGTAATTTGAAACTGAAAATAGGTGCAGATAGTCAGAATTCGGCTCAAAAATCACGCTCAGGAGTCAAATTTCCGACATTTCAGACATTTTGAAAACTGCAGGGGGGTTTGGTCAAAATATGACCCATCACAGTTTTCAGTAATTGGCATATTTTCGGTATGAAACGTCGTAATTTGAAACAGAAAATAAGTGCAGAGAGTCAGAATTCGGATAAAAAATCACGATCAGGAGTCAAATTTCCGACATTTCAAACATTTTGAAAACTGCAGGGGGGTTTGGGCAAAATATGACCCATCGTCGTTTTCAGTAATTGGCATATTTTCGGTATGAAACTTCGTAATATGAAACGGAAAAAAGATGCAGAGAGTCAGAATTCGGCTCAAAAATTACGCTCATGAGTCAAATTTCCGACATTTCAGACATTTTGAAAACTGCAGGGGGGTTTGGGCAAAATATGACCCATCGCTGTTTAGAGTAATTGGCATATTTTGGTATGAAACGTCGTAATTTGAAACTGAAAATAGGTGCAGAGAGTCAGAATTCGGCTCAAAAATCACGCTCAGGATTCAAATTTCCGACACTTCAGACATTTTAAAAACTGCAGGGAGGTTTGGGCAAAATATGACCCATCGCCGTTTTCAGTAATTGGCTTATTTTCTTTATAAAATTCGTAATTTGAAACTGAAAATAGGTGCAGACAGTCAGAATTCGGCTCAAAAATCACGCTCAGGAGTCAAATTTCCGACATTTCAGACATTTTAAAAACTGCAGGGGGGTTTGACAAAATATGACCCACCGCCGTTTTCAGTAATTGGCATATTTTCGGTGTGAAACTTCGTATTTTGAAACTGAAAATAGGTGCAGAAAGTCAGAATTTGGATACAAAATCACGCTCAGGAGTCAAACTTTCGACATTTCAGACATTTTGAAAACTGCAGGGGGGTTTGGGCAAAATATGACCCATCGCTGTTTTCAGTAATTGGCATATTTTTGGTATAAAAAGTCGTAATTTGAAACTGAAAATGAGTGCAGAGAGTCAGAATCCGGATAATAAATCACGCTCAGGAGTTAAATTTCCGACATTTCAGACAATTTGAAAACTGCAGGGGGGTTTGGGCAAAAAATGACCCATCGCAGTTTACCGTAATTGGCATATTTTCGGTATGAAACGTCGTAATTTGACACTGAAAATAGGTGCAGAGAGTCAGAATTCTGCTCAAAAATCACGATCGGGAGTCAAATTTCCTACATTTCAGACATTTTGAAAATTGCAGGGGGGTTTGGGCAAAATATGACCCATCACCGTTTTCAGTAATTGGCATATTTTCGGTATGAAACGTCGTAATTTGAAACTGAAAATAGGTGCAGAGAGTCAGAATTCGGCTCAAAAATCACGCTCAGGAGTCAAATTTCCGACATTTCACACATTTTGAAAACAGCAGAGGGTTTGGTCAAAATATGACCCATCGCCGTTTTCAGTAATTGGCATATTTGCGGTATAAAAAGTCGTAATTTGAAACTGAAAATAGGTGCGGAGAGTCAGAATTCGGATAAAAAATCACGCTCAGGAGTCAAATTTCCGACATTTCAGATATTTGGAAAACTGCAAAGGGGTTTGGGCAAAATATGACCGATCGCCGTTTTCAGTAATTGGCATATTTTCGGTATGAAACGTCGTAATTTGAAACTGAAAATAGGTGCAGAGAGTAAGAATTTGGCCCAAAAATCACGTTCAGGAGTCAAATTTCCGACATTTCAGACATTTTAAAAACAGCAGGGGGGTTTGGCCAAAATATGACCCATCGCTGTTTTCAGTAATTGGCATATTTTTGGTATAAAAAGTCGTAATTTGAAACTGAAAATGAGTGCAGAGAGTCAGAATCCGGATAATAAATCACGCTCAGGAGTTAAATTTCCGACATTTCAGACATTTTGAAAACTGCAGGGGGGTTTGGGCAAAAAATGACCCATCGCAGTTTACAGTAATTGGCATATTTTCGGTATGAAACGTCGTAATTTGACACTGAAAATAGGTGCAGAGAGTCAGAATTCTGCTCAAAAATCACGATCGGGAGTCAAATTTCCTAAATTTCAGACATTTTGAAAATTGCAGGGGGGGTTTGGGCAAAATATGACCCATCACCGTTTTCAGTAATTGGCATATTTTCGGTATGAAACGTCGTAATTTGAAACTGAAAATAGGTGCAGAGAGTCAGAATTCGGCTCAAAAATCACGCTCAGGAGTCAAATTTCCGACATTTCACACATTTTGAAAACAGCAGAGGGTTTGGTCAAAATATGACCCATCGCCGTTTTCAGTAATTGGCATATTTGCGGTATAAAAAGTCGTAATTTGAAACTGAAAATAGGTGCGGAGAGTCAGAATTCGGATAAAAAATCACGCTCAGGAGTCAAATTTCCGACATTTCAGATATTTTGAAAACTGCAGAGGGGTTTGGGCAAAATATGACCGATCGCCGTTTTCAGTAATTAGCATATTTTCGGTATGAAACGTCGTAATTTGAAACTGAAAATAGGTGCAGAGAGTAAGAATTTGGCCCAAAAATCACGTTCAGGAGTCAAATTTCCGACATTTCAGACATTTTAAAAACAGCAGGGGGGTTTGGGCAAAATATGACCCATCGTCGTTTTCAGTAATTGGCATATATTCGGTATAAAAAGTCGTAATTTGAAACTGAAAATAGGTGCAGAGAGTTAGAATTCGGCTAAAAAATCACGCTCAGGAGTCAAATTTCCGACATTTCAGACATTTTGAAAACTGCAGGGGGGTTTGGGCAAAATATGACCCATCGCCGTTTACAGTAATTGGCATATTTTCGGTATGAAACCTCGTAATTTGAAACTGAAAATAGGTGCAGATAGTCAGAATTCGGCTCAAAAATCACGCTCAGGAGTCAAATTTCCGACATTTCAGACATTTTGAAAACTGCAGGGGGGTTTGGTCAAAATATGACCCATCACAGTTTTCAGTAATTGGCATATTTTCGGTATGAAACGTCGTAATTTGAAACAGAAAATAGGTGCAGAGAGTCAGAATTTGGATAAAAAATAACGATCAGGAGTCAAATTTCCGACATTTCAAACATTTTGAAAACTGCAGGGGGGTTTGGGCAAAATATGACCCATCGCCGTTTTCAGTAATTGGCATATTTTCGGTATGAAACTTCGTAATATGAAACTGAAAAAAGATGCAGAGAGTCAGAATTCGGCTCAAAAATTACGCTCATGAGTCAAATTTCCGACATTTCAGACATTTTGAAAACTGCAGGGGGGTTTAGGCAAAATATGATCCATCGCCGTTTTCAGTAATTGACATATTTTCGGTATAAAAAGTCGTAATATGAAACAGAAAATAGGTGCAGAGAGTCAGAATTCGGCTCAAAAACCACGCTCAGGAGTCAAATTTCCGACATTTCAGACATTTTGAAAACTGCAGGGGGGTTTGGGCAAAATATGACCCATCGCTGTTTACAGTAATTGGCATATTTTCTTTATAAAATTCGTAATATAAACTGAAAATAGGTGCAGACAGTCAGAATTCGGCTCAAAAATCACGCTCAGGAGTCAAATTTCCGACATTTCAGACATTTTAAAAACTGCAGGGGGGTTTGACAAAATATGACCCACCGCCGTTTTCAGTAATTGGCATATTTTCGGTGTGAAACGTCGTATTTTGAAACTGAAAATAGGTGCAGAGAGTCAGAATTTGGATAAAAAATCACGCTCAGGAGTCAAATTTTCGACATTTCAGACATTTTGAAAACTGCAGGGGGGTTTGGGCAAAATATGACCCATCGCTGTTTTCAGTAATTGGCATATTTTTGGTATAAAAAGTCGTAATTTGAAACTGAAAATGAGTGCAGAGAGTCAGAATCCGGATAATAAATCACGCTCAGGAGTTAAATTTCCGACATTTCAGACAATTTGAAAACTGCAGGGGGGTTTGGGCAAAAAATGACCCATCGCAGTTTACCGTAATTGGCATATTTTCGGTATGAAACGTCGTAATTTGAAACTGAAAATAGGTGCAGAGAGTCAGAATTCGGCTCAAAAATCATGCTCAGGAGTCAAATTTCCGACATTTCACACATTTTGAAAACAGCAGAGGGTTTGGTCAAAATATGACCCATCGCCGTTTTCAGTAATTGGCATATTTGCGGTATAAAAAGTCGTAATTTGAAACTGAAAATAGGTGCGGAGAGTCAGAATTCGGATAAAAAATCACGCTCAGGAGTCAAATTTCCGACATTTCAGATATTTTGAAAACTGCAGAGGGGTTTGGGCAAAATATGACCGATCGCCGTTTTCAGTAATTGGCATATTTTCGGTATGAAACGTCGTAATTTGAAACTGAAAATAGGTGCAGAGAGTAAGAATTTGGCCCAAAAATCACGTTCAGGAGTCAAATTTCCGACATTTCAGACATTTTAAAAACAGCAGGGGGGTTTGGGCAAAATATGACCCATCACAGTTTTCAGTAATTGGCATATTTTCGGTATGAAACGTCGTAATTTGAAACAGAAAATAGGTGCAGAGAGTCAGAATTCGGATAAAAAATCACGATCAGGAGTCAAATTTCCGACATTTCAAACATTTTGAAAACTGCAGGGGGGTTTGGTCAAAATATGACCCATCACAGTTTTCAGTAATTGGCATATTTTCGGTATGAAACGTCGTAATTTGAAACAGAAAATAGGTGCAGAGAGTCAGAATTCGGATAAAAAATCACGATCAGGAGTCAAATTTCCGACATTTCAAACATTTTGAAAACTGCAGGGGGGTTTGGGCAAAATATGACCCATCGCCGTTTTCAGTAATTGGCATATTTTCGGTATGAAACTTCGTAATATGAAACGGAAAAAAGATGCAGAGAGTCAGAATTCGGCTCAAAAATTACGCTCATGAGTCAAATTTCCGACATTTCAGATATTTTGAAAACTGCAGGGGGGTTTGGGCAAAATATGACCCATCGCTGTTTACAGTAATTGGCATATTTTGGTATGAAACGTCGTAATTTGAAACTGAAAATAGGTGCAGAGAGTCAGAATTCGGCTCAAAAATCACGCTCAGGATTCAAATTTCCGACACTTCAGACATTTTAAAAACTGCAGGGAGGTTTGGGCAAAATATGACCCATCGCCGTTTTCAGTAATTGGCTTATTTTCTTTATAAAATTCGTAATTTGAAACTGAAAATAGGTGCAGACAGTCAGAATTCGGCTCAAAAATCACGCTCAGGAGTCAAATTTCCGACATTTCAGACATTTTAAAAACTGCAGGGGGGTTTGACAAAATATGACCCACCGCCGTTTTCAATAATTGGCATATTTTCGGTGTGAAACTTCGTATTTTGAAACTGAAAATAGGTGCAGAAAGTCAGAATTTGGATACAAAATCACGCTCAGGAGTCAAACTTTCGACATTTCAGACATTTTGAAAACTGCAGGGGGGTTTGGGCAAAATATGACCCATCGCTGTTTTCAGTAATTGGCATATTTTTGGTATAAAAAGTCGTAATTTGAAACTGAAAATGAGTGCAGAGAGTCAGAATCCGGATAATAAATCACGCTCAGGAGTTAAATTTCCGACATTTCAGACAATTTGAAAACTGCAGGGGGGTTTGGGCAAAAAATGACCCATCGCAGTTTACCGTAATTGGCATATTTTCGGTATGAAACGTCGTAATTTGACACTGAAAATAGGTGCAGAGAGTCAGAATTCTGCTCAAAAATCACGATCGGGAGTCAAATTTCCTACATTTCAGACATTTTGAAAATTGCAGGGGGGTTTGGGCAAAATATGACCCATCACCGTTTTCAGTAATTGGCATATTTTCGGTATGAAACGTCGTAATTTGAAACTGAAAATAGGTGCAGAGAGTCAGAATTCGGCTCAAAAATCACGCTCAGGAGTCAAATTTCCGACATTTCACACATTTTGAAAACAGCAGAGGGTTTGGTCAAAATATGACCCATCGCCGTTTTCAGTAATTGGCATATTTGCGGTATAAAAAGTCGTAATTTGAAACTGAAAATAGGTGCGGAGAGTCAGAATTCGGATAAAAAATCACGCTCAGGAGTCAAATTTCCGACATTTCAGATATTTGGAAAACTGCAAAGGGGTTTGGGCAAAATATGACCGATCGCCGTTTTCAGTAATTGGCATATTTTCGGTATGAAACGTCGTAATTTGAAACTGAAAATAGGTGCAGAGAGTAAGAATTTGGCCCAAAAATCACGTTCAGGAGTCAAATTTCCGACATTTCAGACATTTTAAAAACAGCAGGGGGGTTTGGCCAAAATATGACCCATCGCTGTTTTCAGTAATTGGCATATTTTTGGTATAAAAAGTCGTAATTTGAAACTGAAAATGAGTGCAGAGAGTCAGAATCCGGATAATAAATCACGCTCAGGAGTTAAATTTCCGACATTTCAGACATTTTGAAAACTGCAGGGGGGTTTGGGCAAAAAATGACCCATCGCAGTTTACAGTAATTGGCATATTTTCGGTATGAAACGTCGTAATTTGACACTGAAAATAGGTGCAGAGAGTCAGAATTCTGCTCAAAAATCACGATCGGGAGTCAAATTTCCTAAATTTCAGACATTTTGAAAATTGCAGGGGGGGTTTGGGCAAAATATGACCCATCACCGTTTTCAGTAATTGGCATATTTTCGGTATGAAACGTCGTAATTTGAAACTGAAAATAGGTGCAGAGAGTCAGAATTCGGCTCAAAAATCACGCTCAGGAGTCAAATTTCCGACATTTCACACATTTTGAAAACAGCAGAGGGTTTGGTCAAAATATGACCCATCGCCGTTTTCAGTAATTGGCATATTTGCGGTATAAAAAGTCGTAATTTGAAACTGAAAATAGGTGCGGAGAGTCAGAATTCGGATAAAAAATCACGCTCAGGAGTCAAATTTCCGACATTTCAGATATTTTGAAAACTGCAGAGGGGTTTGGGCAAAATATGACCGATCGCCGTTTTCAGTAATTAGCATATTTTCGGTATGAAACGTCGTAATTTGAAACTGAAAATAGGTGCAGAGAGTAAGAATTTGGCCCAAAAATCACGTTCAGGAGTCAAATTTCCGACATTTCAGACATTTTAAAAACAGCAGGGGGGTTTGGGCAAAATATGACCCATCGTCGTTTTCAGTAATTGGCATATATTCGGTATAAAAAGTCGTAATTTGAAACTGAAAATAGGTGCAGAGAGTTAGAATTCGGCTAAAAAATCACGCTCAGGAGTCAAATTTCCGACATTTCAGACATTTTGAAAACTGCAGGGGGGTTTGGGCAAAATATGACCCATCGCCGTTTACAGTAATTGGCATATTTTCGGTATGAAACGTCGTAATTTGAAACTGAAAATAGGTGCAGATAGTCAGAATTCGGCTCAAAAATCACGCTCAGGAGTCAAATTTCCGACATTTCAGACATTTTGAAAACTGCAGGGGGGTTTGGTCAAAATATGACCCATCACAGTTTTCAGTAATTGGCATATTTTCGGTATGAAACGTCGTAATTTGAAACAGAAAATAGGTGCAGAGAGTCAGAATTTGGATAAAAAATAACGATCAGGAGTCAAATTTCCGACATTTCAAACATTTTGAAAACTGCAGGGGGGTTTGGGCAAAATATGACCCATCGCCGTTTTCAGTAATTGGCATATTTTCGGTATGAAACTTCGTAATATGAAACTGAAAAAAGATGCAGAGAGTCAGAATTCGGCTCAAAAATTACGCTCATGAGTCAAATTTCCGACATTTCAGACATTTTGAAAACTGCAGGGGGGTTTGGGCAAAATATGATCCATCGCCGTTTTCAGTAATTGACATATTTTCGGTATAAAAAGTCGTAATATGAAACAGAAAATAGGTGCAGAGAGTCAGAATTCGGCTCAAAAACCACGCTCAGGAGTCAAATTTCCGACATTTCAGACATTTTGAAAACTGCAGGGGGGTTTGGGCAAAATATGACCCATCGCTGTTTACAGTAATTGGCATATTTTCTTTATAAAATTCGTAATATAAACTGAAAATAGGTGCAGACAGTCAGAATTCGGCTCAAAAATCACGCTCAGGAGTCAAATTTCCGACATTTCAGACATTTTAAAAACTGCAGGGGGGTTTGACAAAATATGACCCACCGCCGTTTTCAGTAATTGGCATATTTTCGGTGTGAAACGTCGTATTTTGAAACTGAAAATAGGTGCAGAGAGTCAGAATTTGGATAAAAAATCACGCTCAGGAGTCAAATTTTCGACATTTCAGACATTTTGAAAACTGCAGGGGGGTTTGGGCAAAATATGACCCATCGCTGTTTTCAGTAATTGGCATATTTTTGGTATAAAAAGTCGTAATTTGAAACTGAAAATGAGTGCAGAGAGTCAGAATCCGGATAATAAATCACGCTCAGGAGTTAAATTTCCGACATTTCAGACAATTTGAAAACTGCAGGGGGGTTTGGGCAAAAAATGACCCATCGCAGTTTACCGTAATTGGCATATTTTCGGTATGAAACGTCGTAATTTGAAACTGAAAATAGGTGCAGAGAGTCAGAATTCGGCTCAAAAATCATGCTCAGGAGTCAAATTTCCGACATTTCACACATTTTGAAAACAGCAGAGGGTTTGGTCAAAATATGACCCATCGCCGTTTTCAGTAATTGGCATATTTGCGGTATAAAAAGTCGTAATTTGAAACTGAAAATAGGTGCGGAGAGTCAGAATTCGGATAAAAAATCACGCTCAGGAGTCAAATTTCCGACATTTCAGATATTTTGAAAACTGCAGAGGGGTTTGGGCAAAATATGACCGATCGCCGTTTTCAGTAATTGGCATATTTTCGGTATGAAACGTCGTAATTTGAAACTGAAAATAGGTGCAGAGAGTAAGAATTTGGCCCAAAAATCACGTTCAGGAGTCAAATTTCCGACATTTCAGACATTTTAAAAACAGCAGGGGGGTTTGGGCAAAATATGACCCATCGTCGTTTTCAGTAATTGGCATATATTCGGTATAAAAAGTCGTAATTTGAAACTGAAAATAGGTGCAGAGAGTCAGAATTCGGCTAAAAAATCACGCTCAGGAGTCAAATTTCCGACATTTCAGACATTTTGAAAACTGCAGGGGGGTTTGGGCAAAATATGACCCATCGCTGTTTACAGTAATTGGCATATTTTCGGTATGAAACGTCGTAATTTGAAACTGAAAATAGGTGCAGATAGTCAGAATTCGGCTCAAAAATCACGCTCAGGAGTCAAATTTCCGACATTTCAGACATTTTGAAAACTGCAGGGGGGTTTGGTCAAAATATGACCCATCACAGTTTTCAGTAATTGGCATATTTTCGGTATGAAACGTCGTAATTTGAAACAGAAAATAGGTGCAGAGAGTCAGAATTCGGATAAAAAATAACGATCAGGAGTCAAATTTCCGACATTTCAAACATTTTGAAAACTGCAGGGGGGTTTGGGCAAAATATGACCCATCGCCGTTTTCAGTAATTGGCATATTTTCGGTATGAAACTTCGTAATATGAAACTGAAAAAAGATGCAGAGAGTCAGAATTCGGCTCAAAAATTACGCTCATGAGTCAAATTTCCGACATTTCAGACATTTTGAAAACTGCAGGGGGGTTTGGGCAAAATATGATCCATCGCCGTTTTCAGTAATTGACATATTTTCGGTATAAAAAGTCGTAATATGAAACAGAAAATAGGTGCAGAGAGTCAGAATTCGGCTCAAAAATCACGCTCAGGAGTCAAATTTCCGACATTTCAGACATTTTGAAAACTGCAGGGGGGTTTGGGCAAAATATGACCCATCGCTGTTTACAGTAATTGGCATATTTTGGTATGAAACGTCGTAATTTGAAACTGAAAAAAAGGTGCAGAGAGTCAGAATTCGGCTCACAAATCACGCTCAGGAGTCAAATTTCCGACACTTCAGACATTTTAAAAACTGCAGGGAGGTTTGGGAAAAATATGACCTATCGCCGTTTTCAGTAATTGGCTTATTTTCTTTATAAAATTCGTAATTTGAAACTGAAAATAGGTGCAGACAGTCAGAATTCGGCTCAAAAATCACGCTCAGGAGTCAGATTTCCGACATTTCAGACATTTTAAAAACTGCAGGGGGGTTTGACAAAATATGACCCACCGCCGTTTTCAGTAATTGGCATATTTTCGGTGTGAAACGTCGTATTTTGAAACTGAAAATAGGTGCAGAGAGTCAGAATTTGGATAAAAAATCGCGCTCAGGAGTCAAATTTTCGACATTTCAGACATTTTGAAAACTGCAGGGGGGTTTGGGCAAAATATGACCCATCGCTGTTTTCAGTAATTGGCATATTTTTGGTATAAAAAGTCGTAATTTGAAACTGAAAATAAGTGCAGAGAGTCAGAATCCGGATAATAAATCACGCTCAGGAGTTAAATTTCCGACATTTCAGACATTTTGAAAACTGCAGGGGGGTTTGGGCAAAAAATGACCCATCGCAGTTTACAGTAATTGGCATATTTTCGGTATGAAACGTCGTAATTTGACACTGAAAATAGGTGCATAGAGTCAGAATTCTGCTCAAAAATCACGATCGGGAGTCAAATTTCCTACATTTCAGACATTTTGAAAATTGCAGGGGGGTTTGGGCAAAATATGACCCATCTCCGTTTTCAGTAATTGGCATATTTTCGGTATGAAACGTCGTAATTTGAAACTGAAAATAGGTGCAGAGAGTTAGAATTCGGCTCAAAAATCACGCTCAGGAGTCAAATTTCCGACATTTCACACATTTTGAAAACAGCAGAGGGTTTGGTCAAAATATGACCCATCGCCGTTTTCAGTAATTGGCATATTTGCGGTATAAAAAGTCGTAATTTGAAACTGAAAATAGGTGCGGAGAGTCAGAATTCGGATAAAAAATCACGCTCAGGAGTCAAATTTCCGACATTTCAGATATTTTGAAAACTGCAGAGGGGTTTGGGCAAAATATGACCCATCGCCGTTTTCAGTAATTGGCATATTTTCGGTATAAAAAGTCGTAATTTGAAACTGAAAATAGGTGCAGAGAGTCAGAATTCGTATTAAAAATCACGCTCAGGAGTCAAATTTCCGACATTTCAGACATTTTGAAAACTGCAGGGGGGTTTGGGCAAAATATGACCCATCGCTGTTTACAGTAATTGGCATATTTTCGGTATGAAACGTCGTATTTTGAAACTGAAAATAGGTGCAGAGAGTCAGAATTCGGATAAAAAATAACGATCAGGAGTCAAATTTCCGACATTTCAAACATTTTGAAAACTGCAGGGGGGTTTGGGCAAAATATGACCCATCGCCGTTTTCAGTAATTGGCATATTTTCGGTATGAAACTTCGTAATATGAAACTGAAAAAAGATGCAGAGAGTCAGAATTCGGCTCAAAAATTACGCTCATGAGTCAAATTTCCGACATTTCAGACATTTTGAAAACTGCAGGGGGGTTTGGGCAAAATATGATCCATCGCCGTTTTCAGTAATTGACATATTTTCGGTATAAAAAGTCGTAATATGAAACAGAAAATAGGTGCAGAGAGTCAGAATTCGGCTCAAAAATCACGCTCAGGAGTCAAATTTCCGACATTTCAGACATTTTGAAAACTGCAGGGGGGTTTGGGCAAAATATGACCCATCGCTGTTTACAGTAATTGGCATATTTTGGTATGAAACGTCGTAATTTGAAACTGAAAAAAAGGTGCAGAGAGTCAGAATTCGGCTCACAAATCACGCTCAGGAGTCAAATTTCCGACACTTCAGACATTTTAAAAACTGCAGGGAGGTTTGGGCAAAATATGACCTAACGCCGTTTTCAGTAATTGGCTTATTTTCTTTATAAAATTCGTAATTTGAAACTGAAAATAGGTGCAGACAGTCAGAATTCGGCTCAAAAATCACGCTCAGGAGTCAGATTTCCGACATTTCAGACATTTTAAAAACTGCAGGGGGGTTTGACAAAATATGACCCACCGCCGTTTTCAGTAATTGGCATATTTTCGGTGTGAAACGTCGTATTTTGAAACTGAAAATAGGTGCAGAGAGTCAGAATTTGGATAAAAAATCGCGCTCAGGAGTCAAATTTTCGACATTTCAGACATTTTGAAAACTGCAGGGGGGTTTGGGCAAAATATGACCCATCGCTGTTTTCAGTAATTGGCATATTTTTGGTATAAAAAGTCGTAATTTGAAACTGAAAATAAGTGCAGAGAGTCAGAATCCGGATAATAAATCACGCTCAGGAGTTAAATTTCCGACATTTCAGACATTTTGAAAACTGCAGGGGGGTTTGGGCAAAAAATGACCCATCGCAGTTTACAGTAATTGGCATATTTTCGGTATGAAACGTCGTAATTTCACACTGAAAATAGGTGCATAGAGTCAGAATTCTGCTCAAAAATCACGATCAGGAGTCAAATTTCCTACATTTCAGACATTTTGAAAATTGCAGGGGGGTTTGGGCAAAATATGACCCATCACCGTTTTCAGTAATTGGCATATTTTCGGTATGAAACGTCGTAATTTGAAACTGAAAATAGGTGCAGAGAGTTAGAATTCGGCTCAAAAATCACGCTCAGGAGTCAAATTTCCGACATTTCACACATTTTGAAAACAGCAGAGGGTTTGGTCAAAATATGACCCATCGCCGTTTTCAGTAATTGGCATATTTGCGGTATAAAAAGTCGTAATTTGAAACTGAAAATAGGTGCGGAGAGTCAGAATTCGGATAAAAAATCACGCTCAGGAGTCAAATTTCCGACATTTCAGATATTTTGAAAACTGCAGAGGGGTTTGGGCAAAATATGACCCATCGCCGTTTTCAGTAATTGGCATATTTTCGGTATAAAAAGTCGTAATTTGAAACTGAAAATAGGTGCAGAGAGTCAGAATTCGTATAAAAAATCACGCTCAGGAGTCAAATTTCCAACATTTCAGACATTTTGAAAACTGCAGGGGGGTTTGGGCAAAATATGACCCATCGCTGTTTAAAGTAATTGACATATTTTCGGTATGAAACTTCGTAATTTGAAACTGAAAATAGGTGCAGAGAGTCAGAATTCGGATAAAAAATTACGCGCAGGAGTCAAATTTCCGACATTTCAGACATTTTAGAAACTGTAGGGGGGTTTGGGCAAAATATGACTCATCGCCGTTTTAAGTAATTGGCATATTTTCGGTATGAAACGTCGTAATTTGAAACTGAAAATAGGTGCAGAGAGACAGAATTCGGCTCAAAAATCAAGCTCAGGAGTCAAATTTCCGACATTTCAGACATTTGGAAAACTGCAGGGGGGTTTGGTCAAAATATGACCGATCGTCGTTTTCAGTTATTGGCATATTTTCGGTATGAAACGTCGTAATTTGAAACTGAAAAAAGATGCAGAGATTCAGAATTCGGCTCAAATATCACGCTCAGGAGTCAAATTTCCGACATTTCAGACATTTTGAAAACTGCAGAGGGGTTTGGGCAAAATATGACCCATCGTCGTTTTCAGTAATTGGCATATTTTCGGTATGAAACGTCGTAATTTGAAACTGAAAATAGGTGCAGTGAGTAAGAATTTGGCTCAAAAATCACGTTCAGGAGTCAAATTTCCGACATTTCAGACATTTTGAAAACAGCAGGGGGGTTTGGGCAAAATATGACCCATCGCCGTTTTCAGTAATTGGCATATTTTCGGTATACAAAGTCGTAATTTGAAACTGAAAATAGGTGCAGAGAGTCAGAATTCGTATAAAAAATCACGCTCAGGAGTCAAATTTCCGACATTTCAGACATTTTGAAAACTGCAGGGGGGTTTGGGCAAAATATGACCCATCGCTGTTTACAGTAATTGACATATTTTCGGTATGAAACGTCGTAATTTGAAACTGAAAATAGGTGCAGAGAGTCAGAATTCGGATAAAAAATTACGCGCAGGAGTCAAATTTCCGACATTTCAGACATTTTAAAAACTGCAGGGGGGTTTGGGCAAAATATGACCCAACACCGTTTTCAGTAATTGGCATATTTTCGGTATGAAACGTCGTAATTTGAAACTGAAAATAGGTGCAGAGAGTCAGAATTCGGCTCAAAAATCACGCTCAGGAGTCAAATTTCCGACATTTCACACATTTTGAAAACAGCAGAGGGTTTGGTCAAAATATGACCCATCGCCGCTTTCAGTAATTGGCATATTTGCGGTATAAAAAGTCATAATTTGAAACTGAAAATAGGTGCGGAGAGTCAGAATTCGGATAAAAAATCACGCTCAGGAGTCAAATTTCCGACATTTCAGATAATTTGAAAACTGCAGAGGGGTTTGGGCAAAATATGACCCATCGCCGTTTTCAGTAATTGGCATATTTTCGGTATGAAACGTCGTAGTTTGAAACTGAAAATAGGTGCAGAGAGTAAGAATTTGGCCCAAAAATCACGTTCAGGAGTCAAATTTCCGACATTTCAAACATTTTAAAAACAGCAGGGGGGTTTGGGCAAAATATGACCCATCGCCGTTTTCAGTAATTGGCATATATTCGGTATAAAAAGTCGTAATTTGAAACTGAAAATAGGTGCAGAGAGTCAGAATTCGTATAAGAAATCACGCTCAGGAGTCAAATTTCCGACATTTCAGACGTTTCGAAAACTGCAGGTGTGTTTGGGCAAAATATGACCCATCGCCGTTTTCAGTAATTGGCATTTTTTCGGTAAAAAAAAGTCGTAATATGAAACAGAAATAAGGTGCAGAGAGTCAGAATTCGGCTCAAAAATCACGCTCGGGAGTCAAATTTCCGACATTTCAGACATTTTGAAAACTGCAGAGGGGTTTGGGCAAAATATGATCCATCGCCGTTTTCAGTAATTGGCATATTTTCGGTATGAAACGTCGTAATTTGAAACTGAAAATAGGTGCAGAGAGTAAGAATTTGGCTCAAAAATCACGTTCAGGAGTCAAATTTCCGACATTTCAGACATTTTGAAAACAGCAGGGGGGTTTGGGCAAAATATGACCCATCGCCGTTTTCAGTAATTGGCATATTTTCGGTATAAAAAGTCGTAATTTGAAACTGAAAATAGGTGCAGAGAGTCAGAATTCGTATAAAAAATCACGCTCAGGAGTCAAATTTCCGACATTTCAGACATTTTGAAAACTGCAGGGGGGTTTGGGCAAAATATGACCCATCGCTGTTTACAGTAATTGACATATTTTCGGTATGAAACGTCGTAATTTGAAACTGAAAATAGGTGCAGAGAGTCAGAATTCGGATAAAAAATTACGCGCAGGAGTCAAATTTCTGACATTTCAGACATTTTAAAAACTGCAGGGGGGTTTGGGCAAAATATGACCCATCACCGTTTTCAGTAATTGGCATATTTTCGGTATGAAACGTCGTAATTTGAAACTGAAAATAGGTGCAGAGAGTCAGAATTCGGCTCAAAAATCACGCTCAGGAGTCAAATTTCCGACATTTCACACATTTTGAAAACAGCAGAGGGTTTGGTCAAAATATGACCCATCGCCGTTTTCAGTAATTGGCATATTTGCGGTATAAAAAGTCATAATTTGAAACTGAAAATAGGTGCGGAGAGTCAGAATTCGGATAAAAAATCACGCTCAGGAGTCAAATTTCCGACATTTCAGATATTTTGAAAACTGCAGAGGGGTTTGGGCAAAATATGACCCATCGCCGTTTTCAGTAATTGGCATATTTTCGGTATGAAACGTCGTAATTTGAAACTGAAAATAGGTGCAGAGAGTAAGAATTTGGCCCAAAAATCACGTTCAGGAGTCAAATTTCCGACATTTCAGACATTTTAAAAACAGCAGGGGGGTTTGGGCAAAATATGACCCATCGCCGTTTTCAGTAATTGGCATATATTCGGTATAAAAAGTCGTAATTTGAAACTGAAAATAGGTGCAGAGAGTCAGAATTCGGCTCAAAAATCACGCTCAGGAGTCAAATTTCCGACATTTCAGACATTTTGAAAACTGCAGGGGGGTTTGGGCAAAATATGACCCATCGCTGTTTACAGTAATTGGCATATTTTCGGTATGAAACGTCGTAATTTGAAACTGAAAAAAGATGCAGAGAGTCAGAATTCGGCTCAAAAATCACGCTCATGAGTCAAATTTCCGACATTTCAGACATTTGGAAAACTGCAGGGAGGTTTGGGCAAAATATGACCCATCGCCGTTTTCAGTAATTGGCATATTTTCGGTATAAAAATTCGTAATATGAAACTGAAAATAGGTGCAAAGAGTCAAAATACGGATAAAAAATCATGCTCAGGAGTCAAATTTCCGACATTTCAGACATTTTGAAAACTGCAGGGGGGTTTGGGCAAAATATGACCCATCGCCGTTTACAGTAATTGGCATATTTTCGGTATGAAACGTCGTAATTTGAAACAGAAAATAGGTGCAGAGAGTCAGAATTCGGCTCAAAAATCACGCTCAGGAGTCAAATTTCTGACATTTCAGACATTTTGAAAACTGCAGAGGGGTTTGGGCAAAATATGACCCATCGCTGTTTTCAGTAATTGGCATATTTTCGGTATAAAAATTGGTAATATGAAACAGAAAATAGGTGCAGAGAGTCTAAATTCGGCTCAAAAATCACGCTCAGGAGTCAAATTTCCGACATTTCAGACATTTTGAAAACTGCAGAGGGGTTTGGGCAAAATATGACCCATCGCCGTTTTCAGTAATTGGCATATTTTCGGTATGAAACGTCGTAACTTGAAACTGAAAACAGGTGCAGAGAGTAAGAATTTGGCTCAAAAATGACGTTCAGGAGTCAAATTTAAGACATTTCAGACGTTTTGAAAACCGCAGGGGGGTTTGGGCAAAATATGACCCATCGCCGTTTTCTGTAATTGGCATATTTTCGGTATAAAAGGTCGTAATTTGAAACTGAAAATAGGTGCAGAGAGTCAGAATTCGGATAAAAAATCACGCTCAGGAGTCAAATTTCCGACATTTCAGACATTTTGAAAACTGCAGGGGGGTTTGGGCAAAATATGACCCATCGCTGTTTACAGTAATTGGCATATTTTCGGTATGAAACGTCGTAACTTGAAACTGAAAATAGGTGCAGAGAGTCAGAAATCGGATAAAAAAATCACGCTCAGGAGTCAAATTTCCGACATTTCAGACATTTTGAAAACTGGAGGGAGGTTTTGTCCAAATATGACCCATCGCCGTTTACAGTAATTGGCATATTTTCGGTGTGAAACGTCGTAATTTGAAACTGAAAATAGGTGCAGAGAGTCAGGATTCGGCTCAAAAATCACGCTCAGGAGTCAAATTTCCGACATTTCCGACATTTTGAAAACAGCAGGGGGGTTTGGGCAAAATATGACCTACCGCCGTTTTCAGTAATTGGCATATTTTCGGTATAAAAAGTCGTAATTTGAAACTGAAAATAGGTGCAAAGAATCAGAATTCGGATAAAAAATCACGCTCAGGAGTCAAATTTCCGACATTTCAGACATTTTGAAAACTGCAGGGGGGTTTGGGCAAAATATGACCCATCGCCGTTCTTAGTAATTGGCATATTTTCGGTATGAAACGTCGTAATTTGAAACTGAAAATAGGTGCAGAGAGTCAGAATTCGGCTCACAAATCACGCTCAGGAGTCAAATTTTCGACATTTCAGACATTTTGTAAACTGCAGGGGGGTTTGGGCAAAATATGACCCATCGCCGTTTTCAGTAATTGGCATATTTTCGGTATAAAAATTCGTAATATGAAACTGAAAATAGGTGCAAAGAGTCAAAATACGGATAAAAAATCATGCTCAGGAGTCAAATTTCCGACATTTCAGACATTTTGAAAACTGCAGGGGGGTTTGGGCAAAATATGACCCATCGCCGTTTACAGTAATTGGCATATTTTCGGTATGAAACGTCGTAATTTGAAACAGAAAATAGGTGCAGAGAGTCAGAATTCGGCTCAAAAATCACGCTCAGGAGTCAAATTTCTGACATTTCAGACATTTTGAAAACTGCAGAGGGGTTTGGGCAAAATATGACCCATCGCTGTTTTCAGTAATTGGCATATTTTCGGTATAAAAATTGGTAATATGAAACAGAAAATAGGTGCAGAGAGTCTAAATTCGGCTCAAAAATCACGCTCAGGAGTCAAATTTCCGACATTTCAGACATTTTGAAAACTGCAGAGGGGTTTGGGCAAAATATGACCCATCGCCGTTTTCAGTAATTGGCATATTTTCGGTATGAAACGTCGTAACTTGAAACTGAAAACAGGTGCAGAGAGTAAGAATTTGGCTCAAAAATGACGTTCAGGAGTCAAATTTAAGACATTTCAGACATTTTGAAAACTGCAGGGGGGTTTGGGCAAAATATGACCCATCGCTGTTTACAGTAATTGGCATATTTTCGGTATGAAACGTCGTAACTTGAAACTGAAAATAGGTGCAGAGAGTCAGAAATCGGATAAAAAAATCACGCTCAGGAGTCAAATTTCCGACATTTCAGACATTTTGAAAACTGGAGGGAGGTTTTGTCCAAATATGACCCATCGCCGTTTACAGTAATTGGCATATTTTCGGTGTGAAACGTCGTAATTTGAAACTGAAAATAGGTGCAGAGAGTCAGGATTCGGCTCAAAAATCACGCTCAGGAGTCAAATTTCCGACATTTCCGACATTTTGAAAACAGCAGGGGGGTTTGGACAAAATATGACCTACCGCCGTTTTCAGTAATTGGCATATTTTCGGTATAAAAAGTCGTAATTTGAAACTGAAAATAGGTGCAAAGAATCAGAATTCGGATAAAAAATCACGCTCAGGAGTCAAATTTCCGACATTTCAGACATTTTGAAAACTGCAGGGGGGTTTGGGCAAAATATGACCCATCGCCGTTCTTAGTAATTGGCATATTTTCGGTATGAAACGTCGTAATTTGAAACTGAAAATAGGTGCAGAGAGTCAGAATTCGGCTCACAAATCACGCTCAGGAGTCAAATTTTCGACATTTCAGACATTTTGTAAACTGCAGGGGGGTTTGGGCAAAATATGACCCATCGCCGTTTTCAGTAATTGGCATATTTTCGGTATAAAAATTCGTAATATGAAACTGAAAATAGGTGCAAAGAGTCAAAATACGGATAAAAAATCATGCTCAGGAGTCAAATTTCCGACATTTCAGACATTTTGAAAACTGCAGGGGGGTTTGGGCAAAATATGACCCATCGCCGTTTACAGTAATTGGCATATTTTCGGTATGAAACGTCGTAATTTGAAACAGAAAATAGGTGCAGAGAGTCAGAATTCGGCTCAAAAATCACGCTCAGGAGTCAAATTTCTGACATTTCAGACATTTTGAAAACTGCAGAGGGGTTTGGGCAAAATATGACCCATCGCTGTTTTCAGTAATTGGCATATTTTCGGTATAAAAATTGGTAATATGAAACAGAAAATAGGTGCAGAGAGTCTAAATTCGGCTCAAAAATCACGCTCAGGAGTCAAATTTCCGACATTTCAGACATTTTGAAAACTGCAGAGGGGTTTGGGCAAAATATGACCCATCGCCGTTTTCAGTAATTGGCATATTTTCGGTATGAAACGTCGTAACTTGAAACTGAAAACAGGTGCAGAGAGTAAGAATTTGGCTCAAAAATGACGTTCAGGAGTCAAATTTAAGACATTTCAGACATTTTGAAAACTGCAGGGGGGTTTGGGCAAAATATGACCCATCGCTGTTTTTAGTAATTGGCATATTTTCGGTATGAAACGTCGTAACTTGAAACTGAAAATAGGTGCAGAGAGTCAGAAATCGGATAAAAAAATCACGCTCAGGAGTCAAATTTCCGACATTTCAGACATTTTGAAAACTGGAGGGAGGTTTTGTCCAAATATGACCCATCGCCGTTTACAGTAATTGGCATATTTTCGGTGTGAAACGTCGTAATTTGAAACTGAAAATAGGTGCAGAGAGTCAGGATTCGGCTCAAAAATCACGCTCAGGAGTCAAATTTCCGACATTTCCGACATTTTGAAAACAGCAGGGGGGTTTGGGCAAAATATGACCTACCGCCGTTTTCAGTAATTGGCATATTTTCGGTATAAAAAGTCGTAATTTGAAACTGAAAATAGGTGCAAAGAATCAGAATTCGGATAAAAAATCACGCTCAGGAGTCAAATTTCCGACATTTCAGACATTTTGAAAACTGCAGGGGGGTTTGGGCAAAATATGACCCATCGCCGTTCTTAGTAATTGGCATATTTTCGGTATGAAACGTCGTAATTTGAAACTGAAAATAGGTGCAGAGAGTCAGAATTCGGCTCACAAATCACGCTCAGGAGTCAAATTTTCGACATTTCAGACATTTTGTAAACTGCAGGGGGGTTTGGGCAAAATATGACCCATCGCCGTTTTCAGTAATTGGCATATTTTCGGTATGAAACGTCGTAATTTGAAACTGAAAAACGATGCAGAGAGTCAGAATTCGGCTCAAAAATCACGCTCAGGAGTCAAATTTCCGACATTTCACACATTTTGAAAACAGCAGAGGGTTTGGTTAAAATATGACCCATCGCCGTTTTCAGTAATTGGCATATTTGCGGTATAAAAAGTCGTAATTTGAAACTGAAAATAGGTGCGGAGAGTCAGAATTCGGATAAAAAATCACGCTCAGGAGTCAAATTTCCGACATTTCAGATATTTTGAAAACTGCAGAGGGGTTTGGGCAAAATATGACCCATCGCCGTTTTCAGTAATTGGCATATTTTCGGTATGAAACGTAGTAATTTGAAACAGAAAATAGGTGCAGAGAGTCAGAATTCGGCTCAAAAATCACGCTCAGGAGTCAAATTTCTGACATTTCAGACATTTTGAAAACTGCAGAGGGGTTTGGGCAAAATATGACCCATCGCTGTTTTCAGTAATTGGCATATTTTCGGTATAAAAATTGGTAATATGAAACAGAAAATAGGTGCAGAGAGTCTAAATTCGGCTCAAAAATCACGCTCAGGAGTCAAATTTCCGACATTTCAGACATTTTGAAAACTGCAGAGGGGTTTGGGCAAAATATGACCCATCGCCGTTTTCAGTAATTGGCATATTTTCGGTATGAAACGTCGTATCTTGAAACTGAAAACAGGTGCAGAGAGTAAGAATTTGGCTCAAAAATGACGTTCAGGAGTTAAATTTAAGACATTTCAGACGTTTTGAAAACCGCAGGGGGGTTTGGGCAAAATATGACCCATCGCCGTTTTCTGTAATTGGCATATTTTCGGTATAAAAAGTCGTAATTTGAAACTGAAAATAGGTGCAGAGAGTCAGAATTCGGATAAAAAATCACGCTCAGGAGTCAAATTTCCGACATTTCAGACATTTTGAAAACTGCAGGGGGGTTTGGGCAAAATATGACCCATCGCTGTTTACAGTAATTGGCATATTTTCGGTATGAAACGTCGTAACTTGAAACTGAAAATAGGTGCAGAGAGTCAGAAATCGGATAAAAAAATCACGCTCAGGAGTCAAATTTCCGACATTTCAGACATTTTGAAAACTGGAGGGAGGTTTTGTCCAAATATGACCCATCGCCGTTTACAGTAATTGGCATATTTTCGGTGTGAAACGTCGTAATTTGAAACTGAAAATAGGTGCAGAGAGTCAGGATTCGGCTCAAAAATCACGCTCAGGAGTCAAATTTCCGACATTTCCGACATTTTGAAAACAGCAGGGGGGTTTGGGCAAAATATGACCTACCGCCGTTTTCAGTAATTGGCATATTTTCGGTATAAAAAGTCGTAATTTGAAACTGAAAATAGGTGCAAAGAATCAGAATTCGGATAAAAAATCACGCTCAGGAGTCAAATTTCCGACATTTCAGACATTTTGAAAACTGCAGGGGGGTTTGGGCAAAATATGACCCATCGCCGTTCTTAGTAATTGGCATATTTTCGGTATGAAACGTCGTAATTTGAAACTGAAAATAGGTGCAGAGAGTCAGAATTCGGCTCACAAATCACGCTCAGGAGTCAAATTTTCGACATTTCAGACATTTTGTAAACTGCAGGGGGGTTTGGGCAAAATATGACCCATCGCCGTTTTCAGTAATTGGCATATTTTCGGTATGAAACGTCGTAATTTGAAACTGAAAAAAGATGCAGAGAGTCAGAATTCGGCTCAAAAATCACGCTCAGGAGTCAAATTTCCGACATTTCACACATTTTGAAAACAGCAGAGGGTTTGGTCAAAATATGACCCATCGCCGTTTTCAGTAATTGGCATATTTGCGGTATAAAAAGTCGTAATTTGAAACTGAAAATAGGTGCGGAGAGTCAGAATTCGGATAAAAAATCACGCTCAGGAGTCAAATTTCCGACATTTCAGATATTTTGAAAACTGCAGAGGGGTTTGGGCAAAATATGACCCATCGCCGTTTTCAGTAATTGGCATATTTTCGGTATGAAACGTCGTAATTTGAAACTGAAAATAGGTGCAGAGAGTAAGAATTTGGCCCAAAAATCACGTTCAGGAGTCAAATTTCCGACATTTCAGACATTTTAAAAACAGCAGGGGGGTTTGGGCAAAATATGACCCATCGTCTTTTTCAGTAATTGGCATATATTCGGTATAAAAAGTCGTAATTTGAAACTGAAAATAGGTGCAGAGAGTCAGATTTCGGCTCAAAAATCACGCTCAGGAGTCAAATTTCCGACATTTCAGACATTTTGAAAACTGCAGGGGGGTTTGGGCAAAATATGACCCATCGCCGTTTACAGTAATTGGCATATTTTCGGTATGAAACGTCGTAATTTGAAACTGAAAATAGGTGCAGATAGTCAGAATTCGGCTCAAAAATCACGCTCAGGAGTCAAATTTCCGACATTTCAGACATTTTGAAAACTGCAGGGGGGTTTGGTCAAAATATGACCCATCACAGTTTTCAGTAATTGGCATATTTTCGATATGAAACGTCGTAATTTGAAACAGAAAATAGGTGCAGAGAGTCAGAATTCGGATAAAAAATCACGATCAGGAGTCAAATTTCCGACATTTCAAACATTTTGAAAACTGCAGGGGTGTTTGGGCAAAATATGACCCATCGCCGTTTTCAGTAATTGGCATATTTTCGGTATGAAACTTCGTAATATGAAACTGAAAAAAGATGCAGAGAGTCAGAATTCGGCTCAAAAATTACGCTCATGAGTCAAATTTCCGACATTTCAGACATTTTGAAAACTGCAGGGGGGTTTGGGCAAAATATGACCCATCGCCGTTTTCAGTAATTGGCATATTTGCGGTATAAAAAGTCGTAATTTGAAACTGAAAATAGGTGCGGAGAGTCAGAATTCGGATAAAAAATCACGCTCAGGAGTCAAATTTCCGACATTTCAGACATTTTGAAAACTGCAGGGGGGTTTGGTCAAAATATGACCCATCACAGTTTTCAGTAATTGGCATATTTTCGATATGAAACGTCGTAATTTGAAACAGAAAATAGGTGCAGAGAGTCAGAATTCGGATAAAAAATCACGATCAGGAGTCAAATTTCCGACATTTCAAACATTTTGAAAACTGCAGGGGGGTTTGGGTAAAATATGACCCATCGCTGTTTACAGTAATTGGCATATTTTGGTATGAAACGTCGTAATTTGAAACTGAAAATAGGTGCAGAGAGTCAGAATTCGGCTCAAAAATCACGCTCAGGAGTCAAATTTCCGACACTTCAGACATTTTAAAAACTGCAGGGAGGTTTGGGCAAAATATGACCCATCGCCGTTTTCAGTAATTGGCTTATTTTCTTTATAAAATTCGTAATTTGAAACTGAAAATAGGTGCAGACAGTCAGAATTTGGCTCAAAAATCACGCTCAGGAGTCAAATTTCCGACATTTCAGACATTTTTAAAACTGCAGGGGGGTTTGGGCAAAATATGACCCATCGCTGTTTACAGTAATTGGCATATTTTCGGTATGAAACGTCGTAATTTGAAATTGAAAAAAGATGCAGAGAGTCAGAATTCGGCTCAAAAATCACGCTCATGAGTCAAATTTCCGACATTTCAGACATTTGGAAAACTGCAGGGAGGTTTGGGCAAAATATGACCCATCGCCGTTTTCAGTAATTGGCATATTTTCGGTATAAAAATTCGTAATATGAAACTGAAAATAGGTGCAAAGAGTCAAAATTCGGATAAAAAATCATGCTCAGGAGTCAAATTTCCGACATTTCAGACATTTTGAAAACTGCAGGGGGGTTTGGGCAAAATATGACCCATCGCCGTTTACAGTAATTGGCATATTTTCGGTATGAAACGTCGTAATTTGAAACAGAAAATAGGTGCAGAGAGTCAGAATTCGGCTCAAAAATCACGCTCAGGAGTCAAATTTCTGACATTTCAGACATTTTGAAAACTGCAGAGGGGTTTGGGCAAAATATGACCCATCGCTGTTTTCAGTAATTGGCATATTTTCGGTATAAAAATTGGTAATATGAAACAGAAAATAGGTGCAGAGAGTCTGAATTCGGCTCAAAAATCACACTCAGGAGTCAAATTTCCGACATTTCAGACATTTTGAAAACTGCAGAGGGGTTTGGGCAAAATATGACCCATCGCCGTTTTCAGTAATTGGCATATTTTCGGTATGAAACGTCGTAACTTGAAACTGAAAACAGGTGCAGAGAGTAAGAATTTGGCTCAAAAATCACGTTCAGGAGTCAAATTTAAGACACTTCAGACGTTTTGAAAACCGCAGGGGGGTTTGGGCAAAATATGACCCATCGCCGTTTTCAGTAATTGGCATATTTTCGGTATAAAAAGTCGTAATTTGAAACTGAAAATAGGTGCAGAGAGTCAGAATTCGGATAAAAAATCACGCTCAGGAGTCAAATTTCCGACATTTCAGACATTTTGAAAACTGCAGGGGGGTTTGGGCAAAATATGACCCATCGCTGTTTACAGTAATTGGCATATTTTCGGTATGAAACTTCGTAACTTGAAACTGAAAATAGGTGCAGAGAGTCAGAATTCGGATAAAAAAATCACGCTCAGGAGTCAAATTTCCGACATTTCAGACATTTTGAAAACTGGAGGAAGGTTTTGTCCAAATATGACCCATCGCCGTTTACTGTAATTGGCATATTTTCGGTATGAAACGTCGTAATTTGAAACTGAAAATAGGTGCAGAGAGTCAGGATTCGGCTCAAAAATCACGCTCAGGAGTCAAATTTCCGACATTTCCGACATTTTGAAAACAGCAGGGGGGTTTGGGCAAAATATGACCTATCGCCGTTTTCAGTAATTGGCATATTTTCGGTATAAAAAGTCGTAATTTGAAACTGAAAATAGGTGCAAAGAATCAGAATTCGGATAAAAAATCACGCTCAGGAGTCAAATTTCCGACATTTCAGACATTTTGAAAACTGCAGGGGGGTTTGGGCAAAATATGACCCATCGCCGTTCTTAGTAATTGGCATATTTTCGGTATGAAACGTCGTAATTTGAAACTGAAAATAGGTGCAGAGAGTCAGAATTCGGCTCACAAATCACGCTCAGGAGTCACATTTTCGACATTTCAGACATTTTGTAAACTGCAGGGGGGTTTGGGCAAAATATGACCCATCGCCGTTTTCAGTAATTGGCATATTTTCGGTATGAAACGTCGTAATTTGAAACTGAAAAAAGATGCAGAGAGTCAGAATTCGGCTCAAAAATCACGCTCAGGAGTCAAATTTCCGACATTTCACACATTTTGAAAACAGCAGAGGGTTTGGTCAAAATATGACCCATCGCCGTTTTCAGTAATTGGCATATTTGCGGTATAAAAAGTCGTAATTTGAAACTGAAAATAGGTGCAGAGAGTCAGAATTCGGCTCAAAAATCACGCTCAGGAGTCGAATTTCCGACATTTCACACATTTTGAAAACAGCAGAGGGTTTGGTCAAAATATGACCCATCGCCGTTTTCAGTAATTGGCATATTTGCGGTATAAAAAGTCGTAATTTGAAACTGAAAATAGGTGCGGAGAGTCAGAATTCGGATAAAAAATCACGCTCAGGAGTCAAATTTCCGACATTTCAGATATTTTGAAAACTGCAGAGGGGTTTGGGCAAAATATGACCCATCGCCGTTTTCAGTAATTGGCATATTTTCGGTATGAAACGTCGTAATTTGAAACTGAAAATAGGTGCAGAGAGTAAGAATTTGGCCCAAAAATCACGTTCATGAGTCAAATTTCCGACATTTCAGACATTTTAAAAACAGCAGGGGGGTTTGGGCAAAATATGACCCATCGTCTTTTTCAGTAATTGGCATATATTCGGTATAAAAAGTCGTAATTTGAAACTGAAAATAGGTGCAGAGAGTCAGATATCGGCTCAAAAATCACGCTCAGGAGTCAAATTTCCGACATTTCAGATATTTTGAAAACTGCAGGGGGGTTTGGGCAAAATATGACCCATCGCCGTTTACAGTAATTGGCATATTTTCGGTATGAAACTTCGTAACTTGAAACTGAAAATAGGTGCAGAGAGTCAGAATTCGGATAAAAAAATCACGCTCAGGAGTCAAATTTCCGACATTTCAGACATTTTGAAAACTGGAGGGAGGTTTTGTCCAAATATGACCCATCGCCGTTTACAGTAATTGGCATATTTTCGGTATGAAACGTCGTAATTTGAAACTGAAAATAGGTGCAGAGAGTCAGGATTCGGCTCAAAAATCACGCTCAGGAGTCAAATTTCCGACATTTCCGACATTTTGAAAACAGCAGGGGGGTTTGGGCAAAAAATGACCTATCGCCGTTTTCAGTAATTGGCATATTTTCGGTATAAAAAGTCGTAATTTGAAACTGAAAATAGGTGCAAAGAATCAGAATTCGGATAAAAAATCACGCTCAGGAGTCAAATTTCCGACATTTCAGACATTTTGAAAACTGCAGGGGGGTTTGGGCAAAATATGACCCATCGCCGTTCTTAGTAATTGGCATATTTTCGGTATGAAACGTCGTAATTTGAAACTGAAAATAGGTGCAGAGAGTCAGAATTCGGCTCACAAATCACGCTCAGGAGTCACATTTTCGACATTTCAGACATTTTGTAAACTGCAGGGGGGTTTGGGCAAAATATGACCCATCGCCGTTTTCAGTAATTGGCATATTTTCGGTATGAAACGTCGTAATTTGAAACTGAAAAAAGATGCAGAGAGTCAGAATTCGGCTCAAAAATCACGCTCAGGAGTCAAATTTCCGACATTTCACACATTTTGAAAACAGCAGAGGGTTTGGTCAAAATATGACCCATCGCCGTTTTCAGTAATTGGCATATTTGCGGTATAAAAAGTCGTAATTTGAAACTGAAAATAGGTGCAGAGAGTCAGAATTCGGCTCAAAAATCACGCTCAGGAGTCAAATTTCCGACATTTCACACATTTTGAAAACAGCAGAGGGTTTGGTCAAAATATGACCCATCGCCGTTTTCAGTAATTGGCATATTTGCGGTATAAAAAGTCGTAATTTGAAACTGAAAATAGGTGCGGAGAGTCAGAATTCGGATAAAAAATCACGCTCAGGAGTCAAATTTCCGACATTTCAGATATTTTGAAAACTGCAGAGGGGTTTGGGCAAAATATGACCCATCGCCGTTTTCAGTAATTGGCATATTTTCGGTATGAAACGTCGTAATTTGAAACTGAAAATAGGTGCAGAGAGTAAGAATTTGGCCCAAAAATCACGTTCATGAGTCAAATTTCCGACATTTCAGACATTTTAAAAACAGCAGGGGGGTTTGGGCAAAATATGACCCATCGTCTTTTTCAGTAATTGGCATATATTCGGTATAAAAAGTCGTAATTTGAAACTGAAAATAGGTGCAGAGAGTCAGAATTCGGCTCAAAAATCACGCTCAGGAGTCAAATTTCCGACATTTCAGATATTTTGAAAACTGCAGGGGGGTTTGGGCAAAATATGACCCATCGCCGTTTACAGTAATTGGCATATTTTCGGTATGAAACGTCGTAATTTGAAACTGAAAATAGGTGCAGATAGTCAGAATTCGGCTCAAAAATCACGCTCAGGAGTCAAATTTCCGACATTTCAGACATTTTGAAAACTGCAGGGGGGTTTGGTCAAAATATGACCCATCACAGTTTTCAGTAATTGGCATATTTTCGGTATGAAACGTCGTAATTTGAAACAGAAAATAGGTGCAGAGAGTCAGAATTCGGATAAAAAATCACGATCAGGAGTCAAATTTCCGACATTTCAAACATTTTGAAAACTGCAGGGGGGTTTGGGCAAAATATGACCCATCGCCGTTTTCAGTAATTGGCATATTTTCGGTATGAAACTTTGTAATATGAAACTGAAAAAAGATGCAGAGAGCCAGAATTCGGCTCAAAAATTACGCTCATGAGTCAAATTTCCGACATTTCAGACATTTTGAAAACTGCAGGGGGGTTTGGGCAAAATATGACCCATCGCCGTTTTCAGTAATTGGCATATTTTCGGTATAAAAAGTCGTAATATGAAACAGAAAATAGGTGCAGAGAGTCAGAATTCGGCTCAAAAATCACGCTCAGGAGTCAAATTTCCGACATTTCAGACATTTTGAAAACTGCAGGGGGGTTTGGGCAAAATATGACCCATCGCTGTTTACAGTAATTGGCATATTTTGGTATGAAACGTCGTAATTTGAAACTGAAAATAGGTGCAGAGAGTCAGAATTCGGCTCAAAAATCACGCTCAGGAGTCAAATTTCCGACACTTCAGACATTTTAAAAACTGCAGGGAGGTTTGGGCAAAATATGACCCATCGCCGTTTTCAGTAATTGGCTTATTTTCTTTATAAAATTCGTAATTTGAAACTGAAAATAGGTGCAGACAGTCAGAATTTGGCTCAAAAATCACGCTCAGGAGTCAAATTTCCGACATTTCAGACATTTTAAAAACTGCAGGGGGGTTTGACAAAATATGACCCACCGCCGTTTTCAGTAATTGGCATATTTTCGGTGTGAAACGTCGTATTTTGAAACTGAAAATAGGTGCAGAGAGTCAGAATTTGGATAAAAAATCACGCTCAGGAGTCAAATTTTCGACATTTCAGACATTTTGAAAACTGCAGGGGGGTTTGGGCAAAATATGACCCATCGCTGTTTTCAGTAATTGGCATATTTTTGGTATAAAAAGTCGTAATTTGAAAATGAAAATAAGTGCAAAGAGTCAGAATCCGGATAATAAATCACGCTCAGGAGTTAAATTTCCGACATTTCAGACATTTTGAAAACTGCAGGGGGGTTTGGGCAAAAAATGACCTATCGCAGTTTACAGTAATTGGCATATTTTCGGTATGAAACGTCGTAATTTGACACTGAAAATAGGTGCAGAGAGTCAGAATTCTGCTCAAAAATCACGATCGGGAGTCAAATTTCCTACATTTCAGACATTTTGAAAACTGCAGAGGGGTTTGGGCAAAATATGACCCATCGCTGTTTTCAGTAATTGGCATATTTTCGGTATAAAAATTGGTAATATGAAACAGAAAATAGGTGCAGAGAGTCAGAATGCTGCTCAAAAATCACGATCGGGAGTCAAATTTCCTACATTTCAGACATTTTGAAAATTGCAGGGGGGTTTGGGCAAAATATGACCCATCACCGTTTTCAGTAATTGGCATATTTTCGGTATGAAACGTCGTAATTTGAAACTGAAAATAGGTGCAGAGAGTCAGAATTCGGCTCAAAAATCATGCTCAGGAGTCAAATTTCCGACATTTCACACATTTTGAAAACAGCAGAGGGTTTGGTCAAAATATGACCCATCGCCGTTTTCAGTAATTGGCATATTTGCGGTATAAAAAGTCGTAATTTGAAACAAAAAATAGGTGCGGAGAGTCAGAATTCGGATAAAAAATCACGCTCAGGAGTCAAATTTCCGACATTTCAGATATTTTGAAAACTGCAGAGGGGTTTGGGCAAAATATGACCCATCGCCGTTTTCAGTAATTGGCATATTTTCGGTATGAAACGTCGTAATTTGAAACTGAAAATAGGTGCAGAGAGTAAGAATTTGGCCCAAAAATCACGTTCAGGAGTCAAATTTCCGACATTTCAGACATTTTAAAAACAGCAGGGGGGTTTGGGCAAAATATGACCCATCGCCGTTTTCAGTAATTGGCATATATTCGGTATGAAACGTCGTAATTTGAAACTGAAAATAGGTGCAGAGAGAAAGAATTTGGCCCAAAAATCACGTTCAGGAGTCAAATTTCCGACATTTTAGACATTTTAAATACAGCAGGGGGGTTTGGGCAAAATATGACCCATCGCCGTTTTCAGTAATTGGCATATATTCGGTATAAAAAGTCGTAATTTGAAACTGAAAATAGGTGCAGAGAGTCAGAATTCGGCTCAAAAATCACGCTCAGGAGTCAAATTTCCGACATTTCAGACATTTTGAAAACTGCAGGGGGGTTTGGGCAAAATATGACCCATCGCTGTTTACAGTAATTGGCATATTTTCGGTATGAAACGTCGTAATTTGAAACTGAAAAAAGATGCAGAGAGTCAGAATTCGGCTCAAAAATCACGCTCATGAGTCAAATTTCCGACATTTCAGATATTTGGAAAACTGCAGGGAGGTTTGGGCAAAATATGACCTATCGCCGTTTTCAGTAATTGGCATATTTTCGGTATAAAAATTCGTAATATGAAACTGAAAATAGGTGCAAAGAGTCAAAATTCGGATAAAAAATCATGCTCAGGAGTCAAATTTCCGACATTTCAGACATTTTGAAAACTGCAGGGGGGTTTGGGCAAAATATGCCCCATCGCCGTTTACAATAATTGGCATATTTTCGGTATGAAACGTCGTAATTTGAAACAGAAAATAGGTGCAGAGAGTCAGAATTCGGCTCAAAAATCACGCTCAGGAGTCAAATTTCTGACATTTCAGACATTTTGAAAACTGCAGAGGGGTTTGGGCAAAATATGACCCATCGCCGTTTTCAGTAATTGGCATATTTTCGGTATAAAAAGTCGTAATTTGAAACTGAAAATAGGTGCAGAGAGTCAGAATTCGGATAAAAAGTCACGCTCAGGAGTCAAATTTCCGACATTTCAGACATTTTGAAAACTGCAGGGGGGTTTGGGCAAAATATGACCCATCGCTGTTTACAGTAATTGGCATATTTTCGGTATGAAACGTCGTAACTTGAAACTGAAAATAGGTGCAGAGAGTCAGAATTCGGATAAAAAATCACGCTCAGGAGTCAAATTTCCGACATTTCAGACATTTTGAAAACTGGAGGGAGGTTTTGTCCAAATATGACCCATCGCCGTTTACAGTAATTGGCATATTTTCGGCATGAAACGTCGTAATTTGAAACTGAAAATAGGTGCAGAGAGTCAGAATTCGACTCAAAAATCACGCTCAGGAGTCAAATTTCCGACATTTCCGACATTTTGAAAACAGCAGGGGGGTTTGGGCAAAATATGACCTATCGCCGTTTTCAGTAATTGGCATATTTTCGGTATAAAAAGTCGTAATTTGAAACTGAAAATAGGTGCAAAGAATCAGAATTCGGATAAAAAATCACGCTCAGGAGTCAAATTTCCGACATTTCAGACATTTTGAAAACTGCAGGGGGGTTTGGGCAAAATATGACCCATCGCCGTTCTTAGTAATTGGCATATTTTCGGTATGAAACGTCGTAATTTGAAACTGAAAATAGGTGCAGAGAGTCAGAATTCGGCTCACAAATCACGCTCAGGAGTCAAATTTTCGACATTTCAGACATTTTGTAAACTGCAGGGGGGTTTGGGCAAAATATGACCCATCGCCGTTTTCAGTAATTGGCATATTTTCGGTATGAAACGTCGTAATTTGAAACTGAAAAAAGATGCAGAGAGTCAGAATTCGGCTCAAAAATCACGCTCATGAGTCAAATTTTCGATATTTCAGACATTTGGAAAACTGCAGGGAGGTTGGGCAAAATATGACCCAACGCCGTTTTCAGTAGTTGGCATATTTTCGGTATAAAAAGTCGTAATATGAAACTGAAAATAGGTGCAAAGAGTCAGAATTCGGATAAAAAATCTCGCTCAGGAGTCAAATTTCCGACATTTCAGACATTTTGAAAACTGCAGGGGGGTTTGGGCAAAATATGAACCATCGCCGTTTACAGTAATTGACATATTTTCGGTATGAAACGTCGTAATTTGAAACAGAAAAAAGGCGCAGAGAGTTAGAATTCGGCTCAAAAATCACGCTCAGGACTCGAATTTCCGACATTTTGAAAACTGCAGGGGGGTTTGGCCAAAATATGACCCATCGCCGTTTTCAGTAATTGGCATATTTTCGGTATGAAACGTCGTAATTTGAAACTGAAAATAGGTGCAGAGAGTCAGAATTAGGCTAAAAAATCACGCTCAGGAGTCAAATTTCCGACATTTCAGACATTTTGAAAACTGCAGGGGGGTTTGGGCAAAATATGACCCATCGCTGTTTTCAGTAATTGGCATATTTTCGGTATAAAAAGTCGTAATTTGAAACTGAAAATAAGTGCAGAGAGTCATAATCCGGATAATAAATCACGCTCAGGAGTTAAATTTCCGACATTTCAAACATTTTGAAAACTGCAGGGGGGGTTTGGGCAAAAAATGACCCATCGCAGTTTACAGTAATTGGCATATTTTCGGTATGAAACCTCATAATTTGAAACTGAAAATAGGTGCAGAGAGTCAGAATTCTGCTCAAAAATCACGATCGGGAGTCAAATTTCCGACATTTCAGACATTTTGAAAACTGCAGGGGGGGTTTGGGCAAAATATGACCCATCACCGTTTTCAGTAATTGGCATATTTTCATTATGAAACGTCGTAATTTGAAACTGAAAATAGGTGCAGAGAGTAAGAATTTGGCTCAAAAATCACGTTCAGGAGTCAAATTTCGGACATTTCAGACATTTTAAAAACAGCAGCGGGGTTTGGGCAAAATATGACCCATCGCCGTTTTCAGTAATTGGCATATTTTCGGTATAAAAATTCGTAATATGAAACTGAAAATAGGTGCAAAGAGTCAGAATTCGGATTAAAAATCATG
Source organism: Procambarus clarkii (assembly GCF_040958095.1). NCBI lineage: Eukaryota > Metazoa > Arthropoda > Malacostraca > Decapoda > Cambaridae > Procambarus > Procambarus clarkii. Next base: position 1,269,360 of record NC_091151.1, read on the forward strand.
CTCAGGAGTCAAATTTCCGACATTTAAGACATTTTGAAAACTGCAGGGGGGTTTGGGCAAAATATGACCCATCGCTGTTTACAGTAATTGGCATATTTTCGGTATGAAACGTCGTAACTTGAAACTGAAAATAGGTGCAGAGAGTCAGAATTCGGATAAAAAATCACGCTCAGGAGTCAAATTTCCGACATTTCAGACATTTTGAAAACTGGAGGGAGGTTTTGTCCAAATATGACCCATCGCCGTTTACAGTAATTGGCATATTTTCGGCATGAAACGTCGTAATTTGAAACTGAAAATAGGTGCAGAGAGTCAGAATTCGACTCAAAAATCACGCTCAGGAGTCAAATTTCCGACATTTCCGACATTTTGAAAACAGCAGGGGGGTTTGGGCAAAATATGACCTATCGCCGTTTTCAGTAATTGGCATATTTTCGGTATAAAAAGTCGTAATTTGAAACTGAAAATAGGTGCAAAGAATCAGAATTCGGATAAAAAATCACGCTCAGGAGTCAAATTTCCGACATTTCAGACATTTTGAAAACTGCAGGGGGGTTTGGGCAAAATATGACCCATCGCCGTTCTTAGTAATTGGCATATTTTCGGTATGAAACGTCGTAATTTGAAACTGAAAATAGGTGCAGAGAGTCAGAATTCGGCTCACAAATCACGCTCAGGAGTCAAATTTTCGACATTTCAGACATTTTGTAAACTGCAGGGGGGTTTGGGCAAAATATGACCCATCGCCGTTTTCAGTAATTGGCATATTTTCGGTATGAAACGTCGTAATTTGAAACTGAAAAAAGATGCAGAGAGTCAGAATTCGGCTCAAAAATCACGCTCATGAGTCAAATTTTCGATATTTCAGACATTTGGAAAACTGCAGGGAGGTTGGGCAAAATATGACCCAACGCCGTTTTCAGTAGTTGGCATATTTTCGGTATAAAAAGTCGTAATATGAAACTGAAAATAGGTGCAAAGAGTCAGAATTCGGATAAAAAATCTCGCTCAGGAGTCAAATTTCCGACATTTCAGACATTTTGAAAACTGCAGGGGGGTTTGGGCAAAATATGAACCATCGCCGTTTACAGTAATTGACATATTTTCGGTATGAAACGTCGTAATTTGAAACAGAAAAAAGGCGCAGAGAGTTAGAATTCGGCTCAAAAATCACGCTCAGGACTCGAATTTCCGACATTTTGAAAACTGCAGGGGGGTTTGGCCAAAATATGGCCCATCGCCGTTTTCAGTAATTGGCATATTTTCGGTATGAAACGTCGTAATTTGAAACTGAAAATAGGTGCAGAGAGTCAGAATTAGGCTAAAAAATCACGCTCAGGAGTCAAATTTCCGACATTTCAGACATTTTGAAAACTGCAGGGGGGTTTGGGCAAAATATGACCCATCGCTGTTTTCAGTAATTGGCATATTTTCGGTATAAAAAGTCGTAATTTGAAACTGAAAATAAGTGCAGAGAGTCATAATCCGGATAATAAATCACGCTCAGGAGTTAAATTTCCGACATTTCAAACATTTTGAAAACTGCAGGGGGGGTTTGGGCAAAAAATGACCCATCGCAGTTTACAGTAATTGGCATATTTTCGGTATGAAACCTCATAATTTGAAACTGAAAATAGGTGCAGAGAGTCAGAATTCTGCTCAAAAATCACGTTCGGGAGTCAAATTTCCGACATTTCAGACATTTTGAAAACTGCAGGGGGGGTTTGGGCAAAATATGACCCATCACCGTTTTCAGTAATTGGCATATTTTCATTATGAAACGTCGTAATTTGAAACTGAAAATAGGTGCAGAGAGTAAGAATTTGGCTCAAAAATCACGTTCAGGAGTCAAATTTCGGACATTTCAGACATTTTAAAAACAGCAGCGGGGTTTGGGCAAAATATGACCCATCGCCGTTTTCAGTAATTGGCATATTTTCGGTATAAAAATTCGTAATATGAAACTGAAAATAGGTGCAAAGAGTCAGAATTCGGATTAAAAATCATGCTCAGGAGTCAAATTTCCGACATTTAAGACATTTTGAAAACTGCAGGGGGGTTTGGGCAAAATATGACCCATCGCCTTTTACAGTAATTGGCATATTTTCGGTATGAAACGTCGTAATTTGAAACAGAAAATAGGTGCAGAGAGTCAGAATTCGGCTCAAAAATCACGCTCAGGAGTCAAATTTCCGACATTTCAGACATTTTGAAAACTGCAGATGGGTTTGGGCAAAATAAGACCCATCGCCGTTTTCAGTAATTGGCATATTTTCGGTATGAAACTTCGTAATTTGAAACTGAAAAAAGATGCAGAGAGTCAGAATTCGGCTCAAAAATCACGCTCATGAGTCAAATTTTCGATATTTCAGACATTTGGAAAACTGCAGGGAGGTTTGGGCAAAATATGACCCAACGCCGTTTTCAGTAATTGACATATTTTCGGTATAAAAAGTCGTAATATGAAACTGAAAATAGGTGCAAAGAGTCAGAATTCGGATAAAAAATCACGCTCAGGAGTCAAATTTCCGACATTTCAAACGTTTTGAAAACTGCAGGGGGTTTGGGCAAAATATGACCCATCGCCGTTTACAGTAATTGACATATTTTCGGTATGAAACGTCGTAATTTGAAACAGAAAAAAGGCGCAGAGAGTCAGAATTCGGCTCAAAAATCACGCTCAGGAGTCAAATTTCCGACATTTCAGACATTTTGAAAACTGCAGGGGGTTTGGGCAAAATATGAACCATCGCCGTTTACAGTAATTGACATATTTTCGGTATGAAACGTCGTAATTTGAAACAGAAAATAGATGCAGAGAGTCAGAATTCGGCTCAAAAATCACGCTCAGGAGTCAAATTTCCGACATTTCAGACATTTTGAAAACTGCAGAGGGGTTTGGGCAAAATATGACCCATCGCCGTTTTCAGTAATTGGCATATTTTCGGTATGAAACGTCGTAATTTGAAACTGAAAAAAGATGCAGAGAGTCAGAATTCGGCTCAAAAATCACGCTCATGAGTCAATTTTTCGATATTTCAGACATTTGGAAAACTGCAGGGAGGTTTGTGCAAAATATGACTGTTACAACTGATATGAGTGGGGCTTCTATGGGGTACTGGTACTATTAAGGGGTAAAGGTAGTTAGAAGACAAGAGTATCAAATATGGGAGAGCTAAAAGGCCCGGCCCCCAAAATAAGCTATCCACAGTAGTAATAACTTGCTACAAGACCATATATGTTAGTCTAAGGGTTGATCACTGCGCTCCCACCTTGGAAGAAGAGATACTCTGTAATTCATGTACTTATTTATTAACCCCTTAACAACCCCCCATATACACTCACACTAATAACAATAATAATAATTACTTTACCACACTATCTTACGTTAAAAGCCTTGGTCCACATAGACAGGATACAAGGTTTACACTAATAACAATCTAGGGTAAAGTACTACTGGATAAGCACTGAAGCTGGATGCAGCTTAGGGTAGTGAGACCATGTGGTACCCTAATACAAAACACAACACTCAGGGTAAACAAAACACTGGCAAATACTAACCCCAGGTCTCACCAATAGTTACTACCAGAGTAGGTACACTTACTAATACCCCGTACTTAGCCTAAGGATACAGGAACTTCAGGTAAGGGAAATAAGTAAGAGGAGAAGGGAGGAGAGTAGGGGGTGCAGCCACAGAGTAGGTCTTATCCGCACGACACCAGCCAGAGAGAAGAGCGAGCTAGCGACCCGCTGCCTCCCTCATGTCGTGGTGCCGGAAGGAGCCTAATTGATCGTGCAGCTAAGCACATTAAAGATCTTCCCCTATGCAACGTATTGTTACTTTATGAATGATTAGAAAGTATTAGTAAGCAAAGTTGGTGCCTATGTTATTATTTAATAATCAACCCCAGCTCAGTCTTTAAATGCTCTTTGAGAAACAATAATAGTCTTACGTCTGGCAGGGAAGATACAAACAATTGACATTCTAGATGCCCAACTGTACTACCAGAAAGTTTAATAGCTCAATTTTGACCTCTGGTTTCCACTGGAGAACCCAGGGTCGTAACAATGACCCAATGCCGTTTTCAGTAATTGGCATATTTTCGGTATAAAAAGTCGTAATATGAAACTGAAAATAGGTGCAAAGAGTAAGAATTCGGATAAAAAATCACGCTCAGGAGTCAAATTTCCGACATTTCAGACATTTTGAAAACTGCAGGGGGTTTGGGCAAAATATGAGCCATCGCCGTTTACAGTAATTGACATATTTTCGGTATGAAACATCGTAATTTGAAACAGAAAAAAGGCGCAGAGAGTCAGAATTCGGCTCAAAAATCACGCTCAGGAGTCAAATTTCCGACATTTCAGACATTTTGAAAACTGCAGGGGGGTTTGGGTAAAATATGACCCATCGCCGTTTTCAGTAATTGGCATATTTTCGGTATAAAAAGTCGTAATATGAAACAGAAAATAGGTGCAGAGAGTCAGAATTAGGCTCAAAAATCACGCTCAGGAGTCAAATTTCCGACATTTCAGACATTTTGAAAACTGCAGGGGGGTTTGGGCAAAATATGACCCATCGCCGTTTTCAGTAATTGGCATATTTTCGGTATGAAACGTCGTAATTTGAAACTGAAAATGATGCAGAGTCAGAATTCGGCTCAAAAATCACGCTCATGAGTCAAATTTGCAACATTTCAGACATTTGGCAAACTGCAGGGAGGTTTGGGCAAAATATGACCCATCGCCGTTTTCAGTAATTGGCATATTTTCGGTATGAAAAGTCGTAATATGAAACTAAAAATAGGTGCAAAGAGTCAGAATTAGGCTCAAAAATCACGCTCACGAGTCAAATTTCCGACATTTCAGACATTTTGAAAACTGCAGGGGGGTTTGGGCAAAATATGACCCATCGCCGTTTTCAGTAATTGGCATATTTTCTGTATGAAACGTCGTAATTTGAAACTGAAAAAAGATGCAGAGAGTCAGAATTCGGCTCAAAAATCACGCTCATGAGTCAAATTTGCAACATTTCAGATATTTGGCAAATTGCAGGGAGATTTGGGCCAAATATGACCCATCGCCGTTTTCAGTAATTGGCATATTTTCGGTATGAAAATTCGTAATATGAAACTGAAAATAGGTGCAAAGAGTCAGAATTCGGATAAAAAATCACGCTCAGGAGTCAAATTTCCGACATTTCAGACATTTTGAAACCTGCAGGGGGGTTTGGGTAAAATATGACCCATCGCCGTTTTCAGTAATTGGCATATTTTCGGTATAAAAAATCGTAATATGAAACAGAAAATAGGTGCAGAGAGTCGGAATTCGGCTCAAAAATCACGCTCATTAGTCAAATTTCCGACATTTCAGACATTTTGAAAACTGCAGGGGGGTTAAGGCAAAATATGACCCATCGCTGTTTACAGAAATTGGCATATTTTGGTATGAAACGTCGTAATTTGAAACTGAAAATAGGTGCAGAGAGTTAGAATTCGGCTCAAAAATCACGCTCATGAGTCAAATTTCCGACACTTCAGACATTTTAAAAACTGCAGGGAGGTTTGGGCAAAATATGACTCATCGCCGTTTTCTGTAATTGGCATATTTTCTTTATAAAATTCGTAATTTGAAACTGAAAATAGGTGCAGAGAGTCAGAATTCGGCTCAAAAATCACGCTCAGGGGTCAAATTTCCGACATTTCAGACATTTTGAAAACTGCAGGGGGGTTTGGGCAAAAAATGACCCATCGCAGTTTACAGTAATTGGCCTATTTTCGGTATGAAACGTCGTAATTTGAAACTGAAAATAGGTGCAGAGAGTCAGAATTCTGCTCAAAAATCACGATCGGAAGTCAAATTTCCGACATTTCAGACATTTTGAAAACTGCAGGGGGGGTTTGGGCAAAATATGACCCATCACCGTTTTCAGTAACTGGCATATTATTATTATGAAACGTCGTAATTTGAAACTGAAAATAGGTGCAGAGAGTAAGAATTTGGCTCAGAAACCACGTTCAGGAGTCAAATTTCCGACATTTCAGACATTTTAAAAACAGCAGCGGGGTTTGGGCAAAATATGACCCATCGCCGTTTTCAGTAATAGGCATATTTTCGGTATAAAAAGTCGTAATTTGAAACTGAAAAAAGGTGCAGAGAGTCAGAATTCGGGTCAAAAATCACGCTCAGGAGTCAAATTTCCGACATTTCAGACATTTTGAAAACTGCAGGGGGGTTTGGGCAAAATATGACCCATCGCTGTTTACAGTAATTGGCATATTTTCGGTATGAAACGTCGTAATTTGAAACTGAAAAAAGATGCAGAGAGTCAGAATTCGGCTCAAAAATCACGCTCATGAGTCAAATTTCCGACATTTCAGACATTTGGAAAACTGCAGGGAGGTTTGGGCAAAATATGACCCATCGCCGTTTTCAGTAATTGGCATATTTTCGGTATAAAAATTCGTAATATGAAACTGAAAATAGGTGCAAAGAGTCAGAATTCGGATAAAAAATCATGCTCTGGAGTCAAATTTCCGACATTTAGGACATTTTGAAAACTGCAGGGGGGTTTGGGCAAAATATGACCCATCGCCGTTTACAGTAATTGGCATATTTTCGGTATAAAAAGTCGTAATATGAAACAGAAAATAGGTGCAGAGAGTTAGAATTTGGCTCAAAAATCACGCTCAGGAGTCAAATTTCCGACATTTCAGACATTTTGAAAACTACAGAGGGGTTTGGGCAAAATATGACCCATCGCCGTTTACAGTAATTGACATATTTTCGGTATGAAACGTCGTAATTTGAAACAGAAAAAAGGCGCAGAGAGTCAGAATTCGGCTCAAAAATCACACTCAGGAGTCAAATTTCCGACATTTCAGACATTTTGAAAACTGCAGGGGGGTTTGGGTAAAATATGACCCATCGCCGTTTTCAGTAATTGGCATATTTTCGGTATAAAAAGTCGTAATATAAAACAGAAAATAGGTGCAGAGAGTCAGAATTAGGCTCAAAAATCACGCTCAGGAGTCAAATTTCCGACATTTCAGACATTTTGAAAACTGCAGGGGGGTTTGGGCAAAATATGACCCATCGCCGTTTTCAGTAATTGGCATATTTTCGGTATGAAACGTCGTAATTTGAAACTGAAAATGATGCAGAGAGTCAGAATTCGGCTCAAAAATCACGCTCATGAGTCAAATTTGCAACATTTCAGACATTTGGCAAACTGCAGGGAGGTTTGGGCAAAATATGACCCATCGCCGTTTTCAGTAATTGGCATATTTTCGGTATGAAAAGTCGTAATATGAAACTGAAAATAGGTGCAAAGAGTCAGAATTAGGCTCAAAAATCACGCTCACGAGTCAAATTTCCGACATTTCAGACATTTTGAAAACTGCAGGGGGGTTTGCGCAAAATATGACCCATCGCCGTTTTCAGTAATTGGCATATTTTCTGTATGAAACGTCGTAATTTGAAACTGAAAAAAGATGCAGAGAGTCAGAATTCGGCTCAAAAATCACGCTCATGAGTCAAATTTGCAACATTTCAGACATTTGGCAAATTGCAGGGAGGTTTGGGCCAAATATGACCCATCGCCGTTTTCAGTAATTGGCATATTTTCGGTATGAAAAGTCGTAATATGAAACTGAAAATAAGTGCAAAGAGTCAGAATTCGGATAAAAAATCACGCTCAGGAGTCAAATTTGCAACATTTCAGACATTTGGCAAATTGCAGGGAGGTTTGGGCAAAATATGACCCATCACCGTTTTCAGTAATTGGCATATTTTCATTACGAAACGTCGTAATTTGAAACTGAAAATAGGTGCAGAGAGTAAGAATTTGGCTCAGAAATCACGTTCAGGAGTCAAATTTCAGACATTTTAAAAACAGCAGCGGGGTTTGGGCAAAATATGACCCATCGCCGTTTTCAGTAATTGGCATATTTTCGGTATAAAAAGTCGTAATTTGAAACTGAAAATAGGTGCAGAGAGTCAGAATTCGGCTCAAAAATCACGCTCAGGAGTCAAATTTCCGACATTTCAGACATTTTGAAAACTGCAGGGGGGTTTGGGCAAAATATGACCCATCGCTGTTTACAGTAATTGGCATATTTTCGGTATGAAACGTCGTAAATTGAAATTGAAAAAAGATGCAGAGAGTCAGAATTCGGCTCAAAAATCACGCTCATGAGTCAAATTTCCGACATTTCAGACATTTGGAAAACTGCAGGGAGGTTTGGGCAAAATATGACCCATCGCCGTTTTCAGTAATTGGCATATTTTCGGTATAAAAATTCGTAATATGAAACTGAAAATAGGTGCAAAGAGTCAGAATTCGGATAAAAAATCATGCTCAGGAGTCAAATTTCCGACATTTAGGACATTTTGAAAACTGCAGGGGGGTTTGGGCAAAATATGACCCATCGCCGTTTACAGTAATTGGCATATTTTCGGTATAAAAAGTCGTAATATGAAACAGAAAATAGGTGCAGAGAGTTAGAATTTGGCTCAAAAATCACGCTCAGGAGTCAAATTTCCGACATTTCAGACATTTTGAAAACTACAGAGGGGTTTGGGCAAAATATGACCCATCGCAGTTTTCAGTAATTGGCATATTTTAGGTATGAAACGTCGTAATTTGAAAATGAAAATAGGTGCAGAGAGTAAGAATTTGGCTCAAAAATCACGCTCAGGAGTCAAATTTCCGACATTTCAGACATTTTGAAAACAGCAGGGGGGTTTGGGCAAAATATGACCCATCGCCGTTTTCAGTAATTGGCATATTTTCGGTATAAAAAGTCGTAATTTGAAACTGAAAATAGGTGCAGAGAGTCAGAATTCGGATAAAAAATCACGCTCAGGAGTCAAATTTCCGACATTTCAGACATTTTGAAAACTGTAGGGGGGTTTGGCCAAAATATGACCCATCACCGTTTTCAGTAATTGGCATATTTTCATTATGAAACGTCGTAATTTGAAACTGAAAATAGGTGCAGAGAGTAAGAATTTGGCTCAAAAATCACATTCAGGAGTCAAATTTCCGACATTTCAGACATTTTAAAAACAGCAGCGGGGTTTGGGCAAAATATGACCCATCGCCGTTTTCAGTAATTGGCATATTTTCGGTATAAAAATTCGTAATATGAAACTGAAAATAGGTGCAAAGAGTCAGAATTCGGATAAAAAATCATGCTCAGGAGTCAAATTTCCGACATTTAAGACATTTTGAAAACTGCAGGGGTGTTTGGGCAAAATATGACCCATCGCTGTTTACAGTAATTGGCATATTTTCGGTATGAAACGTCGTAATTTGAAACTGAAAAAAGGTGCAGAGAGTCAGAATTCGGCTCAAAAATCACGCTCATGAGTCAAATTTCCGACATTTCAGACATTTGGAAAACTGCAGGGAGGTTTGGGCAAAATAAGACCCATCGCCGTTTTCAGTAATTGGCATATTTTCGGTATAAAAATTCGTAATATGAAACTGAAAATAGGTGCAAAGAGTCAGAATTCGGATAAAAAATCATGCTCAGGAGTCAAATTTCCGACATTTAAGACATTTTGAAAACTGCAGGGGGGTTTGGGCAAAATATGACCCATCGCCGTTTACAGTAATTGGCATATTTTCGGTATGAAACGTCGTAATTTGAAACAGAAAATAGGTGCAGAGAGTCAGAATTCGGCTCAAAAATCACGCTCAGGAGTCAAATTTCCGACATTTCAGACATTTTGAAAACTGCAGGGGGGTTTGGGCAAAATATGACCCATCGCTGTTTTCAATAATTGGCATATTTTCGGTATAAAAAGTCGTAATATGAAACAGAAAATAGGTGCAGAGAGTCAGAATTTGGCTCAAAAATCACGCTCAGGAGTCAAATTTCCGACATTTCAGACATTTTGAAAACTGCAGGGGGATTTGGGCAAAATATGACCCATCGCCGTTTTCAGTAATTGGCATATTTTCGGTATAAAAAGTCGTAATATGAAACAGAAAATAGGTGCAGAGAGTCAGAATTCGGCTCAAAAATCACGCTCAGGAGCCAAATTTCCGACACTTCAAACATTTTAAAAACTGCAGGGAGGTTTGGGCAAAATATGACCCATCGCTGTTTTCAGTAATTGGCATATTTTCTTTATAAAATTCGCAATTTGAAACTGAAAATAGGTGCAGAGAGTCAGAATTCGGATAAAAAATCACGCACAGGAGTCAAATTTCCGACATTTCAGACATTTTGAAAACTGCAGGGGGGTTTGAGCAAAATATGACCCATCGCCGTTTTCAGTAATTGGCATATTTTCGGCATGAAACGTCGTAATTTGAAACTGAAAATAGGTGCAGAGAGTCTGAATTCGGCTCAAAAATCACGCATAGGAGTCAAATTTCCGACATTTCAGACATTTTGAAAACTGCAGGGGGGTTTAGGCAAAATATGAACGATCGCTGTTTTCAGTAATTGGCATATTTTCGGTATAAAAAGTCGTATTTTGAAACTGAAAATAGGTGCAGAGAGTGAGAATTTGGATAAAAAATCACGCTCAGGTGTCAAATATCCGACATTTCAGACATTTTGAAAACTGCAGGGAGGTTTGGGCAAAATATGACCCATCGCCGTTTACAGTAATTGACATATTTTCGGTATGAAACGTCGTAATTTGAAACTGAAAAAAGATGCAGAGAGTCAGAATTCGGCTCAAATATCACGCTCATGAGTCAAAATTCCGACATTTCAGACATTTGGAAAACTGCAGGGAGGTTTGGGCAAAATATGACCCATCGCCGTTTTCAGTAATTGACATATTTTCGGTATAAAAAGTCGTAATATGAAACTGAAAATAGGTGCAAAGAGTCAGAATTCGGATAAAAAATCATGCTCGGGAGTCAAATTTCCGACATTTCAGACATTTTGAAAACTGCAGGGGGTTTGGGCAAAATATGACCCATCGCCGTTTCCAGTAATTGGCATATTTTCGGTATGAAACGTCGTAATTTGAAACAGAAAGTAGGTGCAGAGAGTCAGAATTCGGCTCAAAAATCACGCTCAGGAGTCAAATTTCCGACATTTCAGACGTTTCGAAAACTGCAGGGGGGTTTGGGCAAAATATGACACATCGCCGTTTTCAGTAATTGGCATATTTTCGGTATAAAAAGTCGTAATATGAAACAGAAAATTGGTGCTGAGAGTCAGAATTCGGATAAAAAATCATGCTCAGGAGTCAAATTTCCGACATTTAGGACATTTTGAAAACTGCAGGGGGGTTTGGGCAAAATATGACCCATCGCCGTTTACAGTAATTGGCATATTTTCGGTATAAAAAGTCGTAATATGAAACAGAAAATAGGTGCAGAGAGTCAGAATTCGGCTCAAAAATCACGCTCGGGAGTCAAATTTCCGACATTTCAGACATTTTGAAAACTGCAGAGGGGTTTGGGCAAAATATGACCCTTCGCTGTTTACAGTAATTGGCATATTTTCGGTATGAAACGTCGTAATTTGAAACTGAAAATAGGTGCAGAGAGTCAGAATTCGGCTCAAAAATCACGCTCAGGAGTCAAATTTCCGACATTTCAGACATTTTGAAAACTGCAGGGGGGTTTGGTCAAAATATGACCCATCACAGTTTTCAGTAATTGGCATATTTTCGGTATGAAACGTCGTAATTTGAAACTGAAAATAGGTGCAGAGAGTCAGAATTCGGATAAAAAATCACGATCAGGAGTCAAATTTCCGACATTTCAGACATTTTGAAAACTGCAGGGGGGTTTGGTCAAAATATGACCCATCACAGTTTTCAGTAATTGGCATATTTTCGGTATAAAAATTCGTAATATGAAACTGAAAATAGGTGCAAAGAGTCAGAATTCGGACAAAAAATCATGCTCAGGAGTCAAATTTCCGACATTTAAGACATTTTGAAAACTGCAGGGGGGTTTGTACAAAATATGACCTATCGCCGTTTACAGTAATTGGCATATTTTCGGTATGAAACGTCGTAATTTGAAACAGAAAATAGGTGCAGAGAGTCAGAATTCGGCTCAAAAATCACGCTCAGGAGTCAAATTTCCGACATTTCAGACATTTTGAAAACTGCAGGGGGGTTTGGGCAAAATATGACCCATCGCTGTTTTCAATAATTGGCATATTTTCGGTATAAAAATTCGTAATATGAAACAGAAAATAGGTGCAGAGAGTCAGAATTTGGCTCAAAAATCACGCTCAGGAGTCAAATTTCCGACATTTCAGACATTTTGAAAACTGCAGGGGGATTTGGGCAAAATATGACCCATCGCCGTTTTCAGTAATTGGCATATTTTCGGTATAAAAAGTCGTAATATGAAACAGAAAATAGGTGCAGAGAGTCAGAATTCGGATAAAAAATCATGTTCAGGAGTCAAATTTCCGACATTTCAGACATTTTGAAAACTGCAGGGGGGTTTGGGCAAAATATGACCCATCGCCGTTTCCAGTAATTGGCATATTTTCGGTATGAAACGTCGTAATTTGAAACAGAAAATAGGTGCAGAGAGTCAGAATTCGGCTAAAAAATCACGCTCAGGAGTCAAATTTCCGACATTTCAGACGTTTCGAAAACTGCAGGGGGGGTTTGGGCAAAATATGACACATCGCCGTTTTCAGTATTTGGCATATTTTCGGTATAAAAAGTCGTAATATGAAACAGAAAATAGGTGCAGAGAGTCAGAATTCGGAAAAAAATCATGCTTAGTAGTCAAATTTCCGACATTTAGGACATTTTGAAAACTGCAGGGGGGTTTGGGCAAAATATGACCCATCGCCGTTTACAGTAATTGGCATATTTTCGGTATAAAAAGTCGTAATATGAAACAGAAAATAGGTGCAGAGAGTCAGAATTCGGCTCAAAAATCACGCTCGGGAGTCAAATTTCCGACATTTCAGACATTTTGAAAACTGCAGAGGGGTTTGGGCAAAATATGATCCATCGCCGTTTTCAGTAATTGGCATATTTTCGGTATGAAACGTCGTAATTTGAAACTGAAAATAGGTGCAGAGAGTAAGAATTTGGCTCAAAAATCACGTTCAGGAGTCAAATTTCCGACATTTCAGACATTTTAAAAACAGCAGGGGGGTTTGGGCAAAATATGACCCATCGCCGTTTTCAGTAATTGGCATATTTTCGGTATGAAACGTCGTAATTTGAAACTGAAAATAGGTGTAGAGAGTCAGAATTCGGCTCAAAAATCACGCTCAGGAGTCAAATTTCCGACATTTCAGACATTTTGAAAACTGCAGGGGGGTTTGGGCAAAATATGACCCATCGCTGTTTACAGTAATTAGCATATTTTCGGTATGAAACGTCGTAATTTGAAACTGAAAATAGGTGCAGAGAGTCAGAATTCGGTTCAAAAATCATGCTCAGGAGTCAAATTTCCGACATTTCAGACATTTTAAAAACTGCAGGGGGGTTTGGGCAAAATATGACCCATCGCTGTTTTCAGTAATTGGCATATTTTCGGTATGAAACGTCGTAATTTGAAACTGAAAATAGGTGCAGAGAGTCAGATTTCTGTTAAAAATCACGCTCAGGAGTCAAATTTCCGACATTTCAGACATTTTGAAAACTGCAGGGGGGTTTGGGCAAAATATGACCCATCGCTGTTTACAGTAATTGGCATATTTTCGGTATGAAACGTCGTAATTTGAAACTGAAAATAGGTGCAGAGAGTCAGAATTCGGCTCAAAAATCACGCTCAGGAGTCAAATTTACGACATTTCAGACATTTTGAAAACTGCAGGGGGGTTTGGTCAAAATATGACCCATCACAGTTTTCAGTAATTGGCATATTTTCGGTATGAAACGTCGTAATTTGAAACTGAAAATAGGTGCAGAGAGTCAGAATTCGGATAAAAAATCACGATCAGGAGTCAAATTTCCGACATTTTAGACATTTTGAAAACTGCAGGGGGGTTTGGGCAAAATATGACCCATCGCCGTTTTCAGTAATTGGCATATTTTCGGTATGAAACTTCGTAATATGAAACTGAAAAAAGATGCAGAGAGTCAGAATTCGGCTCAAAAATTATGCTCATGAGTCAAATTTCCGACATTTCAGACATTTTGAAAACTGCAGGGGGGTTTGGGCAAAATATGACCCATCGCCGTTCTCAGTAATTGGCATATTTTCGGTATAAAAAGTCGTAATATGAAACAGAAAATAGGTGCAGAGAGTCAGAATTCGGCTAAAAAATCACGCTCAGGAGTCAAATTTCCAACATTTCAGACATTTTGAAAACTGCAGGGGGTTTGGGCAAAATATGACCCATCGCTGTTTACAGTAATTGGCATATTTTGGTATGAAACGTCGTAATTTGAAACTGAAAATAGGTGCAGAGAGTCAGAATTCGGTTCAAAAATCACGCTCAGGAGTCAAATTTCCGACACTTTAGACATTTTAAAAACTGCAGGGAGGTTTGGGCAAAACATGACCCATCGCCGTTTTCAGTAATTGGCTTATTTTCTTTATAAAATTCGTAATTTGAAACTGAAAATAGGTGCAGACAGTCAGAATTCGGATAAAAAATCACGCTCAGGATTCAAATTTCCGACATTTCAGACATTTTAAAAACTGCAGGGGGGTTTGACAAAATATGACCCACCGCCGTTTTCAGTAATTGGCATATTTTTGGTGTGAAACTTCGTATTTTGAAACTGAAAATAGGTGCAGAGAGTCAAAATTTGGATAAAAAATCACGCTCAGGAGTCAAATTTTCGACATTTCACACATTTTGAAAACTGCAGGGGGGTTTGGGCAAAATATGACCCATCGCTGTTTTCAGTAATTGGCATATTTTTGGTATAAAAAGTCGTAATTTGAAACTGAAAATAAGTGCAGAGAGTCAGAATCCGGATAATAAATCACGCTCAGGAGTTAAATTTCCGACATTTCAGACATTTTGAAAACAGCAGGGGGTTTGGTCAAAATATGACCCATCGCCGTTTTCAGTAATTGGCATATTTGCGGTATAAAAATTCGTAATTTGAAACTGAAAATAGGTGCGGAGAGTCAGAATTCGGATAAAAAATCACGCTCAGGAGTCAAATTTCCGACATTTCAGATATTTTGAAAACTGCAAAGGGATTTGGGCAAAATATGACCCATCGCCGTTTTCAGTAATTGGCATATTTTCGGTATGAAACGTCGTAATTTGAAACTGAAAATAGGTGCAGAGAGTAAGAATTTGGCCCAAAAATCACGTTCAGGAGTCAAATTTCCGACATTTCAGACATTTTAAAAACAGCAGGGGGTTTGGTCAAAATGTGACCCATCGCCGTTTTCAGTAATTGGCATATTTTCGGTATAAAAAGTCGTAATTTGAAACTGAAAATAGGTGCAGAGAGTCAGAATTCGGCTCAAAACTCACGCTCAGGAGTCAAATTTCCGACATTTCAGACATTTGGAAAACTGCAGGGAGGTTTGGGCAAAATATGACCCATCGCCGTTTTCAGTAATTGGCATATTTTCGGTATAAAAATTCGTAATATGAAACTGAAAATAGGTGCAAAGAGTCAATATTCGGATAAAAAATCATGCTCAGGAGTCAAATTTCCGACATTTCAGACATTTTGAAAACTGTAGGGGGGTTTGGGCAAAATATGACCCATCGCCGTTTACAGTAATTGGCATATTTTCGGTATGAAACGTCGTAATTTGAAACAGAAAATAGGTGCAGAGAGTTAGAATTCGGCTCAAAAATCACGCTCAGGAGTCAAATTTCTGACATTTCAGACATTTTGAAAACTGCAGAGGGGTTTGGGCAAAATATGACCCATCTCTGTTTTCAGTAATTGGCATATTTTCGGTATAAAAATTCGTAATATGAAACAGAAAATAGGTGCAGATAGTCTGAATTCGGCTCAAAAATCACGCTCAGGAGTTAAATTTCCGACATTTCAGACATTTTGAAAACTGCAGAGGGGTTTGGGCAAAATATGACCCATCGCCGTTTTCAGTAATTGGAATATTTTCGGTATGAAACGTCGTAATTTGAAACTGAAAATAGGTGCAGAGAGTAAGAATTTGGCTCAAAAATCACGTTCAGGAGTCAAATTTAAGACATTTCAGACGTTTTGAAAACCGCAGGGGGGTTTGGGCAAAATATGACCCATCGCCGTTTTCAGTAATTGGCATATTTTCGGTATAAAAAGTCGTAATTTTAAACTGAAAATAGGTGCAGAGAGTCAGAATTCGGATAAAAAATCACGCTCAGGAGTCAAATTTCCGACATTTCAGACATTTTGAAAACTGCAGGGGGGTTTGGGCAAAATATGACCCATCGCTGTTTTCAGTAATTGGCATATTTTCGGTATGAACCCAGCAAACACAAATCATCTACACAACTTTCGCCTATCTCTTCCCATAGGTGTGGGAATGATTTGCATTGAGAATGGTGCAGGAGAGCCTTTGAGAAACTTTTACTCAAAAAATCCAAACACAAAGGTTTAATTATAAATTGTTTTTCTACAATTATTTTCTTCCAAATGTAAAACAAATAGTTTTTACATGTTTAATTATAAAATTTATGGTGTTTTTTTGTAAAATTCATTAATAAATTGTGAATGATATATATTGGCTGAGTGAAACCTTTAAAATCCATTTAGTTATAATATGAACAGAAAAAAGTAGTTTTCCAAATTTTCTAAAAATCGCTCTTTTTAACACAATTTGACTCCTTATGCATTCCACTAAACACTAATATCATGTTTAAATATATAATTTATGTATTATTCCCTAAGATAATTTATATAAATTATAAAAGTTGCTGGAAAGTGGTGAGAAAGAATCTGAAAACGTTTTGTTGTCTTATATTGGCGTGTTCTTATTAACTAGAGTGAGTAAGAGTGAGCGAGAGTGGGTAAGAGTGAGTAAGAGTGACTGAAGGTGAGTGAGAGTGCCAGAGAGTGTGTAAGTGTGAGTAAGAGTGAGTATAAGTAAGAGTGACTGAGAGTGAGTAAGAGTGACAGAGTAAGGGTGACAGAATGAGTAAGAGTGAGAGTAAAGTGATTGAGAGTAAGGGTGAGTATGAGAGTAAGAGTGATTGAGAGTTAGAGTGAGAGTAAGAGTGATTGAGAGTTAGTGAGAGTAAGAGTGATTGAGAGTAAGAGTGATTGAGAGTAAGAGTGATTGGGAGTAAGAGTGATTGAGAGTAAGAGTGATTGGGAGTAAGAGTGATTGGGAGTAGGAGTTAGAGTGAGAGTAGGAGTAAGAATGAGAATAAGAGTGATTGAGAGTAGGAGTGAGTAAGAGTAAGAATGAGAGTAAGAGTGATTGAGAGTAAGAGTGATTGAGAGTAAGAGTGATTGAGAGTAAGAGTGATTGGGAGTAAGAGTGATTGGGAGTAAGAGTAAGAGTGAGAGTAAGAGTAAGAATGAGAGTAGGAGTGATTGAGAGTAGGAGTGATTGGGAGTAGGAGTGATTGGGAGTAAGAGTAATTGAGAGTAAGAGTAATTGAGAGTAAGAGTATGAGAGTAAGAGTGAGAGAGTGAGTATGAATGGGTAAGGGTGACTGAGAGTGAGTAAGAGTGACAGAGTAAGAATGACAGAGTAAGAGTGATAGAGAGTAAGAGTGACAGAGAGTAAGAGTGACAGAGAGTAAGAGTGACAGAGAGTAAGAGTGACAGAGAGTAAGAGTGACAGAGAGTAAGAGTGACAGAGAGTAAGAGTGACAGAGTAAGAGTGAGTATGAGAGTGATTAAGGATGACTGAGAGAAAGAGTGAGTAATAGTGTGTAGGAGTGATTGAGAGTTAGAGTGAGAGTAAGAGTGATTGAGAGTTAGTGAGAGTAAGAGTGATTGAGAGTAAGAGTGATTGAGAGTAAAAGTGATTAAGAGTAAGAGTGATTGAGAGTAAGAGTGATTGGGAGTAAGAGTGATTGAGAGTAAGAGTGATTGGGAGTAAGAGTGATTGGGAGTAGGAGTAAGAATGAGAATAAGAGTGATTCAGAGTAAGAGTGAGTAAGAGTAAGAATGAGAGTAAGAGTGATTGAGAGTAAGAGTGATTGAGAGTAAGAGTGAGAGTAAGAGTGATTGGGAGTAAGAGTGATTGAGAGTAAGAGTGATTGGGAGTAAGAGTGATTGGGAGTAGGAGTAAGAATGAGAATAAGAGTGATTGAGAGTAAGAGTGATTAAGAGTAAGAATGAGAGTAAGAGTGATTGAGAGTAAGAGTGATTGAGAGTAAGAGTGATTGGGAGTAAGAGTGATTGGGAGTAAGAGTAAGAGTGAGAGTAAGAGTAAGAATGAGAATAAGAGTGATTGAGAGTAAGAGTGATTGGGAGTAAGAGTAAGAGTAAGAATGAGAGTAGGAGTGATTGAGAGTAGGAGTGATTGGGAGTAGGAGTGATTGGGAGTAAGAGTGATTGAGAGTAAGAGTAATTGAGAGTAAGAGTATGAGAGTAAGAGTGAGAGAGTGAGTATGAATGGGTAAGGGTGACTGAGAGTGAGTAAGAATGACAGAGTAAGAGTGACAGAGAGTAAGAGTGACAGAGAGTAAGAGTGACAGAGAGTAAGAGTGACAGAGAGTAAGAGTGACAGAGTAAGAGTGACAGAGAGTAAGAGTGACAGAGAGTAAGAGTGACAGAGAGTAAGAGTGACAGAGAGTAAGAGTGACAGAGTAAGAGTGACAGAGAGTAAGAGTGACAGAGAGTAAGAGTGACAGAGAGTAAGAGTGACAGAGAGTAAGAGTGACAGGAGTAAGAGTTACAGAGTAAGAGTGACAGAGAGTAAGAGTGACAGAGAGTAAGAGTGACAGAGAGTAAGAGTGACAGAGAGTAAGAGTGACAGAGTAAGAGTGACAGTGAGTAAGAGTGACAGAGTAAGAGTGACAGAGAGTAAGAGTGACAGAGAGTAAGAGTGACAGAGAGTAAGAGTGACAGAGTAAGAGAGTGAGAGTGATTATGAGAGAGTTAAGAGTGTGAGGTGTGAGAGGGTAGCAGGCCAGGGAGGCAGGATGTGTGGTCACAGGCGAGGCCTAGGCCTCGTGATCTCTAATGTTGGTTTTTATATATATGTTGGATTTTTTGTCCTGTTTCAAATTATAATTATTTAGCAGGAATGTAATAAGATATTGCACAGTATTAATGTGACAATAATATATGCATTATTTCCTTGATAATCAAACTTGTTGTTCAAAGATAATATACAATCTTTGAAGGAAAACATTTTGAGAGCGCGAGCTGGCAACACTGGGCTGGTGGGTGAGAGAGACATATGGTTAGTTGTACTCAGACCTTCAGTGGTGAAGGGTGTGTCCCAGCCGCCGCCACCAGCCGCCACCCGCCGCCACCCGCCGCCCACCACCAGCTGCCACCCGCCACCACCCACCACCAGCCGCCACCCACCACCAGCCGCCACCCGCCACCACTCACCACCAGCCGCCACCTGCCACCACCCACCACCAGCCGCCACCTGCCACCACCCACCACCAGCCGCCACCCGCCGCCACCCGCCACCCACCACCAGCCGCCACCCGCCGCCACCCGCCACCCACCACCAGCCGCCACCCGCCGCCACCCGCCACCCACCACCAGCCGCCACCCACCGCCAGCCGCCACCCGCCACCACCCACCACCAGCCGCCGACACCCGCCACCACCCACCACCAGCCGCCGCCACCCGCCACCACCCACCACCAGCCGCCGCCACCCGCCACCACCCACCACCAGCCGCCACCCGCCACCACCCACCACCAGCCGCCACCAGCCACCGCCACCCACCACCGCCACTCACCACCCGCCGCCACCACCCACCACCCGCCGCCACCACCCACCACCCGCCGCCACCCGCCACCCACCACCAGCTGCCACCCGCCACCACCCACCACCAGCCGCCGCCACCCGCCACCACCCACCACCAGCCGCCGCCACCCGCCACCACCCACCACCAGCCGCCGCCACCCGCCACCACCCACCACCAGCCGCCACCAGCCACCGCCACCCACCACCGCCACTCACCACCCGCCGCCACCACCCACCACCCGCCGCCACCCGCCACCCACCACCAGCCGCCACCCGCCACCACCCACCACCAGCCGCCACCCGCCACCACCCACCACCAGCCGCCACCCGCCACCACCCACCACCAGCCGCCACCCGCCACCAGCCGCCACCCGCCACCAGCCGCCACCCACCACCAGCCACCGCCACCCACCACCGCCACTCACCACCCGCCGCCACCACCCACCACCAGCCGCCACCCGCCACCACCCACCACCAGCCGCCGCCACCCGCCACCACCCACCACCAGCCGCCACCCGCCACCACCCACCACCAGCCGCCACCAGCCACCGCCACCCACCACCGCCACTCACCACCCGCCGCCACCACCCACCACCCGCCGCCACCCGCCACCCACCACCAGCCGCCACCCGCCACCACCCACCACCAGCCGCCGCCACCCGCCACCACCCACCACCAGCCGCCGCCACCCGCCACCACCCACCACCAGCCGCCGCCACCCGCCACCACCCACCACCAGCCGCCACCAGCCACCGCCACCCACCACCGCCACTCACCACCCGCCGCCACCACCCACCACCCGCCGCCACCCGCCACCCACCACCAGCCGCCACCCGCCACCACCCACCACCAGCCGCCACCCGCCACCACACACCACCAGCCGCCACCCGCCACCACCCACCACCAGCCGCCACCCACCACCAGCCGCCACCCACCACCAGCCACCGCCACCCACCACCGCCACTCACCACCCGCCGCCACCACCAACCACCAGCCGCCACCCGCCACCACCCACCACCAGCCGCCACCCGCCACCAGCCGCCACCCACCACCAGCCACCGCCACCCACCACCGCCACTCACCACCCGCCGCCACCACCCACCACCAGCCGCCACCCGCCACCACCCACCACCAGCCGCCGCCACCCGCCACCACCCACCATTAGCCGCCACCCGCCACCACCCACCACCAGCCGCCACCAGCCACCGCCACCCACCACCGCCACTCACCACCCGCCGCCACCACCCACCACCCGCCGCCACCCGCCACCCACCACCAGCCGCCACCCGCCACCACCCACCACCAGCCGCCGCCACCCGCCACCACCCACCACCAGCCGCCGCCACCCACCACCAGCCGCCATCAGCCACCGCCACCCACCACCGCCACTCACCACCCGCCGCCACCACCCACCACCCGCCGCCACCCGCCACCCACCACCAGCCGCCACCCGCCACCACCCACCACCAGCCGCCACCCGCCACCACCCACCACCAGCCGCCACCCGCCACCACCCACCACCAGCCGCCACCCACCACCAGCCGCCACCCACCACCAGCCACCGCCACCCACCACCGCCACTCACCACCGGCCGCCACCACCAACCACCAGCCGCCACCCGCCACCAGCCACCACCAGCCGCCACCTGCCACCACCCACCACCAGCCGCCACCCGCCGCCACCCGCCACCCACCACCAGCCGCCACCCGCCACCCACCACCAGCCGCCACCCGCCGCCACCCGCCACCCACCACCAGCCGCCACCCGCCACCACCCACCACCAGCCGCCACCCGCCACCAGCCACCGCCACCCACCACCGCCACCCGCCACCACCCACCACCAGCCGAAACCCGCCACCACCCGCCACCAGCCGCCACCCGCCACCAGCCACCGCCACCCACCACCGCCACTCACCACCCGCCGCCACCACCCACCACCAGCCGCCACCTGCCACCACCCACCACCAGCCGCCACCCGCCGCCACCCGCCACCCACCACCAGCCGCCACCCGCCGCCACCCGCCACCCACCACCAGCCGCCACCCGCCGCCACCCGCCACCCACCACCAGCCGCCACCCACCACCAGCCGCCACCCGCCACCACCCACCACCAGCCGCCACCCGCCAACAGCCACCGCCACCCACCACTGCCACCCGACGCCACCACCCACCACCACCACCCACCAACACCAGCCGCCGCCGCCACCACCACCCACCACCACCGCCGCCACCACCCATCACCGCCGCCGCCACCACCACCCACCACCACCGCCGCCGCCACCACCCATCACCGCCGCCGCCGCCACCACCCACCACAGCCGCCGCCGACACCACCGCCACCACCCACCACAGCCACCACCACCCACCACCACCGCCGCCACCACCCACCACCACCAGCCGCCGCCGCCATCACCACCCACCACCACCGCCGCCACCACCACCCACCACCACCGCCGCCACCACCACCCACCACCACCGCCGCCACCACCCACCACCACCAGCCGCCGCCGCCACCACCACCCACCGCCAGCCGCCACCACTCATCACAGACGCCGCCACTGTCCGCCACCGCCACCACTGTCTGCCACCACCACCACTGTCCGCCCGCCGCCACCACTGTCCGCCCGCCGCCACCACTGTCCGCCCGCCGCCACCACTGTCCGCCCGCCGCCACCACTGTCCGCCCGCCGCCTCCACTGTCCGCCCGCCGCCTCCACTGTCCGCCCGCCGCCTCCACTGTCCGCCCGCCGCCTCCACTGTCCGCCCGCCGCCACCACTGTCCGCCCGCCGCCGCCACTGTTCGCCCGCCGCCGCCACTGTCCGCCCGCCGCCGCCACTGTTCGCCCGCCGCCGCCACTGTCCGCCCGCCGCCTCCACTGTCCGCCCGCCGCCACCACTGTCCGCCCGCCGCCACCACTGTCCGCCCGCCGCCACTACTGTCCGCCCGCCGCCTCCACTGTCCGCCCGCCGCCTCCACTGTCCGCCCGCCGCCTCCACTGTCCGCCCGCCGCCTCCACTGTCCGCCCGCCGCCACCACTGTCCGCCCGCCGCCGCCACTGTTCGCCCGCCGCCGCCACTGTCCGCCCGCCGCCGCCACTGTTCGCCCGCCGCCGCCACTGTCCGCCCGCCGCCTCCACTGTCCGCCCGCCGCCACCACTGTCCGCCCGCTCCGCCACTGTTCGCCCGCCGCCGCCACTGTCCGCCCGCCGCCGCCACTGTCCGCCACCGCCGCCACTGTCCGCCCGCCGCCACTGTCCACCACCGCCGCCAAAGCCGCCACGGTCCGCCCGCCGCCAAAGCCGCCACGGTCCGCCACAGCCGCCACTGTCCGCCACAGCCGCCACTGTCCGCCCGCCGCCACTGTCCGCGGGCCGCCACTATCCGCCACCGCCGCCACTGTCCTCCCGCCGCCACTGTCCGCCCGCCGCCACTGTCCGCCCGCCGCCGCCCTGTCCGCCCGCCGCCGCCCTGTCCGCCCGCCGCCACTATCCGCCACCGCCGCCACTGTCCGCCCGCCGCCACTATCCGCCACCGCCGCCACTGTCCGCCCGCCGCCACTGTCCGCCCGCCGCCACTATCCGCCACCGCCGCCACTGTCCGCCCGCCGCCACTGTCCGCCCGCTGCCACTGTCCGCCACCGTCACCACTCTCTGCCACCGCCACCACTGTCTACCACCGCCACCACTGTCCGCCCGCCGCCACCACTGTCCGCCCGCCGCCGCCACTGTCCGCCCGCCGCCGCCACTGTCCGCCCGCCGCTATTGTCCACCACCGCCGCCAAAGCCGACACGGTCCGCCCGCCGCCACTATCCGCCACAGCCGCCACTGTCCGCCCGCCGCCACTGTCCGCCCGCCGCCACCGCCGCCACTGTCCGCCCGCCGCCACTGTCCGCCCGCTGCCACTGTCCGCCACCGCCACCACTGTCTGCCACCGCCACCACTGTCCGCCCGCCGCCACCACTGTCCGCCCGCCGCCGCCACTGTCCGCCCGCCGCCGCCACTGTCCGCCCGCCGCCACTGTCCACCACCGCCGCCAAAGCCGCCACGGTCCGCCCGCCGCCACTATCCGCTACAGCCGCCACTGTCCGCCCGCCGCCACTGTCCGCCCGCCGCCACTATCCGCCACCGCCGCCACTGTCCGCCCGCCGCCACTATCCGCCACCGCCGCCACTGTCCGCCCGCCGCCGCCACTGTCCGCCCGCCGCCACTATCCGCCACCGCCGCCACTGTCCGCCCGCCGCCGCCACTGTCCGCCCGCCGCCACTATCCGCCACCGCCGCCACTGTCCGCCCGCCGCCGCCACTGTCCGCCCGCCGCCACTATCCGCCACCGCCGCCACTGTCCGCCACAGCCGCCACTCTCCGCCGTACAGCCTCCCCTCTCTCCGTTAGTAAATAATTATAATTGTTAGTAAATAATAAAAGAAATATAAATTATTAAATTTTTTTTACCCTTAAATTGGTTTTAATATTTAAATTGAAAATAATAATATAATATAAAATATAATAAAAATAATATAATATAAAATATAATTTAATTTCAAGAAATTTAACTTTAAACACAAAGATGTGAAAATGGTTCAGATTATTGGCTCAAACCTTTCATAAGAGATTCATATTGGTATATGAATGGATTATGAATGACTCATGTTAGGAGTGTAAAGTTGCCACAACATCTCAAGTTAGTGTTAGATACATATGTCTTGGTTATAAGTTTTGGAAACCTATTTAAGTCCACACACAATATCGTATCTGATACGATAAAACAAACGTTTCCAATACTTTCAAATACTTTCCAGATATGTTGTGGCAACCTAAAATTGTTTGCTGGGAAACGTCGTAATTTGAAACTGAAAATAGGTGCAGAGAGTCAGAATTCGGATAAAAAATCACGCTCAGGAGTCAAATTTCCGACATTTCAGACATTTTGAAAACTGGAGGGAGGTTTTGGCAAAATATGACCCATCGCCGTTCTTAGTAATTTGCATATTTTCGGTATGAAACGTCGTAATTTGAAACTGAAAATAGGTGCAGAGAGTCAGAATTCGGCTCACAAATCACGCTCAGGAGTCAAATTTTCGACATTTCAGACATTTTGTAAACTGCAGGGGGGGTTTGGGCAAAATATGACCCATCGCCGTTTTCAGTAATTGGCATATTTTCGGTATGAAACGTCTTAATTTGAAACTGAAAAAAGATGCAGAGTCAGAATTCGGCTCAAAAATCACGCTCATGAGTCAAATTTTCGATATTTCAGACATTTGGAAAACTGCAGGGAGGTTGGGCAAAATATGACCCAACGCCGTTTTCAGTAGTTGGCATATTTTCGATATAAAAAGTCGTAATATGAAACTGAAAATAGGTGCAAAGAGTCAGAATTCGGATAAAAAATCTCGCTCAGGAGTCAAATTTCCGACATTTCAGACATTTTGAAAACTGCAGGGGGGTTTGGGCAAAATATGAACCATCGCCGTTTACAGTAATTGACATATATTCGGTATGAAACGTCGTAATTTGAAACAGAAAAAAGGCGCAGAGAGTCAGAATTCGGCTCAAAAATCACGCTCAGGACTCGAATTTCCGACATTTCAGACATTTTGAAAACTGCAGGGGGGTTTGGGCAAAATATGACCCATCGCCGTTTTCAGTAATTGGCATATTTTCGGTATGAAACGTCGTAATTTGAAACTGAAAATAGGTGCAGAGAGTCAGAATTCGGCTCAAAAATCACGCTCAGGAGTCAAATTTCCGACACTTCAGACATTTTAAAAACTGCAGGGAGGTTTGGGCAAAATATGACTCATCGCCGTTTTCAGTAATTGGCATATTTTCTTTATAAAATTCGTAATTTGAAACTGAAAATAGGTGCAGAGAGTCAGAATTCGGATAAAAAATTACGCGCAGCAGTCAAATTTCCGACATTTCAGATATTTTAAAAACTGTAGGGGGGTTTGGGCAAAATATGACCCATCGCCGTTTTAAGTAATTGGCATATTTTCAGTATGAAACGTCGTAATTTGAAACTGAAAATAGGTGCAGAGAGTCAGAATTCAGCTCAAAAATCAAGCTCAGGAGCCAAATTTCCGACATTTCAGACATTTGGAAAACTGCAGGGGGTTTTGGGCAAAATATGACCGATCGCCGTTTTCAGTTATTGACATATTTTCGGTATAAAAAGTCGTAATATGAAACAGAAAATAGGTGCAGAGAGTCAGAATTCGGCTCAAAAATCACGCTCGGGAGTCATATTTCCGACATTTCAGACATTTTGAAAACTGCAGGGGGGTTTGGGCAAAATGTGACCCATCGCCGTTTACAGTAATTGGCATATTTTCGGTATGAAACGTCGTAATTTGAAACTGAAAAAAGATGCAGAGAGTCAGAATTCGGCTCAAATATCACGCTCAGGAGTCAAATTTCCGACATTTCAGACATTTGGAAAACTGCAGGGAGGTTTGGGCAAAATAAGACCCATCGCCGTTTTCAGTAATTGGCATATTTTCGGTATAAAAAGTCGTAATATGAAACTGAAAATAGGTGCAAAGAGTCAGAATTCGAATAAAAAATCATGCTCAGGAGTCAAATTTCCGACATTTCAGACATTTTGAAAACTGCAGGGGGGTTTGGGCAAAATATGACCCATCGCCGTTTACAGTAATTGGCATATTTTCGGTATGAAACGTCGTAATTTGAAACTGAAAAAAGATGCAGAGAGTCAGAATTCGGCTCAAATATCACGCTCATGAGTCAAATTTCCGACATTTCAGACATTTGGAAAACTGCAGGGAGGTTTGTGCAAAATATGACCCATCGCCGTTTCCAGTAATTGGCATATTTTCGGTATGAAACGTCGTAATTTGAAACAGAAAATAGGTGCAGAGATTCAGAATTCGGCTCAAAAATCACGCTCAGGAGTCAAATTTCCGACATTTCAGACGTTTCGAAAACTGCAGGGGTGTTTGGGCAAAATATGACCCATCGCCGTTTTCAGTAATTGGCATATTTTCGGTAAAAAAAAGTCGTAATATGAAACAGAAAATAGGTGCAGAGAGTCAGAATTCGGCTCAAAAATCAAGCTCGGGAGTCAAATTTCCGATATTTCAGACATTTTGAAAACTGCAGAGGGGTTTGGGCAAAATATGATCCATCGCCGTTTTCAGTAATTGGCATATTTTCGGTATGAAACGTCGTAATTTGAAACTGAAAATAGGTGCAGAGAGTAAGAATTTGGCTCAAAAATCACGTTCAGGAGTCAAATTTCCGACATTTCAGACATTTTGAAAACAGCAGGGGGGTTATGGCAAAATATGACCCATCGCCGTTTTCAGTAATTGGCATATTTTCGGTATGAAACGTCGTAATTTGAAACTGAAAATAGGTGCAGAGAGTCAGAATTCGGCTCAAAAATCAAGCTCAGGAGTCAAATTTCCGACATTTCATACATTTTGACAACTGCAGGGGGGTTTGGTCAAAATATGACCGATCGCCGTTTTCAGTTATTGACATATTTTCGGTATAAAAAGTCGTAATATGAAACAGAAAATAGGTGCAAAGAGTCAGAATTCGGCTCAAAAATCACGCTCGGGAGTCAAATTTCCGACATTTCAGACATTTTGAAAACTGCAGGGGGGTTTGGGCAAAATATGACCCATCGCCGTTTACAGTAATTGGCATATTTTCGGTATGAAACGTCGTAATTTGAAACTGAAAAAAGATGCAGAGAGTCAGAATTTGGCTCAAATATCACGCTCATTAGTCAAATTTCCGACATTTCAGACATTTGGAAAACTGCAGGGAGGTTTGGGCAAAATAAGACCCATCGCCGTTTTCAGTAATTGGCATATTTTCGGTATAAAAAGTCGTAATATGAAACTGAAAATAGGTGCAAAGAGTCAGAATTCGAATAAAAAATCATGCTCAGGAGTCAAATTTCCGACATTTCAGACATTTTGAAAACTGTAGGGGGGTTTGGGCAAAATATGACCCATCGCCGTTTCCAGTAATTGGCATATTTTCGGTATTAAACGTCGTAATTTGAAACAGAAAATAGGTGCAGAGAGTCAGAATTCGGCTCAAAAATCACGCTCAGGAGTCAAATTTGCGACATTTCAGACGTTTCGAAAACTTCAGGGGGGTTTGGGCAGAATATGACCCATCGCCGTTTTCAGTAATTGGCATATTTTCGGTAAAAAAAAGTCGTAATATGAAACAAAAAATAGGTGCAGAGAGTCAGAATTCGGCTCAAAAATCACGCTCGGGAGTCAAATTTCCGACATTTCAGACATTTTGAAAACTGCAGAGGGGTTTGGGCAAAATATGATCCATCGCCGTTTTCAGTAATTGGCATATTTTCGGTATGAAACGTCGTAATTTGAAACTGAAAATAGGTGCAGAGAGTAAGAATTTGGCTCAAAAATCACGTTCAGGAGTCAAATTTCCGACATTTCAGACATTTTGAAAACAGCAGGGGGGTTTGGGCAAAATATGACCCATCGCCGTTTTCAGTAATTGGCATATTTTCGGTATAAAACGTCGTAATTTGAAACTGAAAATAGGTGCAGAGAGTCAGAATTCGGTTAAAAAATCAAGCTCAGGAGTCAAATTTCCGACAGTTCAGACATTTGGAAAACTGCCGGGGGGTTTGGGCAAAATATGACCGATCGCCGTTTTCAGTTATTGGCATATTTTCGGTATGAAACGTCGTAATTTGAAACTGAAAATAGGTGTAGAAGGTCAGAATTCGGCTCAAAAATCACGCTCAGGAGTTAAATTTCCGACATTTCAGACATTTTGAAAACTGCAGGGGGGTTTGGGCAAAATATGACCCATCGCTGTTTACAGTAATTAGCATATTTTCGGTATGAAACGTCGTAATTTGAAACTGAAAATAGGTGCAGAGAGTCAGAATTCGGTTCAAAAATCATGCTCAGGAGTCAAATTTCCGACATTTCAGACATTTTAAAAACTGCAGGGGGGTTTGGGCAAAATATGACCCATCGCTGTTTTCAGTAATTGGCATATTTTCGGTATGAAACGTCGTAATTTGAAACTGAATATAGGTGCAGAGAGTCAGATTTCTGTTAAAAATCACGTTCAGGAGTCAAATTTCCGACATTTCAGAAATTTTGAAAACTGCAGGGGGGTTTGGGCAAAATATGACCGATCGCCGTTTTCAGTTATTGGCATATTTTCGGTATGAAACTTCGTAATTTAAAACTGAAAATAGGTGTAGAGAGTCAGAATTCGGCTCAAAAATCACGCCCAGGAGTCAAATTTCCGACATTTCAGACATTTTGAAAACTGCAGGGGGGTTTGGGCAAAATATGACCCATCGCTGTTTACAGTAATTAGCATATTTTCGGTATGAAACGTCGTAATTTGAAACTGAAAATAGGTGCAGAGAGTCAGAATTTGGTTCAAAAATCATGCTCAGGAGTCAAATTTCCGACATTTCAGACATTTTAAAAACTGCAGGCGGGTTTGGGCAAAATATGACCCATCGCTGTTTTCAGTAATTGGCATATTTTCGGTATGAAACGTCGTAATTTGAAACTGAATATAGGTGCAGAGAGTCAGATTTCTGTTAAAAATCACGCTCAGGAGTCAAATTTCCGACATTTCAGACATTTTGGAAACTGCAGGGGGGTTTGGCCAAAATATGATCCATCACCGTTTAGAGTAATTGGCATATTTTCGGTATGAAACGTCGTAATTTGAAACTGAAAATAGGTGTAGAGAGTCAGAATTCGGCTCAAAAATCACGCTCAGGAGTCAAATTTCCGACATTTCAGACATTTTGAAAACTGCAGGGGGGTTTGGTCCAAATATGACCCATCACAGTTTTCAGTAATTGGCATATTTTCGGTATGAAACGTCGTAATTTGAAACTGAAAATAGGTGCAGAGAGTCAGAATTCGGATAAAAAATCACGATCAGGAGTCAAATTTCCGACATTTCAGACATTTTGAAAACTGCAGGGGGGTTTGGGCAAAATATGACCCATCGCCGTTTTCAGTAATTGGCATATTTTCGGTATGAAACTTCGTAATATGAAACTGAAAAAACATGCAGAGAGTCAGAATTCGGCTCAAAAATTACGCTCATGAGTCAAATTTCCGACATTTCAGACATTTTGAAAACTGCAGGGGGGTTTGGGCAAAATATGACCCATCGCCGTTTTCAGTAATTGGCATATTTTCGGTATAAAAAGTCGTAATATGAAACAGAAAATAGGTGCAGAGAGTCAGAATTCGGCTCAAAAATCACGCTCAGGAGTCAAATTTCCAACATTTCAGACATTTTGAAAACTGCAGGGGGTTTGGGCAAAATATGACCCATCGCTGTTTACAGTAATTGGCATATTTTGGTATGAAACGTCGTAATTTGAAACTGAAAATAGGTGCAGAGAGTCAGAATTCGGCTCAAAAATCACGCTCAGGAGTCAAATTTCCGACACTTCAGACATTTTAAAAACTGCAGGGAGGTTTGGGCAAAACATGACCCATCGCCGTTTTCAGTAATTGGCTTATTTTCTTTATAAAATTCGTAATTTGAAACTGAAAATAGGTGCAGACAGTCAGAATTCGGATAAAAAATCACGGTCAGGATTCAAATTTCCGACATTTCAGACATTTTAAAAACTGCAGGGGGGTTTGACAAAATATGACCCACCACCGTTTTCAGTAATTGGCATATTTTCTGTGTGAAACTTCGTATTTTGAAACTGAAAATAGGTGCAGAGAGTCAGAATTTGGATAAAAAAATCACGATCAGGAGTCAAATTTTCGACATTTCAGACATTTTGAAAACAGCAGGGGGGTTATGGCAAAATATGACCCATCGCCGTTTTCAGTAATTGGCATATTTTCGGTATGAAACGTCGTAATTTGAAACTGAAAATAGGTGCAGAGAGTCAGAATTCGGCTCAAAAATCAAGCTCAGGAGTCAAATTTCCGACATTTCATACATTTTGACAACTGCAGGGGGGTTTGGTCAAAATATGACCGATCGCCGTTTTCAGTTATTGACATATTTTCGGTATAAAAAGTCGTAATATGAAACAGAAAATAGGTGCAAAGAGTCAGAATTCGGCTCAAAAATCACGCTCGGGAGTCAAATTTCCGACATTTCAGACATTTTGAAAACTGCAGGGGGGTTTGGGCAAAATATGACCCATCGCCGTTTACAGTAATTGGCATATTTTCGGTATGAAACGTCGTAATTTGAAACTGAAAAAAGATGCAGAGAGTCAGAATTTGGCTCAAATATCACGCTCATTAGTCAAATTTCCGACATTTCAGACATTTGGAAAACTGCAGGGAGGTTTGGGCAAAATAAGACCCATCGCCGTTTTCAGTAATTGGCATATTTTCGGTATAAAAAGTCGTAATATGAAACTGAAAATAGGTGCAAAGAGTCAGAATTCGAATAAAAAATCATGCTCAGGAGTCAAATTTCCGACATTTCAGACATTTTGAAAACTGTAGGGGGGTTTGGGCAAAATATGACCCATCGCCGTTTCCAGTAATTGGCATATTTTCGGTATTAAACGTCGTAATTTGAAACAGAAAATAGGTGCAGAGAGTCAGAATTCGGCTCAAAAATCACGCTCGGGAGTCAAATTTCCGACATTTCAGACATTTTGAAAACTGCAGAGGGGTTTGGGCAAAATATAATCCATCGCCGTTTTCAGTAATTGGCATATTTTCGGTATGAAACGTCGTAATTTGAAACTGAAAATAGGTGCAGAGAGTAAGAATTTGGCTCAAAAATCACGTTCAGGAGTCAAATTTCCGACATTTCAGACATTTTGAAAACAGCAGGGGGGTTTGGGCAAAATATGACCCATCGCCGTTTTCAGTAATTGGCATATTTTCGGTATAAAACGTCGTAATTTGAAACTGAAAATAGGTGCAGAGAGTCAGAATTCGGTTAAAAAATCAAGCTCAGGAGTCAAATTTCCGACAGTTCAGACATTTGGAAAACTGCCGGGGGGTTTGGGCAAAATATGACCGATCGCCGTTTTCAGTTATTGGCATATTTTCGGTATGAAACGTCGTAATTTGAAACTGAAAATAGGTGTAGAAGGTCAGAATTCGGCTCAAAAATCACGCTCAGGAGTTAAATTTCCGACATTTCAGACATTTTGAAAACTGCAGGGGGGTTTGGGCAAAATATGACCCATCGCTGTTTACAGTAATTAGCATATTTTCGGTATGAAACGTCGTAATTTGAAACTGAAAATAGGTGCAGAGAGTCAGAATTCGGTTCAAAAATCATGCTCAGGAGTCAAATTTCCGACATTTCAGACATTTTAAAAACTGCAGGGGGGTTTGGGCAAAATATGACCCATCGCTGTTTTCAGTAATTGGCATATTTTCGGTATGAAACGTCGTAATTTGAAACTGAATATAGGTGCAGAGAGTCAGATTTCTGTTAAAAATCACGTTCAGGAGTCAAATTTCCGACATTTCAGAAATTTTGAAAACTGCAGGGGGGTTTGGGCAAAATATGACCGATCGCCGTTTTCAGTTATTGGCATATTTTCGGTATGAAACTTCGTAATTTAAAACTGAAAATAGGTGTAGAGAGTCAGAATTCGGCTCAAAAATCACGCCCAGGAGTCAAATTTCCGACATTTCAGACATTTTGAAAACTGCAGGGGGGTTTGGGCAAAATATGACCCATCGCTGTTTACAGTAATTAGCATATTTTCGGTATGAAACGTCGTAATTTGAAACTGAAAATAGGTGCAGAGAGTCAGAATTCGGTTCAAAAATCATGCTCAGGAGTCAAATTTCCGACATTTCAGACATTTTAAAAACTGCAGGCGGGTTTGGGCAAAATATGACCCATCGCTGTTTTCAGTAATTGGCATATTTTCGGTATGAAACGTCGTAATTTGAAACTGAATATAGGTGCAGAGAGTCAGATTTCTGTTAAAAATCACGCTCAGGAGTCAAATTTCCGACATTTCAGACATTTTGGAAACTGCAGGGGGGTTTGGCCAAAATATGATCCATCACCGTTTAGAGTAATTGGCATATTTTCGGTATGAAACGTCGTAATTTGAAACTGAAAATAGGTGTAGAGAGTCAGAATTCGGCTCAAAAATCACGCTCAGGAGTCAAATTTCCGACATTTCAGACATTTTGAAAACTGCAGGGGGGTTTGGTCCAAATATGACCCATCACAGTTTTCAGTAATTGGCATATTTTCGGTATGAAACGTCGTAATTTGAAACTGAAAATAGGTGCAGAGAGTCAGAATTCGGATAAAAAATCACGATCAGGAGTCAAATTTCCGACATTTCAGACATTTTGAAAACTGCAGGGGGGTTTGGGCAAAATATGACCCATCGCCGTTTTCAGTAATTGGCATATTTTCGGTATGAAACTTCGTAATATGAAACTGAAAAAACATGCAGAGAGTCAGAATTCGGCTCAAAAATTACGCTCATGAGTCAAATTTCCGACATTTCAGACATTTTGAAAACTGCAGGGGGGTTTGGGCAAAATATGACCCATCGCCGTTTTCAGTAATTGGCATATTTTCGGTATAAAAAGTCGTAATATGAAACAGAAAATAGGTGCAGAGAGTCAGAATTCGGCTCAAAAATCACGCTCAGGAGTCAAATTTCCAACATTTCAGACATTTTGAAAACTGCAGGGGGTTTGGGCAAAATATGACCCATCGCTGTTTACAGTAATTGGCATATTTTGGTATGAAACGTCGTAATTTGAAACTGAAAATAGGTGCAGAGAGTCAGAATTCGGCTCAAAAATCACGCTCAGGAGTCAAATTTCCGACACTTCAGACATTTTAAAAACTGCAGGGAGGTTTGGGCAAAACATGACCCATCGCCGTTTTCAGTAATTGGCTTATTTTCTTTATAAAATTCGTAATTTGAAACTGAAAATAGGTGCAGACAGTCAGAATTCGGATAAAAAATCACGGTCAGGATTCAAATTTCCGACATTTCAGACATTTTAAAAACTGCAGGGGGGTTTGACAAAATATGACCCACCACCGTTTTCAGTAATTGGCATATTTTCTGTGTGAAACTTCGTATTTTGAAACTGAAAATAGGTGCAGAGAGTCAGAATTTGGATAAAAAAATCACGATCAGGAGTCAAATTTTCGACATTTCAGACATTTTGAAAACAGCAGGGGGGTTATGGCAAAATATGACCCATCGCCGTTTTCAGTAATTGGCATATTTTCGGTATGAAACGTCGTAATTTGAAACTGAAAATAGGTGCAGAGAGTCAGAATTCGGCTCAAAAATCAAGCTCAGGAGTCAAATTTCCGACATTTCATACATTTTGACAACTGCAGGGGGGTTTGGTCAAAATATGACCGATCGCCGTTTTCAGTTATTGACATATTTTCGGTATAAAAAGTCGTAATATGAAACAGAAAATAGGTGCAAAGAGTCAGAATTCGGCTCAAAAATCACGCTCGGGAGTCAAATTTCCGACATTTCAGACATTTTGAAAACTGCAGGGGGGTTTGGGCAAAATATGACCCATCGCCATTTACAGTAATTGGCATATTTTCGGTATAAAACGTC
The DNA here is from genome assembly GCF_040958095.1 of Procambarus clarkii. Taxonomy (NCBI): domain Eukaryota; kingdom Metazoa; phylum Arthropoda; class Malacostraca; order Decapoda; family Cambaridae; genus Procambarus; species Procambarus clarkii. Next base: position 1,303,703 of record NC_091151.1, read on the forward strand.
GTAATTTGAAACTGAAAAAAGATGCAGAGAGTCAGAATTTGGCTCAAATATCACGCTCATTAGTCAAATTTCCGACATTTCAGACATTTGGAAAACTGCAGGGAGGTTTGGGCAAAATAAGACCCATCGCCGTTTTCAGTAATTGGCATATTTTCGGTATAAAAAGTCGTAATATGAAACTGAAAATAGGTGCAAAGAGTCAGAATTCGAATAAAAAATCATGCTCAGGAGTCAAATTTCCGACATTTCAGACATTTTGAAAACTGTAGGGGGGTCTGGGCAAAATATGACCCATCGCCGTTTCCAGTAATTGGCATATTTTCGGTATTAAACGTCGTAATTTGAAACAGAAAATAGGTGCAGAGAGTCAGAATTCGGCTCAAAAATCACGCTCAGGAGTCAAATTTGCGACATTTCAGACGTTTCGAAAACTTCAGGGGGGTTTGGGCAGAATATGACCCATCGCCGTTTTCAGTAATTGGCATATTTTCGGTAAAAAAAAGTCGTAATATGAAACAAAAAATAGGTGCAGAGAGTCAGAATTCGGCTCAAAAATCACGCTCGGGAGTCAAATTTCCGACATTTCAGACATTTTGAAAACTGCAGAGGGGTTTGGGCAAAATATGATCCATCGCCGTTTTCAGTAATTGGCATATTTTCGGTATGAAACGTCGTAATTTGAAACTGAAAATAGGTGCAGAGAGTAAGAATTTGGCTCAAAAATCACGTTCAGGAGTCAAATTTCCGACATTTCAGACATTTTGAAAACAGCAGGGGGGTTTGGGCAAAATATGACCCATCGCCGTTTTCAGTAATTGGCATATTTTCGGTATAAAACGTCGTAATTTGAAACTGAAAATAGGTGCAGAGAGTCAGAATTCGGTTAAAAAATCAAGCTCAGGAGTCAAATTTCCGACAGTTCAGACATTTGGAAAACTGCCGGGGGGTTTGGGCAAAATATGACCGATCGCCGTTTTCAGTTATTGGCATATTTTCGGTATGAAACGTCGTAATTTGAAACTGAAAATAGGTGTAGAAGGTCAGAATTCGGCTCAAAAATCACGCTCAGGAGTTAAATTTCCGACATTTCAGACATTTTGAAAACTGCAGGGGGGTTTGGGCAAAATATGACCCATCGCTGTTTACAGTAATTAGCATATTTTCGGTATGAAACGTCGTAATTTGAAACTGAAAATAGGTGCAGAGAGTCAGAATTCGGTTCAAAAATCATGCTCAGGAGTCAAATTTCCGACATTTCAGACATTTTAAAAACTGCAGGGGGGTTTGGGCAAAATATGACCCATCGCTGTTTTCAGTAATTGGCATATTTTCGGTATGAAACGTCGTAATTTGAAACTGAATATAGGTGCAGAGAGTCAGATTTCTGTTAAAAATCACGTTCAGGAGTCAAATTTCCGACATTTCAGAAATTTTGAAAACTGCAGGGGGGTTTGGGCAAAATATGACCGATCGCCGTTTTCAGTTATTGGCATATTTTCGGTATGAAACTTCGTAATTTAAAACTGAAAATAGGTGTAGAGAGTCAGAATTCGGCTCAAAAATCACGCCCAGGAGTCAAATTTCCGACATTTCAGACATTTTGAAAACTGCAGGGGGGTTTGGGCAAAATATGACCCATCGCTGTTTACAGTAATTAGCATATTTTCGGTATGAAACGTCGTAATTTGAAACTGAAAATAGGTGCAGAGAGTCAGAATTCGGTTCAAAAATCATGCTCAGGAGTCAAATTTCCGACATTTCAGACATTTTAAAAACTGCAGGCGGGTTTGGGCAAAATATGACCCATCGCTGTTTTCAGTAATTGGCATATTTTCGGTATGAAACGTCGTAATTTGAAACTGAATATAGGTGCAGAGAGTCAGATTTCTGTTAAAAATCACGCTCAGGAGTCAAATTTCCGACATTTCAGACATTTTGGAAACTGCAGGGGGGTTTGGCCAAAATATGATCCATCACCGTTTAGAGTAATTGGCATATTTTCGGTATGAAACGTCGTAATTTGAAACTGAAAATAGGTGTAGAGAGTCAGAATTCGGCTCAAAAATCACGCTCAGGAGTCAAATTTCCGACATTTCAGACATTTTGAAAACTGCAGGGGGGTTTGGTCCAAATATGACCCATCACAGTTTTCAGTAATTGGCATATTTTCGGTATGAAACGTCGTAATTTGAAACTGAAAATAGGTGCAGAGAGTCAGAATTCGGATAAAAAATCACGATCAGGAGTCAAATTTCCGACATTTCAGACATTTTGAAAACTGCAGGGGGGTTTGGGCAAAATATGACCCATCGCCGTTTTCAGTAATTGGCATATTTTCGGTATGAAACTTCGTAATATGAAACTGAAAAAACATGCAGAGAGTCAGAATTCGGCTCAAAAATTACGCTCATGAGTCAAATTTCCGACATTTCAGACATTTTGAAAACTGCAGGGGGGTTTGGGCAAAATATGACCCATCGCCGTTTTCAGTAATTGGCATATTTTCGGTATAAAAAGTCGTAATATGAAACAGAAAATAGGTGCAGAGAGTCAGAATTCGGCTCAAAAATCACGCTCAGGAGTCAAATTTCCAACATTTCAGACATTTTGAAAACTGCAGGGGGTTTGGGCAAAATATGACCCATCGCTGTTTACAGTAATTGGCATATTTTGGTATGAAACGTCGTAATTTGAAACTGAAAATAGGTGCAGAGAGTCAGAATTCGGCTCAAAAATCACGCTCAGGAGTCAAATTTCCGACACTTCAGACATTTTAAAAACTGCAGGGAGGTTTGGGCAAAACATGACCCATCGCCGTTTTCAGTAATTGGCTTATTTTCTTTATAAAATTCGTAATTTGAAACTGAAAATAGGTGCAGACAGTCAGAATTCGGATAAAAAATCACGGTCAGGATTCAAATTTCCGACATTTCAGACATTTTAAAAACTGCAGGGGGGTTTGACAAAATATGACCCACCACCGTTTTCAGTAATTGGCATATTTTCTGTGTGAAACTTCGTATTTTGAAACTGAAAATAGGTGCAGAGAGTCAGAATTTGGATAAAAAAATCACGATCAGGAGTCAAATTTTCGACATTTCAGACATTTTGAAAACTGCAGGGGGGTTTGGGCAAAATATGACCCATCGCTGTTTTCAGTAATTGGCATATTTTTGGTATAAAAAGTCGTAATTTGAAACTGAAAATAAGTGCAGAGAGTCAGAATCCGGATAATAAATCACGCTCAGGAGTTAAATTTCCGACATTTCAGACATTTTGAAAACAGCAGGGGGTTTGGTCAAAATATGACCCATCGCCGTTTTCAGTAATTGGCATATTTGCGGTATAAAAAGTCGTAATTTGAAACTGAAAATAGGTGCGGAGAGTCAGAATTCGGATAAAAAATCACGCTCAGGAGTCAAATTTCCGACATTTCAGATATTTTGAAAACTGCAAAGGGATTTGGGCAAAATATGACCCATCGCCGTTTTCAGTAATTGGCATATTTTCGGTATGAAACGTCGTAATTTGAAACTGAAAATAGGTGCAGAGAGTAAGAATTTGGCCCAAAAATCACGTTCAGGAGTCAAATTTCCGACATTTCAGACATTTTAAAAACAGCAGGGGGGTTTGGGCAAAATATGACCCATCGCCGTTTTCAGTAATTGGCATATTTTCGGTATAAAAAGTCGTAATTTGAAACTCAAAATAGGTGCAGAGAGTCAGAATTCGGCTCAAAAATCACGCTCAGGAGTCAAATTTCCGACATTTCAGACATTTCGAAAACTGCAGGGGGGTTTGGGCAAAATATGACCCATTGCTGTTTACAGTAATTGGCATATTTTCGGTATGAAACGTCGTAATTTGAAACTGAAAATAGGTGCTGAGAGTCAGAATTCAGATAAAAAATCACGCTCAGGAGTCAAATTTCCGACATTTCAGACATTTTGAAAACTGGAGGGAGGTTTTGGCAAAATATGACCCATCGCCGTTTACAGTAATTGGCATATTTTCGGTATGAAACGTCGTAATTTGAAACTGAAAATAGGTGCAGAGAGTCAGAATTTAACTCAAAAATCACGCTCAGGAGTCAAATTTCCGACATTTCCGACATTTTGAAAACAGCAGGGGGGTTTGGGCAAAATATGACCCATCGCCGTTCTTAGTAATTTGCATATTTTCGGTATGAAACGTCGTAATTTGAAACTGAAAATAGGTGCAGAGAGTCAGAATTCGGCTCACAAATCACGCTCAGGAGTCAAATTTTCGACATTTCAGACATTTTGTAAAATGCAGGGGGGGGTTTGGGCAAAATATGACCCATCGCCGTATTCAGTAATTGGCATATTTTCGGTATGAAACGTCTTAATTTGAAACTGAAAAAAGATGCAGAGTCAGAATTCGGCTCAAAAATCACGCTCATGAGTCAAATTTTCGATATTTCAGACATTTGGAAAACTGCAGGGAGGTTGGGCAAAATATGACCCAACTCCGTTTTCAGTAGTTGGCATATTTTCGGTATAGAAAGTCGTAATATGAAACTGAAAATAGGTGCAAAGAGTCAGAATTCGGATAAAAAATCTCGCTCAGGAGTCAAATTTCCGACATTTCAGACATTTTGAAAACTGCAGGGGGGTTTGGGCAAAATATGAACCATCGCCGTTTACAGTAATTGACATATTTTCGGTATGAAACGTCGTAATTTGAAACATAAAATAGGTGCAGAGAGTCAAAATTCGGCTCAAAAATCACGCTCAGGAGTCAAATTTCCGACACTTCAGACATTTTAAAAACTGCAGGGAGGTTTGGGCAAAATATGACTCATCGCCGTTTTCAGTAATTGGCATATTTTCGGTATGAAACGTCGTAATTTGAAACAGAAAATAGGTGCAGAGAGTCAGAATTCGGATAAAAAATCACGCTCAGGAGTCAAATTTCCGACATTTAAGATATTTTGAAAACTGCAAAGGGATTTGGGCAAAATATGACCCATTGCCGTTTTCAGTAATTGGCATATTTTCGGTATGAAACGTCGTAATTTGAAACTGAAAATAGGTGCAGAGAGTAAGAATTTGACCCAAAAATCACGTTCAGGAGTCAAATTTCCGACATTTCAGACATTTTAAAAACAGCAGGGGGGTTTGGGCAAAATATGACCCATCGCCGTTTTCAGTAATTGGCATATTTTCGGTATAAAAATTCGTAATTTGAAACTGAAAATAGGTGCAGAGAGTCAGAATTCGGCTCAAAAATCAGGCTCAGGAGACAAATTTCCGACATTTCAGACATTTGGAAAACTGCAGGGAGGTTTGGGCAAAATATGACCCATCGCCGTTTTCAGTAATTGGCATATTTTCGGTATAAAAATTCGTAATATGAAACTGAAAATAGGTGCAAAGAGTCAAAATTCGGATAAAAAATCATGCTCAGGAGTCAAATTTCCAACATTTCAGACATTTTGAAAACTGCAGGGGGGTTTGGGCAAAATATGACCCATCGCCGTTTACAGTAATTGGCATATTTCGGTATGAAACGTCGTAATTTGAAACTGAAAATAGGTGCAGAGAGTCAGAATTCGGATAAAAAATCACGCTCAGGAGTCAAATTTCCGACATTTCAGACATTTTGAAAACTGGAGGGAGGTTTTGGCAAAATATGACCCATCGCCGTTTACAGTAATTGGCATATTTTCGGTATGAAACGTCGTAATTTGAAACTGAAAATAGGTGCAGAGAGTCAGAATTTGGCTCAAAAATCACGCTCAGGAGTCAAATTTCCGACATTTCCGACATTTTGAAAACAGCAGGGGGGTTTGGGCAAAATATGACCCATCGCCGTTCTTAGTAATTTGCATATTTTCGGTATGCAACGTCGTAATTTGAAACTGAAAATAGGTGCAGAGAGTCAGAATTCGTCTCACAAATCACGCTCAGGAGTCAAATTTTCGACATTTCAGACATTTTGTAAACTGCAGGGGGGGTTTGGGCAAAATATGACCCATCGCTGTTTTCAGTAATTTACATATTTTCGGTATGAAACGTCTTAATTTGAAACTGAAAAAAGATGCAGAGTCAGAATTCGGCTCAAAAATCACGCTCATGAGTCAAATTTTCGATATTTCAGACATTTGGAAAACTGCAGGGAGGTTGGGCAAAATATGACCCAACGCCGTTTTCAGTAGTTGGCATATTTTCGGTATAGAAAGTCGTAATATGAAACTGAAAATAGGTGCAAAGAGTCAGAATTCGGCTCAAAAATCACGCTCAGGAGTCAAATTTCCGACACTTCAGACATTTTAAAAACTGCAGGGAGGTTTGGGCAAAATATGACTCATCGCCGTTTTCAGTAATTGGCATATTTTCTTTATAAAATTCGTAATTTGAAACTGAAAATAGGTGCAGAGAGTCAGAATTCGGCTCAAAAATCACGCTCAGGAGTCAAATTTCCGACATTTCAGACATTTTGAAAACTGCAGGGGGGATTGGGCAATATATGACCCATCACCGTTTTCAGTAATTGGCATATTTTCATTATGAAACGTCGTAATTTGAAACTGAAAATAGGTGCAGAGAGTAAGAATTTGGCTAAAAAATCACGTTCAGGAGTCAAATTTCCGACATTTCAGACATTTTAAAAACAGCAGCGGGGTTTGGGCAAAATATGACCCATCGCCGTTTTCAGTAATTGGCATATTTTCGGTATAAAAATTCGTAATTTGAAACTGAAAATAGGTGCAGAGAGTCAGAATTCGGCTCAAAAATCAGGCTCAGGAGACAAATTTCCGACATTTCAGACATTTGGAAAACTGCAGGGAGGTTTGGGCAAAATATGACCCATCGCCGTTTTCAGTAATTGGCATATTTTCGGTATAAAAATTCGTAATATGAAAATGAAAATAGGTGCAAAGAGTCAAAATTCGGATAAAAAATCATGCTCAGGAGTCAAATTTCCGACATTTCAGACATTTTGAAAACTGCAGGGGGGTTTGGGCAAAATATGACCCATCGCCGTTTACAGTAATTGGCATATTTTCGGTATGAAACGTCGTAATTTGAAACTGAAAATAGGTGCAGAGAGTCAGAATTCGGATAAAAAATCACGCTCAGGAGTCAAATTTCAGACATTTCAGACATTTTGAAAACTGGAGGGAGGTTTTGGCAAAATATGACCCATCGCCGTTTACAGTAATTGGCATATTTTCGGTATAAAAAGTCGTAATTTGAAACTGAAAATAGGTGCAAAGAATCAGAATTCGGATAAAAAATCACGCTCAGGAGTCAAATTTCCGACATTTCAGACATTTTGAAAACTGCAGGGGGGTTTGGGCAAAATATGACCCATCGCCGTTCTTAGTAATTTGCATATTTTCGGTATGCAACGTCGTAATTTGAAACTGAAAATAGGTGCAGAGAGTCAGAATTCGGCTCACAAATCACGCTCAGGAGTCAAATTTTCGACATTACAGACATTTTGTAAACTGCAGGGGGGGTTTGGGCAAAATATGACCCATCGCTGTTTTCAGTAATTTACATATTTTCGGTATGAAACGTCTTAATTTGAAACTGAAAAAAGATGCAGAGTCAGAATTCGGCTCAAAAATCACGCTCATGAGTCAAATTTTCGATATTTCAGACATTTGGAAAACTGCAGGGAGGTTGGGCAAAATATGACCCAACGCCGTTTTCAGTAGTTGGCATATTTTCGGTATAGAAAGTCGTAATATGAAACTGAAAATAGGTGCAAAGAGTCAGAATTCGGATAAAAAATCTCGCTCAGGAGTCAAATTTCCGACATTTCAGACATTTTGAAAACTGCAGGGGGGTTTGGGCAAAATATGAACCATCGCCGTTTACAGTAATTGACATATTTTCGGTATGAAACGTCGTAATTTGAAACAGAAAATAGGTGCAGAGAGTCAGAATTCGGCTCAAAAATCACGCTCAGGAGTCAAATTTCCGACACTTCAGACATTTTAAAAACTGCAGGAGGTTTGGGCAAAATATGACTCATCGCCGTTTTCAGTAATTGGCATATTTTCTTTATAAAATTCGTAATTTGAAACTGAAAATAGGTGCAGAGAGTCAGAATTCGGCTCAAAAATCACGCTCAGGAGTCAAATTTCCGACATTTCAGACATTTTGAAAACTGCAGGGGGGTTTGGGCAATATATGACCCATCACCGTTTTCAGTAATTGGCATATTTTCATTATGAAACGTCGTAATTTGAAACTGAAAATAGGTGCAGAGAGTAAGAATTTGGCTCAAAAATCACGTTCAGGAGTCAAATTTCCGACATTTCAGACATTTTAAAAACAGCAGCGGGGTTTGGGCAAAACATGACCCATCGCCGTTTTCAGTAATTGGCATATTTTCGGTATAAAAAGTCGTAATTTGAAACTGAAAATAGGTGCAGAGAGTCAGAATTCGGCTCAAAAATCACGCTCAGGAGTCAAATTTCCGACATTTCAGACATTTTGAAAACTGCAGGGGGGTTTGGGCAAAATATGACCCATCGCTGTTTACAGTAATTGGCATATTTTCGGTATGAAACGTCGTAATTTGAAACTGAAAAAAGATGCAGAGAGTCAGAATTCGGCTCAAAAATCACGCTCATGAGTCAAATTTCCGACATTTCAGACATTTGGAAAACTGCAGGGAGGTTTGGGCAAAATATGACCCATAGCCGTTTTCAGTAATTGGCATATTTTCGGTATAAAAATTCGTAATATGAGACTGAAAATAGGTGCAAAGAGTCAGAATTCGGATAAAAAATCATGCTCAGGAGTCAAATTTCCGACATTTAAGATATTTTGAAAACTGCAGGGGGGTTTGGGCAAAATATGACCCATCGTCGTTTACAGTAATTGGCATATTTTCGGTATGAAACGTCGTAATTTGAAACAGAAAATAGGTGCAGAGAATCAGAATTCGGCTCAAAAATCACGCTCAGGAGTCAAATTTCCGACATTTCAGACATTTTGAAAACTGCAGCGGGGTTTGGGCAAAATATCACCCTTCGCTGTTTTCAATAATTGGCATATTTTCGGTATAAAAATTCGTAATATGAAACAGAAAATAGGTGCAGAGAGTCAGAATTTGGCTCAAAAATAACGCTCAGGAGTCAAATTTCCGACATTTCAGACATTTTGAAAACTGCAGAGGGGTTTGGGCAAAATATGACCCATCGCTGTTTTCAGTAATTGGCATATTTTCGGTATGAAACGTCGTAATTTGAAACTGAAAAAAGATGTAGAGAGTCAGAATTCGGCCCAAAAATCACGCTCATGAGTCAAATTTTCGATATTTCAGACATTTGGAAAACTGCAGGGAGGTTTGGGCAAAATATGACCCATCGCCGTTTTCAGTAATTGGCATATTTTCGGTATAAAAAGTCGTAATATGAAACTGAAAATAGGTGCAAAGAGTCAGAATTCGGATAAAAAACACGCTCAGGAGTCAAATTTCCGACATTTCAGACATTTTGAAAACTGCAGAGGGGTTTGGGCAAAATATGACCCATCGCTGTTTTCAGTAATTGGCATATTTTCGGTATGAAACGTCGTAATTTGAAACTGAAAAAAGATGCAGAGAGTCAGAATTCGGCTCAAAAATCACGCTCAGGAGTCAAATTTGCAACATTTCAGACATTTAGCAAACTGCAGGGAGGTTTGGGCCAAATATGACCCAGCGCCGTTTTCAGTAATTGACATATTTTCGGTATGAAACGTCGTAATTTGAAACTGAAAAAAGATGCAGAGAGTCAGAATTCGGCTCAAAAATCACGCTCATGAGTCAAATTTGCAACATTTCAGACATTTGGCAAACAGCAGGGAGGTTTGGGCAAAATATGACCCATCGCCGTTTTCAGTAATTGGCATATTTTCGGTATGAAAATTCGTAATATGAAACTGAAAATAGGTGCAAAGAGTCAGAATTAGGCTCAAAAATCACGCTCAGGAGTCAAATTTCCGAACATTTCAGACATTTTGAAAACTGCAGGGGGGTTTGGGCAAAATATGACCCATCGCCGTTTACAGTAATTGGCATATTTTCGGTATGAAACGTCGTAATTTGAAACAGAAAATAGGTACAGAGAGTTAGAATTCGGCTCAAAAATCACGCTCAGGAGTCAAATTTCCGACATTTTAGACATTTTGAAAACAGCAGGGGGGTTTGGGTAAAATATGACCCATCGCCGTTTTCAGTAATTGGCATATTTTCGGTATAAAAAGTCGTAATATGAAACAGAAAATAGGTGCAGAGAGTCAGAATTCGGCTAAAAAATCACGCTCATTAGTCAAATTTCCGACATTTCAGACATTTTGAAAACTGCAGAGGGGTTAAGGCAAAATATGACCCATCGCTGTTTACAGTAATTGGCATATTTTGGTATGAAACGTCGCAATTTGAAACTGAAAATAGGTGCAGAGAGTCAGAATTCGGCTCAAAAATCACGCTCAGGAGTCAAATATCCGACACTTCAGACATTTTAATAACTGCAGGGAGGTTTGGGTAAAATATGACTCATCGCCATTTTCTGTAATTGGCATATTTTCTTTATAAAATTCATAATTTGAAACTGAAAATAGGTGCAGAGAGTCAGAATTCGGCTCAAAAATCATGCTCAGGAGTCAAATTTCCGACATTTCAGACATTTTGAAAACTGCAGGGGGGGGGGGGGTTTGGGCAAAATATGACCCACCACCGTTTTCAGTAATTGGCATATTTTTATTATGAAACGTCGTAATATGAAACTGAAAATAGGTGCAGAGAGTAAGAATTTGGCTCAGAAATCGCGTTCAGGAGTCAAATTTCCGACATTTCAGACATTTTAAAAACAGCAGCAGGGTTTGGGCAAAATATGACCCATCGCCGTTTTCAGTAATTGGCATTTTTTCGGTATAAAAAGTCGTAATTTGAAACTGAAAATAGGTGCAGCGAGTCAGAATTCAGCTCAAAAATCACGCTCAGGAGTCAAATTTCCGACATTTCAGACATTTTGAAAACTGCAGGGGGGTTTGGGCAAAATATGACACATCGCTGTTTACAGTAATTGGCATATTTTCGGTATGAAACGTCGTAATTTGAAACTGAAAAAAGATGCAGAGAGTCAGAATTCGGCTCAAAAATCACGCTCATGAGTCAAATTTCCGACATTTCAGACATTTGGAAAACTGCAGGGAGGTTTGGGCAAAATATGACCCATCGCCGTTTTCAGTAATTGGCATATTTTCGGTATAAAAATTCGCAATATGAAACTGAAAATAGGTGCAAAGAGTCAGAATTCGGATAAAAAATCATGCTCAGGAGTCAAATTTCCGACATTTAGGACATTTTGAAAACTGCAGGGGGGTTTGGGCAAAATATGACCCATCGCCGTTTACAGTAATTGGCATATTTTCGGTATAAAAAGTCGTAATATGAAACAGAAAATAGGTGCAGAGAGTCAGAATTTGGCTCAAAAATCACGCTCAGGAGTCAAATTTCCGACATTTTAGACATTTTGAAAACTACAGAGGGGTTTGGGCAAAATTTGACCCATCGCTGTTTTCAGTAACTGGCATATTTTCGGTATGAAACGTCGTAATTTGAAACTGAAAATAGGTGCAGAGAGTAAGAATTTGGCTCAAAAATCGCATTCAGGAGTCAAATTTCCGACATTTCAGACATTTTAAAAACATCAGGGGGGTTTGGGCAAAATATGACCCATCGCCGTTTTCAGTAATTGGCATATTTTCGGTATAAAAAGTCGTAATTTGAAACTGAAAATAGGTGCAGAGAGTCATAATTCGGCTCATAAATCACGCTCAGGAGTCAAATTTCCGACATTTCAGACATTTTGAAAACTGCAGGGGGGTTTGGGCAAAATATGACCCATCGCTGTTTACAGTAATTGGCATATTTTCGGTATGAAACGTCGTAATTTGAAACTTAAAAAAGATGCAGAGAGTCAGAATTCGGCTCAAAAATCACGCTCATGAGTCAAATTTCCGACATTTCAGACATTTGGAAAACTGCAGGGAGGTTTGGGCAAAATATGACCCATCGCCGTTTTCAGTAATTGGCATATATTCGGTATAAAAATTCGTAATATGAAACTGAAAATAGGTGCAACGAGTCAGAATTCGGATAAAAAATCATGCTCAGGAGTCAAATTTCCGACATTTAAGATATTTTGAAAACTGCAGGGGGGTTTGGGCAAAATATGACCCATCGCCGTTTACAGTAATTGGCAAATTTTCGATATGAAACGTCGTAATTTGAAACAGAAAATAGGTGCAGAGAGTCAGAATTCGGCTCAAAAATCACGCTCAGGAGTAAAATTTCCGACATTTCAGACATTTTGAAAACTGCAGGGGGGTTTGGGCAAAATATGACCCATCGCTGTTTTCAATAATTGCCATATTTTCGGTATAAAAAGTCGTAATATGAAACAGAAAAAAGGTGCAGAGAGTCAGAATTTGGCTCAAAAATCACGCTCAGGAGTCAAATTTCCGACATTTCAGACATTTTGAAAACTGCAGAGGGGTTTGGGCAAAATATGACCCATCGCCGTTTTCAGTAGTTGGCATATTTTCGGTATAGAAAGTCGTAATATGAAACTGAAAATAGGTGCAAAGAGTCAGAATTCGGATAAAAAATCTCGCTCAGGAGTCAAATTTCCGACATTTCAGACATTTTGAAAACTGCAGGGGGGTTTGGGCAAAATATGAACCATCGCCGTTTACAGTAATTGACATATTTTCGGTATGAAACGTCGTAATTTGAAACAGAAAATAGGTGCAGAGAGTCAGAATTCGGCTCAAAAATCACGCTCAGGAGTCAAATTTCCGACACTTCAGACATTTTAAAAACTGCAGGGAGGTTTGGGCAAAATATGACTCATCGCCGTTTTCAGTAATTGGCATATTTTCTTTATAAAATTCGTAATTTGAAACTGAAAATAGGTGCAGAGAGTCAGAATTCGGCTCAAAAATCACGCTCAGGAGTCAAATTTCCGACATTTCAGACATTTTGAAAACTGCAGGGGGGTTTGGGCAATATATGACCCATCACCGTTTTCAGTAATTGGCATATTTTCATTATGAAACGTCGTAATTTGAAACTGAAAATAGGTGCAGAGAGTAAGAATTTGGCTCAAAAATCACGTTCAGGAGTCAAATTTCCGACATTTCAGACATTTTAAAAACAGCAGCAGGGTTTGGGCAAAATATGACCCATCGCCGTTTTCAGTAATTGGCATATTTTCGGTATAAAAAGTCGTAATTTGAAACTGAAAATAGGTGCAGAGAGTCAGTATTCGGCTCAAAAATCACGCTCAGGAGTCAAATTTCCGACATTTCAGACATTTTGAAAACTGCAGGGGGGTTTGGGCAAAATATGACCCATCGCTGTTTACAGTAATTGGCATATTTTCGGTATGAAACGTCGTAATTTGAAACTGAAAAAAGATGCAGAGAGTCAGAATTCGGCTCAAAAATCACGCTCATGAGTCAAATTTCCGACATTTCAGACATTTGGAAAACTGCAGGGAGGTTTGGGCAAAATATGACCCATAGCCGTTTTCAGTAATTGGCATATTTTCGGTATAAAAATTCGTAATATGAAACTGAAAATAGGTGCAAAGAGTCAGAATTCGGATAAAAAATCATGCTCAGGAGTCAAATTTCCGACATTTAGGACATTTTGAAAACTGCAGGGGGGTTTGGGCAAAATATGACCCATCGTCGTTTACAGTAATTGGCATATTTTCGGTATGAAACGTCGTAATTTGAAACAGAAAATAGGTGCAGAGAATCAGAATTCGGCTCAAAAATCACGCTCAGGAGTCAAATTTCCGACATTTCAGACATTTTGAAAACTGCAGCGGGGTTTGGGCAAAATATGACTCATCGCTGTTTTCAATAATTGACATATTTTCGGTATAAAAAGTCGTAATATGAAACAGAAAATAGGTGCAGAGAGTCAGAATTTGGCTCAAAAATAACGCTCAGGAGTCAAATTTCCGACATTTCAGACATTTTGAAAACTGCAGAGGGGTTTGGGCAAAATATGACCCATCGCCGTTTTCAGTAATTGGCATATTTTCGGTATAAAAAGTCGTAATTTGAAAATGAAAATAGGTGCAGAGAGTCAGAATTCGGCTCAAAAATCACGCTCAGGAGTCAAATTTCCGACATTTCAGACATTTTGAAAACTGCAGGGGGGTTTGGGCAAAATATGACCCATCGCTGTTTACAGTAATTGGCATATTTTCGGTATGAAACGTCGTAATTTGAAACTGAAAAAAGATGCAGAGAGTCAGAATTCGGCTCAAAAATCACGCTCATGAGTCAAATTTCCGACATTTCAGACATTTGGAAAACTGCAGGGAGGTTTGGGCAAAATATGACCCATAGCCGTTTTCAGTAATTGGCATATTTTCGGAATAAAAATTCGTAATATGAAACTGAAAATAGGTGCAAAGAGTCAGAATTCGGATAAAAAATCATGCTCAGGATTCAAATTTCCGACATTTAGGACATTTTGAAAACTGCAGGGGGGTTTGGGCAAAATATGACCCATCGTCGTTTACAGTAATTGGCATATTTTCGGTATGAAACGTCGTAATTTGAAACAGAAAATAGGTGCAGAGAATCAGAATTCGGCTCAAAAATCACGCTCAGGAGTCAAATTTCCGACATTTCAGACATTTTGAAAACTGCAGCGGGGTTTGGGCAAAATATGACTCATCGCTGTTTTCAATAATTGGCATATTTTCGGTATAAAAAGTCGTAATATGAAACAGAAAATAGGTGCAGAGAGTCAGAATTTGGCTCAAAAATAACGCTCAGGAGTCAAATTTCCGACATTTCAGACATTTTGAAAACTGCAGAGGGGTTTGGGCAAAATATGACCCATCGCTGTTTTCAGTAATTGGCATATTTTCGGTATGAAACGTCGTAATTTTAAACTGAAAAAAGATGTAGAGAGTCAGAATTCGGCCCAAAAATCACGCTCATGAGTCAAATTTTCGATATTTCAGACATTTGGAAAACTGCAGGGAGGTTTGGGCAAAATATGACCCATCGCCGTTTTCAGTAATTGGCATATTTTCGGTATAAAAAGTCGTAATATGAAACTGAAAATAGGTGCAAAGAGTCAGAATTCGGATAAAAAACACGCTCAGGAGTCAAATTTCCGACATTTCAGACATTTTGAAAACTGCAGAGGGGTTTGGGCAAAATATGACCCATCGCTGTTTTCAGTAATTGGCATATTTTCGGTATAAAAAGTCGTAATATGAAACAGAAAATAGGTGCAGAGAGTCAGAATTCGGCTCAAAAATCACGCTCATTAGTCAAATTTCCGACATTTCAGACATTTTGAAAACTGCAGGGGGGTTAAGGCAAAATATGACCCATCGCTGTTTACAGTAATTGGCATATTTTGGTATGAAACGTCGCAATTTGAAACTGAAAATAGGTGCAGAGAGTCAGAATTCGGCTCAAAAATCACGCTCAGGAGTCAAATATCCGACACTTCAGACATTTTAATAACTGCAGGGAGGTTTGGGTAAAATATGACTCATCGCCGTTTTCTGTAATTGGCATATTTTCTTTATAAAATTCGTAATTTGAAACTGAAAATAGGTGCAGAGAGTCAGAATTCGGTTCAAAAATCATGCTCAGGAGTCAAATTTCCGACATTTCAGACATTTTGAAAACTGCAGGGGGGTTTGGGCAAAAAATGACCCATCGCAGTTTACAGTAATTGGCATATTTTCGGTATGAAACGTCGTAATTTGAAACTGAAAATAGGTGCAGAGAGTCAGAATTCTGCTCAAAAATCACGATCGGGAGTCAAATTTCCGACATTTCAGACATTTTGAAAACTGCAGGGGGGGGGGGGGGTTTGGGCAAAATATGACCCACCACCGTTTTCAGTAATTGGCATATTTTTATTATGAAACGTCGTAATATGAAACTGAAAATAGGTGCAGAGAGTAAGAATTTGGCTCAGAAATCACGTTCAGGAGTTAAATTTCCGACATTTCAGACATTTTAAAAACAGCAGCGGGGTTTGGGCAAAATATAACCCATCGCCGTTTTCAGTAATTGGCATTTTTTCGGTATAAAAAGTCGTAATTTGAAACTGAAAATAGGTGCAGCGAGTCAGAATTCAGCTCAAAAATCACGCTCAGGAGTCAAATTTCCGACATTTCAGACATTTTGAAAACTGCAGGGGGGTTTGGGCAAAATATGACCCATCGCTGTTTACAGTAATTGGCATATTTTCGGTATGAAACGTCGTAATTTGAAACTGAAAAAAGATGCAGAGAGTCAGAATTCGGCTCAAAAATCACGCTCATGAGTCAAATTTCCGACATTTCAGACATTTGGAAAACTGCAGGGAGGTTTGGGCAAAATATGACCCATCGCCGTTTTCAGTAATTGGCATATTTTCGGTATAAAAATTCGCAATATGAAACTGAAAATAGGTGCAAAGAGTCAGAATTCGGATAAAAAATCATGCTCAGGAGTCAAATTTCCGACATTTAGGACATTTTGAAAACTGCAGGGGGGTTTGGGCAAAATATGACCCTTCGCCGTTTACAGTAATTGGCATATTTTCGGTATAAAAAGTCGTAATATGAAACAGAAAATAGGTGCAGAGAGTCAGAATTTGGCTCAAAAATCACGCTCAGGAGTCAAATTTCCGACATTTTAGACATTTTGAAAACTACAGAGGGGTTTGGGCAAAATATGACCCATCGCTGTTTTCAGTAACTGGCATATTTTCGGTATGAAACGTCGTAATTTGAAACTGAAAATAGGTGCAGAGAGTAAGAATTTGGCTCAAAAATCACATTCAGGAGTCAAATTTCCGACATTTCAGACATTTTAAAAACAGCAGGGGGGTTTGGGCAAAATATGACCCATCGCCGCTTTCAGTAATTGGCATATTTTCGGTATAAAAATTCGTAATTTGAAACTGAAAATAGGTGCAGAGAGTCATAATTCGGCTCATAAATCACGCTCAGGAGTCAAATTTCCGACATTTCAGACATTTTGAAAACTGCAGAGGGGTTTGGGCAAAATATGACCCATCGCTGTTTACAGTAATTGGCATATTTTCGGTATGAAACGTCGTAATTTGAAACTGAAAAAAGATGCAGAGAGTCAGAATTCGGCTCAAAAATCACGCTCATGAGTCAAATTTCCGACATTTCAGACATTTGGAAAACTGCAGGGAGGTTTGGGCAAAATATGACCCATAGCCGTTTTCAGTAATTGGCATATTTTCGGAATAAAAATTCGTAATATGAAACTGAAAATAGGTGCAAAGAGTCAGAATTCGGATAAAAAATCATGCTCAGGAGTCAAATTTCCGACATTTAGGACATTTTGAAAACTGCAGGGGGGTTTGGGCAAAATATGACCCATCGTCGTTTACAGTAATTGGCATATTTTCGGTATGAAACGTCGTAATTTGAAACAGAAAATAGGTGCAGAGAATCAGAATTCGGCTCAAAAATCACGCTCAGGAGTCAAATTTCCGACATTTCAGACATTTTGAAAACTGCAGCGGGGTTTGGGCAAAATATGACTCATCGCTGTTTTCAATAATTGGCATATTTTCGGTATAAAAAGTCGTAATATGAAACAGAAAATAGGTGCAGAGAGTCAGAATTTGGCTCAAAAATAACGCTCAGGAGTCAAATTTCCGACATTTCAGACATTTTGAAAACTGCAGAGGGGTTTGGGCAAAATATGACCCATCGCTGTTTTCAGTAATTGGCATATTTTCGGTATGAAACGTCGTAATTTTAAACTGAAAAAAGATGTAGAGAGTCAGAATTCGGCCCAAAAATCACGCTCATGAGTCAAATTTTCGATATTTCAGACATTTGGAAAACTGCAGGGAGGTTTGGGCAAAATATGACCATCGCCGTTTTCAGTAATTGGCATATTTTCGGTATAAAAAGTCGTAATATGAAACTGAAAATAGGTGCAAAGAGTCAGAATTCGGATAAAAAACACGCTCAGGAGTCAAATTTCCGACATTTCAGACATTTTGAAAACTGCAGAGGGGTTTGGGCAAAATATGACCCATCGCTGTTTTCAGTAATTGGCATATTTTCGGTATAAAAAGTCGTAATATGAAACAGAAAATAGGTGCAGAGAGTCAGAATTCGGCTCAAAAATCACGCTCATTAGTCAAATTTCCGACATTTCAGACATTTTGAAAACTGCAGGGGGGTTAAGGCAAAATATGACCCATCGCTGTTTACAGTAATTGGCATATTTTGGTATGAAACGTCGCAATTTGAAACTGAAAATAGGTGCAGAGAGTCAGAATTCGGCTCAAAAATCACGCTCAGGAGTCAAATATCCGACACTTCAGACATTTTAATAACTGCAGGGAGGTTTGGGTAAAATATGACTCATCGCCGTTTTCTGTAATTGGCATATTTTCTTTATAAAATTCGTAATTTGAAACTGAAAATAGGAGCAGAGAGTCAGAATTCGGTTCAAAAATCATGCTCAGGAGTCAAATTTCCGACATTTCAGACATTTTGAAAACTGCAGGGGGGTTTGGGCAAAAAATGACCCATCGCAGTTTACAGTAATTGGCATATTTTCGGTATGAAACGTCGTAATTTGAAACTGAAAATAGGTGCAGAGAGTCAGAATTCTGCTCAAAAATCACGATCGGGAGTCAAATTTCCGACATTTCAGACATTTTGAAAACTGCAGGGGGGGGGGGGGTTTGGGCAAAATATGACCCACCACCGTTTTCAGTAATTGGCATATTTTTATTATGAAACGTCGTAATATGAAACTGAAAATAGGTGCAGAGAGTAAGAATTTGGCTCAGAAATTACGTTCAGGAGTTAAATTTCCGACATTTCAGACATTTTAAAAACAGCAGCGGGGTTTGGGCAAAATATGACCCATCGCCGTTTTCAGTAATTGGCATTTTTTCGGTATAAAAAGTCGTAATTTGAAACTGAAAATAGGTGCAGCGAGTCAGAATTCAGCTCAAAAATCACGCTCAGGAGTCAAATTTCCGACATTTCAGACATTTTGAAAACTGCAGGGGGGTTTGGGCAAAATATGACCCATCGCTGTTTACAGTAATTGGCATATTTTCGGTATGAAACGTCGTAATTTGAAACTGAAAAAAAAGATGCAGAGAGTCAGAATTCGGCTCAAAAATCACGCTCATGAGTCAAATTTCCGACATTTCAGACATTTGGAAAACTGCAGGGAGGTTTGGGCAAAATATGACCCATCGCCGTTTTCAGTAATTGGCATATTTTCGGTATAAAAATTCGCAATATGAAACTGAAAATAGGTGCAAAGAGTCAGAATTCGGATAAAAAATCATGCTCAGGAGTCAAATTTCCGACATTTAGGACATTTTGAAAACTGCAGGGGGGTTTGGGCAAAATATGACCCTTCGCCGTTTACAGTAATTGGCATATTTTCGGTATAAAAAGTCGTAATATGAAACAGAAAATAGGTGCAGAGAGTCAGAATTTGGCTCAAAAATCACGCTCAGGAGTCAAATTTCCGACATTTTAGACATTTTGAAAACTACAGAGGGGTTTGGGCAAAATATGACCCATCGCTGTTTTCAGTAACTGGCATATTTTCGGTATGAAACGTCGTAATTTGAAACTGAAAATAGGTGCAGAGAGTAAGAATTTGGCTCAAAAATCACATTCAGGAGTCAAATTTCCGACATTTCAGACATTTTAAAAACAGCAGGGGGGTTTGGGCAAAATATGACCCATCGCCGTTTTCAGTAATTGGCATATTTTCGGTATAAAAATTCGTAATTTGAAACTGAAAATAGGTGCAGAGAGTCAGAATTCTGCTCAAAAATCACGATCGGGAGTCAAATTTCCGACATTTCAGACATTTTGAAAACTGCAGGGGGGGGGGGGGGGTTTGGGCAAAATATGACCCACCACCGTTTTCAGTAATTGGCATATTTTTATTATGAAACGTCGTAATATGAAACTGAAAATAGGTGCAGAGAGTAAGAATTTAGCTCAGAAATCACGTTCAGGAGTTAAATTTCCGACATTTCAGACATTTTAAAAACAGCAGCGGGGTTTGGGCAAAATATGACCCATCGCCGTTTTCAGTAATTGGCATTTTTTCGGTATAAAAAGTCGTAATTTGAAACTGAAAATAGGTGCAGCGAGTCAGAATTCAGCTAAAAAATCACGCTCAGGAGTCAAATTTCCGACATTTCAGACATTTTGAAAACTGCAGGGGGGTTTGGGCAAAATATGACCCATCGCTGTTTACAGTAATTGGCATATTTTCGGTATGAAACGTCGTAATTTGAAACTGAAAAAAGATGCAGAGAGTCAGAATTCGGCTCAAAAATCACGCTCATGAGTCAAATTTCCGACATTTCAGACATTTGGAAAACTGCAGGGAGGTTTGGGCAAAATATGACCCATCGCCGTTTTCAGTAATTGGCATATTTTCGGTATAAAAATTCGTAATTTGAAACTGAAAATAGGTGCAGAGAGTCATAATTCGGCTCATAAATCACGCTCAGGAGTCAAATTTCCGACATTTCAGACATTTTGAAAACTGCAGAGGGGTTTGGGCAAAATATGACCCATCGCTGTTTTCAGTAATTGGCATATTTTCGGTATGAAACGTCGTAATTTTAAACTGAAAAAAGATGTAGAGAGTCAGAATTCGGCCCAAAAATCACGCTCATGAGTCAAATTTTCGATATTACAGACATTTGGAAAACTGCAGGGAGGTTTGGGCAAAATATGACCCATCGCCGTTTTCAGTAATTGGCATATTTTCGGTATAAAAAGTCGTAATATGAAACTGAAAATAGGTGCAAAGAGTCAGAATTCGGATAAAAAACACGCTCAGGAGTCAAATTTCCGACATTTCAGACATTTTGAAAACTGCAGAGGGGTTTGGGCAAAATATGACCCATCGCTGTTTTCAGTAATTGGCATATTTTCGGTATGAAACTTCGTAATTTGAAACTGAAAAAAGATGCAGAGAGTCAGAATTCGGCTCAAAAATCACGCTCAGGAGTCAAATTTGCAACATTTCAAACATTTAGCAAACTGCAGGGAGGTTTGGGCCAAATATGACCCAGCGCCGTTTTCAGTAATTGACATATTTTCGGTATGAAACGTCGTAATTTGAAACTGAAAAAAGATGCAGAGAATCAGAATTCGGCTCAAAAATCACGCTCATGAGTCAAATTTGCAACATTTCGGACATTTGGCAAACAGCAGGGAGGTTTGGGCAAAATACGACCCATCGCCGTTTTCAGTAACTGGCATATTTTCGGTATGAAAAGTCGTAATATGAAACTGAAAATAGGTGCAAAGAGTCAGAATTAGGCTCAAAAATCACGCTCAGGAGTCAAATTTCCGACATTTCAGACATTTTGAAAACTGCAGGGGGGTTTGGGCAAAATATGACCCATCGCCGTTTACAGTAATTGGCATATTTTCGGTATGAAACGTCGTAATTTGAAACAGAAAATAGGTACAGAGAGTTAGAATTCAGCTCAAAAATCACGCTCAGGAGTCAAATTTCCGACATTTCAGACATTTTGAAAACAGCAGGGGGGTTTGGGTAAAATATGACCCATCGCTGTTTTCAGTAATTGGCATATTTTCGGTATAAAAAGTCGTAATATGAAACAGAAAATAGGTGCAGAGAGTCAGAATTCGGCTCAAAAATCACGCTCATTAGTCAAATTTCCGACATTTCAGACATTTTGAAAACTGCAGGGGGGTTAAGGCAAAATATGACCCATCGCTGTTTACAGTAATTGGCATATTTTGGTATGAAACGTCGCAATTTGAAACTGAAAATAGGTGCAGAGAGTCAGAATTCGGCTCAAAAATCACGCTCAGGAGTCAAATATCCGACACTTCAGACATTTTAATAACTGCAGGGAGGTTTGGGTAAAATATGACTCATCGCCGTTTTCTGTAATTGGCATATTTTCTTTATAAAATTCGTAATTTGAAACTGAAAATAGGTGCAGAGAGTCAGAATTCGGCTCAAAAATCATGCTCAGGAGTCAAATTTCCGACATTTCAGACATTTTGAAAACTGCAGGGGGGTTTGGGCAAAAAATGACCCATCGCAGTTTACAGTAATTGGCATATTTTCGGTATGAAACGTCGTAATTTGAAACTGAAAATAGGTGCAGAGAGTCAGAATTCTGCTCAAAAATCACGATCGGGAGTCAAATTTCCGACATTTCAGACATTTTGAAAACTGCAGGGGGGGGGGGGGGGGGTTGGGCAAAATATGACCCACCACCGTTTTCAGTAATTGGCATATTTTTATTATGAAACGTCGTAATATGAAACTGAAAATAGGTGCAGAGAGTAAGAATTTGGCTCAGAAATCACGTTCAGGAGTTAAATTTCCGACATTTCAGACATTTTAAAAACAGCAGCGGGGTTTGGGCAAAATATGACCCATCGCCGTTTTCAGTAATTGGCATTTTTTCGGTATAAAAAGTCGTACTTTGAAACTGAAAATAGGTGCAGCGAGTGAGAATTCAGCTCAAAAATCACGCTCAGGAGTCAAATTTCCGACATTTCAGACATTTTGAAAACTGCAGGGGGGTTTGGGCAAAATATGACCCATCGCTGTTTACAGTAATTGGCATATTTTCGGTATGAAACGTCGTAATTTGAAACTGAAAAAAGATGCAGAGAGTCAGAATTCGGCTCAAAAATCACGCTCATGAGTCAAATTTCCGACATTTCAGACATTTGGAAAACTGCAGGGAGGTTTGGGCAAAATATGACCCATCGCCGTTTTCAGTAATTGGCATATTTTCGGTATAAAAATTCGCAATATGAAACTGAAAATAGGTGCAAAGAGTCAGAATTCAGATAAAAAATCATGCTCAGGAGTCAAATTTCCGACATTTAGGACATTTTGAAAACTGCAGGGGGGTTTGGGCAAAATATGACCCATCGCCGTTTACAGTAATTGGCATATTTTCGGTATAAAAAGTCGTAATATGAAACAGAAAATAGGTGCAGAGAGTCAGAATTTGGCTCAAAAATCACGCTCAGGAGTCAAATTTCCGACATTTTAGACATTTTGAAAACTACAGAGGGGTTTGGGCAAAATATGACCCATCGCTGTTTTCAGTAACTGCCATATTTTCGGTATGAAACGTCGTAATTTGAAACTGAAAATAGGTGCAGAGAGTAAGAATTTGGCTCAAAAATCACATTCAGGAGTCAAATTTCCGACATTTCAGACATTTTAAAAACAGCAGGGGGGTTTGGGCAAAATATGACCCATCGCCGTTTTCAGTAATTGGCATATTTTCGGTATAAAAATTCGTAATTTGAAACTGAAAATAGGTGCAGAGAGTCATAATTCGGCTCATAAATCACGCTCAGGAGTCAAATTTCCGACAATTCAGACATTTTGAAAACTGCAGAGGGGTTTGGGCAAAATATGACCCATCGCTGTTTTCAGTAATTGGCATATTTTCGGTAAGAAAGGTCGTAATTTTAAACTGAAAAAAGATGTAGAGAGTCAGAATTCGGCCCAAAAATCACGCTCATGAGTCAAATTTTCGATATTTCAGACATTTGGAAAACTGCAGGGAGGTTTGGGCAAAATATGACCCATCGCCGTTTTCAGTAATTGGCATATTTTCGGTATAAAAAGTCGTAATATGAAACTGAAAATAGGTGCAAAGAGTCAGAATTCGGATAAAAAACACGCTCAGGAGTCAAATTTCCGACACTTCAGACATTTTGAAAACTGCAGAGGGGTTTGGGCAAAATATGACCCATCGCTGTTTTCAGTAATTGGCATATTTTCGGTATGAAACTTCGTAATTTGAAACTGAAAAAAGATGCAGAGAGTCAGAATTCGGCTCAAAAATCACGCTCAGGAGTCAAATTTGCAACATTTCAGACATTTAGCAAACTGCAGGGAGGTTTGGGCCAAATATGACCCAGCGCCGTTTTCAGTAATTGACATATTTTCGGTATGAAACGTCGTAATTTGAAACTGAAAAAAGATGCAGAGAGTCAGAATTCGGCTCAAAAATCACGCTCATGAGTCAAATTTGCAACATTTCAGACATTTGGCAAACAGCAGGGAGGTTTGGGCAAAATACGACCCATCGCCGTTTTCAGTAACTGGCATATTTTCGGTATGAAAAGTCGTAATATGACACTGAAAATAGGTGCAAAGAGTCAGAATTAGGCTCAAAAATCACGCTCAGGAGTCAAATATCCGACATTTCAGACATTTTGAAAACTGCAGGGGGGTTTGGGCAAAATATGACCCATCGCCGTTTACAGTAATTGGCATATTTTCGGTATGAAACGTCGTAATTTGAAACAGAAAATAGGTACAGAGAGTTAGAATTCGGCTCAAAAATCACGCTCAGGAGTCAAATTTCCGACATTTCAGACATTTTGAAAACAGCAGGGGGGTTTGGGTAAAATATGACCCATCGCCGTTTTCAGTAATTGGCATATTTTCGGTATAAAAAGTCGTAATATGAAACAGAAAATAGGTGCAGAGAGTCAGAATTCGGCTCAAAAGTCACGCTCATTAGTCAAATTTCCGACATTTCAGACATTTTGAAAACTGCAGGGGGGTTAAGGCAAAATATGACCCATCGCTGTTTACAGTAATTGGCATATTTTGGTATGAAACGTCGCAATTTGAAACTGAAAATAGGTGCAGAGAGTCAGAATTCGGCTCAAAAATCACGCTCAGGAGTCAAATATCCGACACTTCAGACATTTTAATAACTGCAGGGAGGTTTGGGTAAAATATGACTCATCGCCGTTTTCTGTAATTGGCATATTTTCTTTATAAAATTCGTAATTTGAAACTGAAAATAGGTGCAGAGAGTCAGAATTCGGCTCAAAAATCATGCTCAGGAGTCAAATTTCCGACATTTCAGACATTTTGAAAACTGCAGGGGGGTTTGGGCAAAAAATGACCCATCGCAGTTTACAGTAATTGGCATATTTTCGGTATGAAACGTCGTAATTTGAAACTGAAAATAGGTGCAGAGAGTCAGAATTCTGCTCAAAAATCACGATCGGGAGTCAAATTTCCGACATTTCAGACATTTTGAAAACTGCAGGAGGGGGGGGTTTGGGCAAAATATGCCCCACCACCGTTTTCAGTAATTGGCATATTTTTATTATGAAACGTCGTAATATGAAACTGAAAATAGGTGCAGAGAGTAAGAATTTGGCTCAGAAATCCCGTTCAGGAGTTAAATTTCCGACATTTCAGACATTTTAAAAACAGCAGCGGGGTTTGGGCAAAATATGACCCATCGCCGTTTTCAGTAATTGGCATATTTTCGGTATAAAAATTCGCAATATGAAACTGAAAATAGGTGCAAAGAGTCAGAATTCGGATAAAAAATCATGCTCAGGAGTCAAATTTCCGACATTTAGGACATTTTGAAAACTGCAGGGGGGTTTGGGCAAAATATGACCCATCGCCGTTTACAGTAATTGGCATATTTCCGGTATAAAAAGTCGTAATATGAAACAGAAAATAGGTGCAGAGAGTCAGAATTTGGCTCAAAAATCACGCTCAGGAGTCAAATTTCCGACATTTTAGACATTTTGAAAACTACAGAGGGGTTTGGGCAAAATATGACCCATCGCTGTTTTCAGTAACTGGCATATTTTCGGTATGAAACGTCGTAATTTGAAACTGAAAATAGGTGCAGAGAGTAAGAATTTGGCTCAAAAATCACATTCAGGAGTCAAATTTCCGACATTTCAGACATTTTAAAAACAGCAGGGGGGTTTGGGCAAAATATGACCCATCGCCGTTTTCAGTAATTGGCATATTTTCGGTATAAAAATTCGTAATTTGAAACTGAAAATAGGTGCAGAGAGTCATAATTCGGCTCATAAATCACGCTCAGGAGTCAAATTTCCGACATTTCAGACATTTTGAAAACTGCAGGGGGGTTTGGGCAAAATATGACCCATCGCTGTTTACAGTAATTGGCATATTTTCGGTATGAAACGTCGTAATTTGAAACCTAAAAAAGATGCAGAGAGTCAGAATTCGGCTCAAAAATCACGCTCATGAGTCAAATTTCCGACATTTCAGACATTTGGAAAACTGCAGGGAGGTTTGGGCAAAATATGACCCATCGCCGTTTTCAGTAATTGGCATATATTCGGTATAAAAATTCGTAATATGAAACTGAAAATAGGTGCAAAGAGTCAGAATTCGGATAAAAAATCATGCTCAGGAGTCAAATTTCCGACATTTAAGACATTTTGAAAACTGCAGGGGGGTTTGGGCAAAATATGAACCATCGCCGTTTACAGTAATTGACATATTTTCGGTATGAAACGTCGTAATTTGAAACAGAAAATAGGTGCAGAGAGTCAGAATTCGGCTCAAAAATCACGCTCAGGAGTCAAATTTCCGACACTTCAGACATTTTAAAAACTGCAGGGAGGTTTGGGCAAAATATGACTCATCGCCGTTTTCAGTAATTGGCATATTTTCTTTATAAAATTCGTAATTTGAAACTGAAAATAGGTGCAGAGAGTCAGAATTCGGCTCAAAAATCACGCTCAGGAGTCAAATTTCCGACATTTCAGACATTTCGAAAACTGCAGGGGGGTTTGGGCAATATATGACCCATCACCGTTTTCAGTAATTGGCATATTTTCATTATGAAACGTCGTAATTTGAAACTGAAAATAGGTGCAGAGAGTAAGAATTTGGCTCAAAAATCACGTTCAGGAGTCAAATTTCCGACATTTCAGACATTTTAAAAACAGCAGCGGGGTTTGGGCAAAATATGACCCATCGCCGTTTTCAGTAATTGGCATATTTTCGGTATAAAAAGTCGTAATTTGAAACTGAAAATAGGTGCAGAGAGTCAGAATTCGGCTCAAAAATCACGCTCAGGAGTCAAATTTCCGACATTTCAGACATTTTGAAAACTGCAGGGAGGTTTGGGCAAAATATGACCCATAGCCGTTTTCAGTAATTGGCATATTTTCGGTATAAAAATTCGTAATATGAAACTGAAAATAGGTGCAAAGAGTCAGAATTCGGATAAAAAATCATGCTCAGGAGTCAAATTTCCGACATTTAAGACATTTTGAAAACTGCAGGGGGGTTTGGGCAAAATATGACCCATCGTCGTTTACAGTAATTGGCATATTTTCGGTGTGAAACTTCGTAATTTGAAACAGAAAATAGGTGCAGAGAATCAGAATTCGGCTCAAAAATCACGCTCAGGAGTCAAATTTCCGACATTTCAGACATTTTGAAAACTGCAGCGGGGTTTGGGCAAAATATGACCCATCGCTGTTTTCAATAATTGACATATTTTCGGTATAAAAAGTCGTAATATGAAACAGAAAATAGGTGCAGAGAGTCAGAATTTGGCTCAAAAATAACGCTCAGGAGTCAAATTTCCGACATTTCAGACATTTTGAAAACTGCAGAGGGGTTTGGGCAAAATATGACCCATCGCTGTTTTCAGTAATTGGCATATTTTCGGTATGAAACGTCGTAATTTTAAACTGAAAAAAGATGTAGAGAGTCAGAATTCGGCCCAAAAATCACGCTCATGAGTCAAATTTTCGATATTTCAGACATTTGGAAAACTGCAGGGAGGTTTGGGCAAAATATGACCCATCGCCGTTTTCAGTAATTGGCATATTTTCGGTATAAAAAGTCGTAATATGAAACTGAAAATAGGTGCAAAGAGTCAGAATTCGGATAAAAAACACGCTCAGGAGTCAAATTTCCGACATTTCAGACATTTTGAAAACTGCAGAGGGGTTTGGGCAAAATATGACCCATCGCTGTTTTCAGTAATTGGCATATTTTCGGTATGAAACTTCGTAATTTGAAACTGAAAAAAGATGCAGAGAGTCAGAATTCGGCTCAAAAATCACGCTCAGGAGTCAAATTTGCAACATTTAAGACATTTAGCAAACTGCAGGGAGGTTTGGGCCAAATATGACCCAGCGCCGTTTTCAGTAATTGACATATTTTCGGTATGAAACGTCGTAATTTGAAACTGAAAAAAGATGCAGAGAGTCAGAATTCGGCTCAAAAATCACGCTCATGAGTCAAATTTGCAACATTTCAGACATTTGGCAAACAGCAGGGAGGTTTGGGCAAAATACGACCCATCGCCGTTTTCAGTAACTGGCATATTTTCGGTATGAAAAGTCGTAATATGAAACTGAAAATAGGTGCAAAGAGTCAGAATTAGGCTCAAAAATCACGCTCAGGAGTCAAATTTCCGACATTTCAGACATTTTGAAAACTGCAGGGGGGTTTGGGCAAAATATGACCCATCGCCGTTTACAGTAATTGGCATATTTTCGGTATGAAACGTCGTAATTTGAAACAGAAAATAGGTACAGAGAGTTAGAATTCGGCTCAAAAATCACGCTCAGGAGTCAAATTTCCGACATTTCAGACATTTTGAAAACAGCAGGGGGGTTTGGGTAAAATATGACCCATCGCCGTTTTCAGTAATTGGCATATTTTCGGTATAAAAAGTCGTAATATGAAACAGAAAATAGGTGCAGAGAGTCAGAATTCGGCTCAAAAATCACGCTCATTAGTCAAATTTCCGACATTTCAGACATTTTGAAAACTGCAGGGGGGTTAAGGCAAAATATGACCCATCGCTGTTTACAGTAATTGGCATATTTTGGTATGAAACGTCGCAATTTGAAACTGAAAATAGGTGCAGAGAGTCAGAATTCGGCTCAAAAATCACGATCAGGAGTCAAATATCCGACACTTCAGACATTTTAATAACTGCAGGGAGGTTTGGGTAAAATATGACTCATCGCCGTTTTCTGTAATTGGCATATTTTCTTTATAAAATTCGTAATTTGAAACTGAAAATAGGTGCAGAGAGTCAGAATTCGGCTCAAAAATCATGCTCAGGAGTCAAATTTCCGACATTTCAGACATTTTGAAAACTGCAGGGGGGTTTGGGCAAAAAATGACCCATCGCAGTTTACAGTAATTGGCATATTTTCGGTATGAAACATCGTAATTTTAACTGAAAATAGGTGCAGAGAGTCAGAATTCTGCTCAAAAATCACGATCGGGAGTCAAATTTCCGACATTTCAGACATTTTGAAAACTGCAGGGGGGGGGGGGGGGTTTGGGCAAAATATGACCCACCACCGTTTTCAGTAATTGGCATATTTTTATTATGAAACGTCGTAATATGAAACTGAAAATAGGTGCAGAGAGTAAGAATTTGGCTCAGAAATCACGTTCAGGAGTTAAATTTCCGACATTTCAGACATTTTAAAAACAGCAGCGGGGTTTGGGCAAAATATGACCCATCGCCGTTTTCAGTAATTGGCATTTT
Source organism: Procambarus clarkii (assembly GCF_040958095.1). NCBI lineage: Eukaryota > Metazoa > Arthropoda > Malacostraca > Decapoda > Cambaridae > Procambarus > Procambarus clarkii. Next base: position 1,333,109 of record NC_091151.1, read on the forward strand.
TTCGGTATAAAAAGTCTTAATTTGAAACTGAAAATAGGTGCAGCGAGTCAGAATTCAGCTCAAAAATCACGCTCAGGAGTCAAATTTCCGACATTTCAGACATTTTGAAAACTGCAGGGGGTTTGGGCAAAATATGACCCATCGCTGTTTACAGTAATTGGCATATTTTCGGTATGAAACGTCGTAATTTGAAACTGAAAAAAGATGCAGAGAGTCAGAATTCGGCTCAAAAATCACGCTCATGAGTCAAATTTCCGACATTTCAGACATTTGGAAAACTGCAGGGAGGTTTGGGCAAAATATGACCCATCGCCGTTTTCAGTAATTGGCATATTTTCGGTATAAAAATTCGCAATATGAAACTGAAAATAGGTGCAAAGAGTCAGAATTCGGATAAAAAATCATGCTTAGGAGTCAAATTTCCGACATTTAGGACATTTTGAAAACTGCAGGGGGGTTTGGGCAAAATATGACCCATCGCCGTTTACAGTAATTGGCATATTTTCGGTATAAAAAGTCGTAATATGAAACAGAAAATAGGTGCAGAGAGTCAGAATTTGGCTCAAAAATCACGCTCAGGAGTCAAATTTCCGACATTTTAGACATTTTGAAAACTACAGAGGGGTTTGGGCAAAATATGACGCATCGCTGTTTTCAGTAACTGGCATATTTTCGGTATGAAACGTCGTAATTTGAAACTGAAAGTAGGTGCAGAGAGTAAGAATTTGGCTCAAAAATCACATTCAGGAGTCAAATTTCCGACATATCAGACATTTTAAAAACAGCAGGGGGGTTTGGGCAAAATATGACCCATCGCCGTTTTCAGTAATTGGCATATTTTCGGTATAAAAATTCGTAATTTGAAACTGAAAATAGGTGCAGAGAGTCATAATTCGGCTCATAAATCACTCTCAGGAGTCAAATTTCCGACATTTCAGACATTTTGAAAACTGCAGGGGGGTTTGGGCAAAATATGACCCATCGCTGTTTACAGTAATTGGCATATTTTCGGTATGAAACGTCGTAATTTGAAACTTAAAAAAGATGCAGAGAGTCAGAATTCGGCTCAAAAATCACGCTCATGAGTCAAATTTCCGACATTTCAGACATTTGGAAAACTGCAGGGAGGTTTGGGCAAAATATGACCCATCGCCGTTTTCAGTAATTGGCATATATTCGGTATAAAAATTCGTAATATGAAACTGAAAATAGGTGCAAAGAGTCAGAATTCGGATAAAAAATCATGCTCAGGAGTCAAATTTCCGACATTTAAGACATTTTGAAAACTGCAGGGGGGTTTGGGCAAAATATGACCCATCGCCGTTTACAGTAATTGGCATATTTTCGATATGAAACGTCGTAATTTGAAACAGAAAATAGGTGCAGAGAGTCAGAATTCGGCTCAAAAATCACGCTCAGGAGTAAAATTTCCGACATTTCAGACATTTTGAAAACTGCAGGGGGGTTTGGGCAAAATATGACCCATCGCTGTTTTCAATAATTGGCATATTTTCGGTATAAAAAGTCGTAATATGAAACAGAAAATAGGTGCAGAGAGTCAGAATTTGGCTCAAAAATCACGCTCAGGAGTCAAATTTCCGACATTTCAGACATTTTGAAAACTGCAGAGGGGTTTGGGCAAAATATGACCCATCGCCGTTTTCAGTAATTGGCATATTTTCGGTATGAAACGTCGTAATTTGAAACTGAAAATAGGTGCAGAGAGTAAGAATTTGGCTCAAAAATCACGTTCAGGAGTCAAATTTCCGACATTTCAGACATTTTGAAAACAGCAGGGGGGTTTGGGCAAAATATGACTCATCGCCGTTTTCAGTAATTGGCATATTTTCGGTATAAAAAGTCGTAATTTGAAACTGAAAATAGGTGCAGAGAGTCAGAATTCGGCTCAAAAATCACGCTCAGGAGTCAAATTTCCGACATTTCAGACATTTTGAAAACTGCAGGGGGGTTTGGGCAAAATATGACCCATCGCTGTTTACAGTAATTGGCATATTTTCGGTATGAAACGTCGTAATTTGAAACTGAAAAAAGATGCAGAGAGTCAGAATTCGGCTCAAAAATCACGCTCATGAGTCAAATTTCCGACATTTCAGACATTTGGAAAACTGCAGGGAGGTTTGGGCAAAATATGACCCATCGCCGTTTTCAGTAATTGGCATATTTTCGGTATAAAAATTCGTAATATGAAACTGAAAATAGGTGCAAAGAGTCAGAATTCGGATAAAAAATCATGCTCAGGAGTCAAATTTCCGACATTTAAGACATTTTGAAAACTGCAGGGGGGTTTGGGCAAAATATGACCCATCGTCGTTTACAGTAATTGGCATATTTTCGGTATGAAACGTCGTAATTTGAAACAGAAAATAGGTGCAGAGAATCAGAATTCGGCTCAAAAATCACGCTCAGGAGTCAAATTTCCGACATTTCAGACATTTTGAAAACTGCAGCGGGGTTTGGGCAAAATATGACCCATCGCTGTTTTCAATAATTGGCATATTTTCGGTATAAAAAGTCGTAATATGAAACAGAAAATAGGTGCAGAGAGTCAGAATTTGGCTCAAAAATCAAGCTCAGGAGTCAAATTTCCGACATTTCAGACATTTTGAAAACTGCAGAGGGGTTTGGGCAAAATATGACCCATCGCTGTTTTCAGTAATTGGCATATTTTCGGTATGAAACGTCGTAATTTGAAACTTAAAAAAGATGCAGAGAGTCAGAATTCGGCTCAAAAATCACGCTCATGAGTCAAATTTCCGACATTTCAGACATTTGGAAAACTGCAGGGAGGTTTGGGCAAAATATGACCCATCGCCGTTTTCAGTAATTGGCATATATTCGGTATAAAAATTCGTAATATGAAACTGAAAATAGGTGCAAAGAGTCAGAATTCGGATAAAAAATCATGCTCAGGAGTCAAATTTCCGACATTTAACACATTTTGAAAACTGCAGGGGGGTTTGGGCAAAATATGACCCATCGTCGTTTACAGTAATTGGCATATTTTCGGTATGAAACGTCGTAATTTGAAACAGAAAATAGGTGCAGAGAATCAGAATTCGGCTCAAAAATCACGCTCAGGAGTCAAATTTCCGACATTTCAGACATTTTGAAAACTGCAGCGGGGTTTGGGCAAAATATGACCCATCGCTGTTTTCAATAATTGGCATATTTTCGGTATAAAAAGTCGTAATATGAAACAGAAAATAGGTGCAGAGAGTCAGAATTTGGCTCAAAAATCAAGCTCAGGAGTCAAATTTCCGACATTTCAGACATTTTGAAAACTGCAGAGGGGTTTGGGCAAAATATGACCCATCGCTGTTTTCAGTAATTGGCATATTTTCGGTATGAAACGTCGTAATTTGAAACTTAAAAAAGATGCAGAGAGTCAGAATTCGGCTCAAAAATCACGCTCATGAGTCAAATTTCCGACATTTCAGACATTTGGAAAACTGCAGGGAGGTTTGGGCAAAATATGACCCATCGCCGTTTTCAGTAATTGGCATATATTCGGTATAAAAATTCGTAATATGAAACTGAAAATAGGTGCAAAGAGTCAGAATTCGGATAAAAAATCATGCTCAGGAGTCAAATTTCCGACATTTAACACATTTTGAAAACTGCAGGGGGGTTTGGGCAAAATATGAACCATCGCCGTTTACAGTAATTGACATATTTTCGGTATGAAACGTCGTAATTTGAAACAGAAAATAGGTGCAGAGAGTCAGAATTCGGCTCAAAAATCACGCTCAGGAGTCAAATTTCCGACACTTCAGACATTTTAAAAACTGCAGGGAGGTTTGGGCAAAATATGACTCATCGCCGTTTTCAGTAATTGGCATATTTTCTTTCTAAAATTCGTAATTTGAAACTGAAAATAGGTGCAGAGAGTCAGAATTCGGCTCAAAAATCACGCTAAGGAGTCAAATTTCCGACATTTCAGACATTTTGAAAACTGCAGGGGGGTTTGGGCAATATATGACCCATCACCGTTTTCAGTAATTGGCATATTTTCATTATGAAACGTCGTAATTTGAAACTGAAAATAGGTGCAGAGAGTAAGAATTTGGCTCAAAAATCACGTTCAGGAGTCAAATTTCCGACATTTCAGACATTTTAAAAACAGCAGCGGGGTTTGGGCAAAATATGACCCATCGCCGTTTTCAGTAATTGGCATATTTTCGGTATAAAAAGTCGTAATTTGAAACTGAAAATAGGTGCAGAGAGTCAGAATTCGGCTCAAAAATCACGCTCAGGAGTCAAATTTCCGACATTTCAGACATTTTGAAAACTGCAGGGAGGTTTGGGCAAAATATGACCCATAGCCGTTTTCAGTAATTGGCATATTTTCGGTATAAAAATTCGTAATATGAAACTGAAAATAGGTGCAAAGAGTCAGAATTCGGATAAAAAATCATGCTCAGGAGTCAAATTTCCGACATTTAAGACATTTTGAAAACTGCAGGGGGGTTTGGGCAAAATATGACCCATCGTCGTTTACAGTAATTGGCATATTTTCGGTATGAAACGTCGTAATTTGAAACAGAAAATAGGTGCAGAGAATCAGAATTCGGCTCAAAAATCACGCTCAGGAGTCAAATTTCCGACATTTCAGACATTTTGAAAACTGCAGCGGGGTTTGGGCAAAATATGACCCATCGCTGTTTTCAATAATTGGCATATTTTCGGTATAAAAAGTCGTAATATGAAACAGAAAATAGGTGCAGAGAGTCAGAATTTGGCTCAAAAATAACGCTCAGGAGTCAAATTTCCGACATTTCAGACATTTTGAAAACTGCAGAGGGGTTTGGGCAAAATATGACCCATCGCTGTTTTCAGTAATTGGCATATTTTCGGTATGAAACGTCGTAATTTTAAACTGAAAAAAGATGTAGAGAGTCAGAATTCGGCCCAAAAATCACGCTCATGAGTCAAATTTTCGATATTTCAGACATTTGGAAAACTGCAGGGAGGTTTGGGCAAAATATGACCCATCGCCGTTTTCAGTAATTGGCATATTTTCGGTATAAAAAGTCGTAATATGAAACTGAAAATAGGTGCAAAGAGTCAGAATTCGGATAAAAAACACGCTCAGGAGTCAAATTTCCGACATTTCAGACATTTTGAAAACTGCAGAGGGGTTTGGGCAAAATATGACCCATCGCTGTTTTCAGTAATTGGCATATTTTCGGTATGAAACTTCGTAATTTGAAACTGAAAAAAGATGCAGAGAGTCAGAATTCGGCTCAAAAATCACGCTCAGGAGTCAAATTTGCAACATTTCAGACATTTAGCAAACTGCAGGGAGGTTTGGGCCAAATATGACCCAGCGCCGTTTTCAGTAATTGACATATTTTCGGTATGAAACGTCGTAATTTGAAACTGAAAAAAGATGCAGAGAGTCAGAATTCGGCTCAAAAATCACGCTCATGAGTCAAATTTGCAACATTTCAGACATTTGGCAAACAGCAGGGAGGTTTGGGCAAAATACGACCCATCGCCGTTTTCAGTAACTGGCATATTTTCGGTATGAAAAGTCGTAATATGAAACTGAAAATAGGTGCAAAGAGTCAGAATTAGGCTCAAAAATCACGCTCAGGAGTCAAATTTCCGACATTTCAGACATTTTGAAAACTGCAGGGGGGTTTGGGCAAAATATGACCCATCGCCGTTTACAGTAATTGGCATATTTTCGGTATGAAACGTCGTAATTTGAAACAGAAAATTGGTACAGAGAGTTAGAATTCGGCTCAAAAATCACGCTCAGGAGTCAAATTTCCGACATTTCAGACATTTTGAAAACAGCAGGGGGGTTTGGGTAAAATATGACCCATCGCCGTTTTCAGTAATTGGCATATTTTCGGTATAAAAAGTCGTAATATGAAACAGAAAATAGGTGCAGAGAGTCAGAATTCGGCTCAAAAATCACGCTCATTAGTCAAATTTCCGACATTTCAGACATTTTGAAAACTGCAGGGGGGTTAAGGCAAAATATGACCCATCGCTGTTTACAGTAATTGGCATATTTTGGTATGAAACGTCGCAATTTGAAACTGAAAATAGGTGCAGAGAGTCAGAATTCGGCTCAAAAATCACGCTCAGGAGTCAAATATCCGACACTTCAGACATTTTAATAACTGCAGGGAGGTTTGGGTAAAATATGACTCATCGCCGTTTTCTGTAATTGGCATATTTTCTTTATAAAATTCGTAATTTGAAACTGAAAATAGATGCAGAGAGTCAGAATTCGGCTCAAAAATCATGCTCAGGAGTCAAATTTCCGACATTTCAGACATTTTGAAAACTGCAGGGGGGTTTGGGCAAAAAATGACCCATCGCAGTTTACAGTAATTGGCATATTTTCGGTATGAAACGTCGTAATTTTAACTGAAAATAGGTGCAGAGAGTCAGAATTCTGCTCAAAAATCACGATCGGGAGTCAAATTTCCGACATTTCAGACATTTTGAAAACTGCAGGGGGGGGGGGGGTTTCGGCAAAATATGACCCACCACCGTTTTCAGTAATTGGCATATTTTTATTATGAAACGTCGTAATATGAAACTGAAAATAGGTGCAGAGAGTAAGAATTTGGCTCAGAAATCACGTTCAGGAGTTAAATTTCCGACATTTCAGACATTTTAAAAACAGCAGCGGGGTTTGGGCAAAATATGACCCATCGCCGTTTTCAGTAATTGGCATTTTTTCGGTATAAAAAGTCGTAATTTGAAACTGAAAATAGGTGCAGCGAGTCAGAATTCAGCTCAAAAATCACGCTCAGGAGTCAAATTTCCGACATTTCAGACATTTTGAAAACTGCAGGGGGGTTTGGGCAAAATATGACCCATCGCTGTTTACAGTAATTGGCATATTTTCGGTATGAAACGTCGTAATTTGAAACTGAAAAAAGATGCAGAGAGTCAGAATTCGGCTCAAAAATCACGCTCATGAGTCAAATTTCCGACATTTCAGACATTTGGAAAACTGCAGGGAGGTTTGGGCAAAATATGACCCATCGCCGTTTTCAGTAATTGGCATATTTTCGGTATAAAAATTCGCAATATGAAACTGAAAATAGGTGCAAAGAGTCAGAATTCGGATAAAAAATCATGCTCAGGAGTCAAATTTCCGACATTTAGGACATTTTGAAAACTGCAGGGGGGTTTGGGCAAAATATGACCCATCGCCGTTTACAGTAATTGGCATATTTTCGGTATAAAAAGTCGTAATATGAAACAGAAAATAGGTGCAGAGAGTCAGAATTTGGCTCAAAAATCACGCTCAGGAGTCAAATTTCCGACATTTTAGACATTTTGAAAACTACAGAGGGGTTTGGGCAAAATATGACCCATCGCTGTTTTCAGTAACTGGCATATTTTCGGTATGAAACGTCGTAATTTGAAACTGAAAATAGGTGCAGAGAGTAAGAATTTGGCTCAAAAATCACATTCAGGAGTCAAATTTCCGACATTTCAGACATTTTAAAAACAGCAGGGGGGTTTGGGCAAAATATGACCCATCGCCGTTTTCAGTAATTGGCATATTTTCGGTATAAAAATTCGTAATTTGAAACTGAAAATAGGTGCAGAGAGTCATAATTCGGCTCATAAATCACGCTCAGGAGTCAAATTTCCGACATTTCAGACATTTTGAAAATTGCAGGGGGGTTTGGGCAAAATATGACCCATCGCTGTTTACAGTAATTGGCATATTTTCGGTATGAAACGTCGTAATTTGAAACTTAAAAAAGATGCAGAGAGTCAGAATTCGGCTCAATAATCACGCTCATGAGTCAAATTTCCGACATTTCAGACATTTGGAAAACTGCAGGGAGGTTTGGGCAAAATATGACCCATCGCCGTTTTCAGTAATTGGCATATATTCGGTATAAAAATTCGTAATATGAAACTGAAAATAGGTGCAGAGAGTCAGATTCGGCTCAAAAATCACGCTCAGGAGTAAAATTTCCGACATTTCAGACATTTTGAAAACTGCAGGGGGGTTTGGGCAAAATATGACCCATCGCTGTTTTCAATAATTGGCATATTTTCGGTATAAAAATTCGTAATATGAAACAGAAAATAGGTGCAGAGAGTCAGAATTTGGCTCAAAAATCACGCTCAGGAGTCAAATTTCCGACAATTCAGACATTTTGAAAACTGCAGAGGGGTTTGGGCAAAATATGACCCATCGCCGTTTTCAGTAATTGGCATATTTTCGGTATGAAACGTCGTAATTTGAAACTGAAAATAGGTGCAGAGAGTAAGAATTTGGCTCAAAAATCACGTTCAGGAGTCAAATTTCCGACATTTCAGACATTTTGAAAACAGCAGGGGGGTTTGGGCAAAATATGACTCATCGCCGTTTTCAGTAATTGGCATATTTTCGGTATAAAAAGTCGTAATTTGAAACTGAAAATAGGTGCAGAGAGTCAGAATTCGGCTCAAAAATCACGCTCAGGAGTCAAATTTCCGACATTTCAGACATTTTGAAAACTGCAGCGGGGTTTGGGCAAAATATGACCCATCGCTGTTTTCATTAATTGGCATATTTTCGGTATAAAAAGTCGTAATATGAAACAGAAAATAGGTGCAGAGAGTCAGAATTTGGCTCAAAAATCACGCTCAGGAGTCAAATTTCCGACATTTCAGACATTTTGAAAACTGCAGAGGGGTTTGGGCAAAATATGACCCATCGCTGTTTTCAGTAATTGGCATATTTTCGGTATGAAACGTCGTAATTTGAAACTGAAAAAAGATGTAGAGAGTCAGAATTCGGCCCAAAAATCACGCTCATGAGTCAAATTTTCGATATTTCAGACATTTGGAAAACTGCAGGGAGGTTTGGGCAAAATATGACCCATCGCCGTTTTCAGTAATTGGCATATTTTCGGGATAAAAAGTCGTAATATGAAACTGAAAATAGGTGCAAAGAGTCAGAATTCGGATAAAAAACACGCTCAGGAGTCAAATTTCCGACATTTCAGACATTTTGAAAACTGCAGAGGGGTTTGGGCAAAATATGACCCATCGCTGTTTTCAGTAATTGGCATTTTTTCGGTATGAAACTTCGTAATTTGAAACTGAAAAAAGATGCAGAGAGTCAGAATTCGGCTCAAAAATCACGCTCAGGAGTCAAATTTGCAACATTTCAGACATTTGGCAAACTGCAGGGAGGTTTGGGCCAAATATGACCCAGCGCCGTTTTCAGTAATTGACATATTTTCGGTATGAAACGTCGTAATTTGAAACTGAAAAAAGATGCAGAGAGTCAGAATTCGGCTCAAAAATCACGCTCATGAGTCAAATTTGCAACATTTCAGACATTTGGCAAACAGCAGGGAGGTTTGGGCAAAATATGACCCATCGCCGTTTTCAGTAATTGGCATATTTTCGGTATGAAAATTCGTCATATGAAACTGAAAATAGGTGCAAAGAGTCAGAATTAGGCTCAAAAATCACGCTCAGGAGTCAAATTTCCGACATTTCAGACATTTTAAAAACAGCAGGGGGGTTTGGGCAAAATATGACCCATCGCCGTTTTCAGTAATTGGCATATTTTCGGTATAAAAATTCGTAATTTGAAACTGAAAATAGGTGCAGAGAGTCATAATTCGGCTCATAAATCACGCTCAGGAGTCAAATTTCCGACATTTCAGACATTTTGAAAATTGCAGGGGGGTTTGGGCAAAATATGACCCATCGCTGTTTACAGTAATTGGCATATTTTCGGTATGAAACGTCGTAATTTGAAACTTAAAAAAGATGCAGAGAGTCAGAATTCGGCTCAATAATCACGCTCATGAGTCAAATTTCCGACATTTCAGACATTTGGAAAACTGCAGGGAGGTTTGGGCAAAATATGACCCATCGCCGTTTTCAGTAATTGGCATATATTCGGTATAAAAATTCGTAATATGAAACTGAAAATAGGTGCAGAGAGTCAGATTCGGCTCAAAAATCACGCTCAGGAGTAAAATTTCCGACATTTCAGACATTTTGAAAACTGCAGGGGGGTTTGGGCAAAATATGACCCATCGCTGTTTTCAATAATTGGCATATTTTCGGTATAAAAATTCGTAATATGAAACAGAAAATAGGTGCAGAGAGTCAGAATTTGGCTCAAAAATCACGCTCAGGAGTCAAATTTCCGACATTTCAGACATTTTGAAAACTGCAGAGGGGTTTGGGCAAAATATGACCCATCGCCGTTTTCAGTAATTGGCATATTTTCGGTATGAAACGTCGTAATTTGAAACTGAAAATAGGTGCAGAGAGTAAGAATTTGGCTCAAAAATCACGTTCAGGAGTCAAATTTCCGACATTTCAGACATTTTGAAAACAGCAGGGGGGTTTGGGCAAAATATGACTCATCGCCGTTTTCAGTAATTGGCATATTTTCGGTATAAAAAGTCGTAATTTGAAACTGAAAATAGGTGCAGAGAGTCAGAATTCGGCTCAAAAATCACGCTCAGGAGTCAAATTTCCGACATTTCAGACATTTTGAAAACTGCAGCGGGGTTTGGGCAAAATATGACCCATCGCTGTTTTCATTAATTGGCATATTTTCGGTATAAAAAGTCGTAATATGAAACAGAAAATAGGTGCAGAGAGTCAGAATTTGGCTCAAAAATCACGCTCAGGAGTCAAATTTCCGACATTTCAGACATTTTGAAAACTGCAGAGGGGTTTGGGCAAAATATGACCCATCGCTGTTTTCAGTAATTGGCATATTTTCGGTATGAAACGTCGTAATTTGAAACTGAAAAAAGATGTAGAGAGTCAGAATTCGGCCCAAAAATCACGCTCATGAGTCAAATTTTCGATATTTCAGACATTTGGAAAACTGCAGGGAGGTTTGGGCAAAATATGACCCATCGCCGTTTTCAGTAATTGGCATATTTTCGGGATAAAAAGTCGTAATATGAAACTGAAAATAGGTGCAAAGAGTCAGAATTCGGATAAAAAACACGCTCAGGAGTCAAATTTCCGACATTTCAGACATTTTGAAAACTGCAGAGGGGTTTGGGCAAAATATGACCCATCGCTGTTTTCAGTAATTGGCATTTTTTCGGTATGAAACTTCGTAATTTGAAACTGAAAAAAGATGCAGAGAGTCAGAATTCGGCTCAAAAATCACGCTCAGGAGTCAAATTTGCAACATTTCAGACATTTGGCAAACTGCAGGGAGGTTTGGGCCAAATATGACCCAGCGCCGTTTTCAGTAATTGACATATTTTCGGTATGAAACGTCGTAATTTGAAACTGAAAAAAGATGCAGAGAGTCAGAATTCGGCTCAAAAATCACGCTCATGAGTCAAATTTGCAACATTTCAGACATTTGGCAAACAGCAGGGAGGTTTGGGCAAAATATGACCCATCGCCGTTTTCAGTAATTGGCATATTTTCGGTATGAAAATTCGTCATATGAAACTGAAAATAGGTGCAAAGAGTCAGAATTAGGCTCAAAAATCACGCTCAGGAGTCAAATTTCCGACATTTCAGACATTTTGAAAACTGCAGGGGGGTTTGGGCAAAATATGACCCATCGCCGTTTACAGTAATTGGCATATTTTCGGTATGAAACGTCGTAATTTGAAACAGAAAATAGGTACAGAGAGTTAGAATTCGGCTCAAAAATCACGCTCAGGAGTCAAATTTCCGACATTTCAGACATTTTGAAAACAGCAGGGGGGTTTGGGTAAAATATGACCCATCGCCGTTTTCAGTAATTGGCATATTTTCGGTATAAAAAGTCGTAATATGAAACAGAAAATAGGTGCAGAGAGTCAGAATTCGGCTCAAAAATCACGCTCATTAGTCAAATTTCCGACATTTCAGACATTTTGAAAACTGCAGGGGGGTTAAGGCAAAATATGACCCATCGCTGTTTACAGTAATTGGCATATTTTGGTATGAAACGTCGTAATTTGAAACTGAAAATAGGTGCAGAGAGTCAGAATTCGGCTCAAAAATCACGCTCAGGAGTCAAATATCCGACACTTCAGACATTTTAATAACTGCAGGGAGGTTTGGGTAAAATATGACTCATCGCCGTTTTCTGTAATTGGCATATTTTCTTTATAAAATTCGTAATTTGAAACTGAAAATAGGTGCAGAGAGTCAGAATTCGGCTCAAAAATCATGCTCAGGAGTCAAATTTCCGACATTTCAGACATTTTGAAAACTGCAGGGGGGTTTGGGCAAAAAATGACCCATCGCAGTTTACAGTAATTGGCATATTTTCGGTATGAAACGTCGTAATTTGAAACTGAAAATAGGTGCAGAGAGTCAGAATTCTGCTCAAAAATCACGATCGGGAGTCAAATTTCCGACATTTCAGACATTTTGAAAACTGCAGGGGGGGGGGGGGGGGTTGGGCAAAATATGACCCACGACCGTTTTCAGTAATTGGCATATTTTTATTATGAAACGTCGTAATTTGAAACTGAAAATAGGTGCAGAGATTAAGAATTTGGCTCAGAAATCACGTTCAGGAGTCAAATTTCCGACATTTCAGACATTTTAAAAACAGCAGCGGGGTTTGGGCAAAATATGACCCATCGCCGTTTTCAGTAATTGGCATTTTTTCGGTATAAAAAGTCGTAATTTGAATCTGAAAATAGGTGCAGCGAGTCAGAATTCAGCTCAAAAATCACGCTCAGGAGTCAAATTTCCGACATTTCAGACATTTTGAAAACTGCAGGGGGGTTTGGGCAAAATATGAAACATCGCTGTTTACAGTAATTGGCATATTTTCGGTATGAAACGTCGTAATTTGAAACTGAAAAAAGATGCAGAGAGTCAGAATTCGGCTCAAAAATCACGCTCATGAGTCAAATTTCCGACATTTCAGACATTTGGAAAACTGCAGGGAGGTTTGGGCAAAATATGACCCATCGCCGTTTTCAGTAATTGGCATATTTTCGGTATAAAAATTCGCAATATGAAACTGAAAATAGGTGCAAAGAGTCAGAATTCGGATAAAAAATCATGCTCAGGAGTCAAATTTCCGACATTTAGGACATTTTGAAAACTGCAGGGGGGTTTGGGCAAAATATGACCCATCGCCGTTTACAGTAATTGGCATATTTTCGGTATAAAAAGTCGTAATATGAAACAGAAAATAGGTGCAGAGAGTCAGAATTTGGCTCAAAAATCACGCTCAGGAGTCAAATTTCCGACATTTTAGACATTTTGAAAACTACAGAGGGGTTTGGGCAAAATATGACCCATCGCTGTTTTCAGTAACTGGCATATTTTCGGTATGAAACGTCGTAATTTGAAACTGAAAATAGGTGCAGAGAGTAAGAATTTGGCTCAAAAATCACATTCAGGAGTCAAATTTCCGACATTTCAGACATTTTAAAAACAGCAGGGGGGTTTGGGCAAAATATGACCCATCGCCGTTTTCAGTAATTGGCATATTTTCGGTATAAAAATTCGTAATTTGAAACTGAAAATAGGTGCAGAGAGTCATAATTCGGCTCATAAATCACGCTCAGGAGTCAAATTTCCGACATTTCAGACATTTTGAAAATTGCAGGGGGGTTTGGGCAAAATATGACCCATCGCTGTTTACAGTAATTGGCATATTTTCGGTATGAAACGTCGTAATTTGAAACTTAAAAAAGATGCAGAGAGTCAGAATTCGGCTCAATAATCACGCTCATGAGTCAAATTTCCGACATTTCAGACATTTGGAAAACTGCAGGGAGGTTTGGGCAAAATATGACCCATCGCCGTTTTCAGTAATTGGCATATATTCGGTATAAAAATTCGTAATATGAAACTGAAAATAGGTGCAGAGAGTCAGATTCGGCTCAAAAATCACGCTCAGGAGTAAAATTTCCGACATTTCAGACATTTTGAAAACTGCAGGGGGGTTTGGGCAAAATATGACCCATCGCTGTTTTCAATAATTGGCATATTTTCGGTATAAAAATTCGTAATATGAAACAGAAAATAGGTGCAGAGAGTCAGAATTTGGCTCAAAAATCACGCTCAGGAGTCAAATTTCCGACAATTCAGACATTTTGAAAACTGCAGAGGGGTTTGGGCAAAATATGACCCATCGCCGTTTTCAGTAATTGGCATATTTTCGGTATGAAACGTCGTAATTTGAAACTGAAAATAGGTGCAGAGAGTAAGAATTTGGCTCAAAAATCACGTTCAGGAGTCAAATTTCCGACATTTCAGACATTTTGAAAACAGCAGGGGGGTTTGGGCAAAATATGACTCATCGCCGTTTTCAGTAATTGGCATATTTTCGGTATAAAAAGTCGTAATTTGAAACTGAAAATAGGTGCAGAGAGTCAGAATTCGGCTCAAAAATCACGCTCAGGAGTCAAATTTCCGACATTTCAGACATTTTGAAAACTGCAGCGGGGTTTGGGCAAAATATGACCCATCGCTGTTTTCATTAATTGGCATATTTTCGGTATAAAAAGTCGTAATATGAAACAGAAAATAGGTGCAGAGAGTCAGAATTTGGCTCAAAAATCACGCTCAGGAGTCAAATTTCCGACATTTCAGACATTTTGAAAACTGCAGAGGGGTTTGGGCAAAATATGACCCATCGCTGTTTTCAGTAATTGGCATATTTTCGGTATGAAACGTCGTAATTTGAAACTGAAAAAAGATGTAGAGTGTCAGAATTCGGCCCAAAAATCACGCTCATGAGTCAAATTTTCGATATTTCAGACATTTGGAAAACTGCAGGGAGGTTTGGGCAAAATATGACCCATCGCCGTTTTCAGTAATTGGCATATTTTCGGGATAAAAAGTCGTAATATGAAACTGAAAATAGGTGCAAAGAGTCAGAATTCGGATAAAAAACACGCTCAGGAGTCAAATTTCCGACATTTCAGACATTTTGAAAACTGCAGAGGGGTTTGGGCAAAATATGACCCATCGCTGTTTTCAGTAATTGGCATTTTTTCGGTATGAAACTTCGTAATTTGAAACTGAAAAAAGATGCAGAGAGTCAGAATTCGGCTCAAAAATCACGCTCAGGAGTCAAATTTGCAACATTTCAGACATTTGGCAAACTGCAGGGAGGTTTGGGCCAAATATGACCCAGCGCCGTTTTCAGTAATTGACATATTTTCGGTATGAAACGTCGTAATTTGAAACTGAAAAAAGATGCAGAGAGTCAGAATTCGGCTCAAAAATCACGCTCATGAGTCAAATTTGCAACATTTCAGACATTTGGCAAACAGCAGGGAGGTTTGGGCAAAATATGACCCATCGCCGTTTTCAGTAATTGGCATATTTTCGGTATGAAAATTCGTCATATGAAACTGAAAATAGGTGCAAAGAGTCAGAATTAGGCTCAAAAATCACGCTCAGGAGTCAAATTTCCGACATTTCAGACATTTTAAAAACAGCAGGGGGGTTTGGGCAAAATATGACCCATCGCCGTTTTCAGTAATTGGCATATTTTCGGTATAAAAATTCGTAATTTGAAACTGAAAATAGGTGCAGAGAGTCATAATTCGGCTCATAAATCACGCTCAGGAGTCAAATTTCCGACATTTCAGACATTTTGAAAATTGCAGGGGGGTTTGGGCAAAATATGACCCATCGCTGTTTACAGTAATTGGCATATTTTCGGTATGAAACGTCGTAATTTGAAACTTAAAAAAGATGCAGAGAGTCAGAATTCGGCTCAATAATCACGCTCATGAGTCAAATTTCCGACATTTCAGACATTTGGAAAACTGCAGGGAGGTTTGGGCAAAATATGACCCATCGCCGTTTTCAGTAATTGGCATATATTCGGTATAAAAATTCGTAATATGAAACTGAAAATAGGTGCAGAGAGTCAGATTCGGCTCAAAAATCACGCTCAGGAGTAAAATTTCCGACATTTCAGACATTTTGAAAACTGCAGGGGGGTTTGGGCAAAATATGACCCATCGCTGTTTTCAATAATTGGCATATTTTCGGTATAAAAATTCGTAATATGAAACAGAAAATAGGTGCAGAGAGTCAGAATTTGGCTCAAAAATCACGCTCAGGAGTCAAATTTCCGACATTTCAGACATTTTGAAAACTGCAGAGGGGTTTGGGCAAAATATGACCCATCGCCGTTTTCAGTAATTGGCATATTTTCGGTATGAAACGTCGTAATTTGAAACTGAAAATAGGTGCAGAGAGTAAGAATTTGGCTCAAAAATCACGTTCAGGAGTCAAATTTCCGACATTTCAGACATTTTGAAAACAGCAGGGGGGTTTGGGCAAAATATGACTCATCGCCGTTTTCAGTAATTGGCATATTTTCGGTATAAAAAGTCGTAATTTGAAACTGAAAATAGGTGCAGAGAGTCAGAATTCGGCTCAAAAATCACGCTCAGGAGTCAAATTTCCGACATTTCAGACATTTTGAAAACTGCAGCGGGGTTTGGGCAAAATATGACCCATCGCTGTTTTCATTAATTGGCATATTTTCGGTATAAAAAGTCGTAATATGAAACAGAAAATAGGTGCAGAGAGTCAGAATTTGGCTCAAAAATCACGCTCAGGAGTCAAATTTCCGACATTTCAGACATTTTGAAAACTGCAGAGGGGTTTGGGCAAAATATGACCCATCGCTGTTTTCAGTAATTGGCATATTTTCGGTATGAAACGTCGTAATTTGAAACTGAAAAAAGATGTAGAGAGTCAGAATTCGGCCCAAAAATCACGCTCATGAGTCAAATTTTCGATATTTCAGACATTTGGAAAACTGCAGGGAGGTTTGGGCAAAATATGACCCATCGCCGTTTTCAGTAATTGGCATATTTTCGGGATAAAAAGTCGTAATATGAAACTGAAAATAGGTGCAAAGAGTCAGAATTCGGATAAAAAACACGCTCAGGAGTCAAATTTCCGACATTTCAGACATTTTGAAAACTGCAGAGGGGTTTGGGCAAAATATGACCCATCGCTGTTTTCAGTAATTGGCATTTTTTCGGTATGAAACTTCGTAATTTGAAACTGAAAAAAGATGCAGAGAGTCAGAATTCGGCTCAAAAATCACGCTCAGGAGTCAAATTTGCAACATTTCAGACATTTGGCAAACTGCAGGGAGGTTTGGGCCAAATATGACCCAGCGCCGTTTTCAGTAATTGACATATTTTCGGTATGAAACGTCGTAATTTGAAACTGAAAAAAGATGCAGAGAGTCAGAATTCGGCTCAAAAATCACGCTCATGAGTCAAATTTGCAACATTTCAGACATTTGGCAAACAGCAGGGAGGTTTGGGCAAAATATGACCCATCGCCGTTTTCAGTAATTGGCATATTTTCGGTATGAAAATTCGTCATATGAAACTGAAAATAGGTGCAAAGAGTCAGAATTAGGCTCAAAAATCACGCTCAGGAGTCAAATTTCCGACATTTCAGACATTTTGAAAACTGCAGGGGGGTTTGGGCAAAATATGACCCATCGCCGTTTACAGTAATTGGCATATTTTCGGTATGAAACGTCGTAATTTGAAACAGAAAATAGGTACAGAGAGTTAGAATTCGGCTCAAAAATCACGCTCAGGAGTCAAATTTCCGACATTTCAGACATTTTGAAAACAGCAGGGGGGTTTGGGTAAAATATGACCCATCGCCGTTTTCAGTAATTGGCATATTTTCGGTATAAAAAGTCGTAATATGAAACAGAAAATAGGTGCAGAGAGTCAGAATTCGGCTCAAAAATCACGCTCATTAGTCAAATTTCCGACATTTCAGACATTTTGAAAACTGCAGGGGGGTTAAGGCAAAATATGACCCATCGCTGTTTACAGTAATTGGCATATTTTGGTATGAAACGTCGTAATTTGAAACTGAAAATAGGTGCAGAGAGTCAGAATTCGGCTCAAAAATCACGCTCAGGAGTCAAATATCCGACACTTCAGACATTTTAATAACTGCAGGGAGGTTTGGGTAAAATATGACTCATCGCCGTTTTCTGTAATTGGCATATTTTCTTTATAAAATTCGTAATTTGAAACTGAAAATAGGTGCAGAGAGTCAGAATTCGGCTCAAAAATCATGCTCAGGAGTCAAATTTCCGACATTTCAGACATTTTGAAAACTGCAGGGGGGTTTGGGCAAAAAATGACCCATCGCAGTTTACAGTAATTGGCATATTTTCGGTATGAAACGTCGTAATTTGAAACTGAAAATAGGTGCAGAGAGTCAGAATTCTGCTCAAAAATCACGATCGGGAGTCAAATTTCCGACATTTCAGACATTTTGAAAACTGCAGGGGGGGGGGGGGGTTGGGCAAAATATGACCCACGACCGTTTTCAGTAATTGGCATATTTTTATTATGAAACGTCGTAATTTGAAACTGAAAATAGGTGCAGAGATTAAGAATTTGGCTCAGAAATCACGTTCAGGAGTCAAATTTCCGACATTTCAGACATTTTAAAAACAGCAGCGGGGTTTGGGCAAAATATGACCCATCGCCGTTTTCAGTAATTGGCATTTTTTCGGTATAAAAAGTCGTAATTTGAATCTGAAAATAGGTGCAGCGAGTCAGAATTCAGCTCAAAAATCACGCTCAGGAGTCAAATTTCCGACATTTCAGACATTTTGAAAACTGCAGGGGGGTTTGGGCAAAATATGAAACATCGCTGTTTACAGTAATTGGCATATTTTCGGTATGAAACGTCGTAATTTGAAACTGAAAAAAGATGCAGAGAGTCAGAATTCGGCTCAAAAATCACGCTCATGAGTCAAATTTCCGACATTTCAGACATTTGGAAAACTGCAGGGAGGTTTGGGCAAAATATGACCCATCGCCGTTTTCAGTAATTGGCATATTTTCGGTATAAAAATTCGCAATATGAAACTGAAAATAGGTGCAAAGAGTCAGAATTCGGATAAAAAATCATGCTCAGGAGTCAAATTTCCGACATTTAGGACATTTTGAAAACTGCAGGGGGGTTTGGGCAAAATATGACCCATCGCCGTTTACAGTAATTGGCATATTTTCGGTATAAAAAGTCGTAATATGAAACAGAAAATAGGTGCAGAGAGTCAGAATTTGGCTCAAAAATCACGCTCAGGAGTCAAATTTCCGACATTTTAGACATTTTGAAAACTACAGAGGGGTTTGGGCAAAATATGACCCATCGCTGTTTTCAGTAACTGGCATATTTTCGGTATGAAACGTCGTAATTTGAAACTGAAAATAGGTGCAGAGAGTAAGAATTTGGCTCAAAAATCACATTCAGGAGTCAAATTTCCGACATTTCAGACATTTTAAAAACAGCAGCGGGGTTTGGGCAAAATATGACCCATCGCCGTTTTCAGTAATTGGCATATTTTCGGTATAAAAAGTCGTAATTTGAAACTGAAAATAGGTGCAGAGAGTCATAATTCGGCTCATAAATCACGCTCAGGAGTCAAATTTCCGACATTTCAGACATTTTGAAAACTGCAGGGGGGTTTGGGCAAAATATGACCCATCGCTGTTTACAGTAATTGGCATATTTTCGGTATGAAACGTCGTAATTTGAAACTTAAAAAAGATGCAGAGAGTCAGAATTCGGCTCAAAAATCACGCTCATGAGTCAAATTTCCGACATTTCAGACATTTGGAAAACTGCAGGGAGGTTTGGGCAAAATATGACCCATCGCCGTTTTCAGTAATTGGCATATATTCGGTATAAAAATTCGTAATATGAAACTGAAAATAGGTGCAAAGAGTCAGAATTCGGATAAAAAATCATGCTCAGGAGTCAAATTTCCGACATTTAAGACATTTTGAAAACTGCAGGGGGGTTTGGGCAAAATATGACCCATCGCCGTTTACAGTAATTGGCATATTTTCGATATGAAACGTCGTAATTTGAAACAGAAAATAGGTGCAGAGAGTCAGAATTCGCCTCAAAAATCACGCTCAGGAGTAAAATTTCCGACATTTCAGACATTTTGAAAACTGCAGGGGGGTTTGGGCAAAATATGACCCATCGCCGTTTACAGTAATTGGTATATTTTCGGTATGAAACGTCGTAATTTGAAACAGAAAATAGGTACAGAGAGTTAGAATTCGGCTCAAAAATCACGCTCAGGAGTCAAATTTCCGACATTTCAGACATTTTGAAAACAGCAGGGGGGTTTGGGTAAAATATGACCCATCGCCGTTTTCAGTAATTGGCATATTTTCGGTATAAAAAGTCGTAATATGAAACAGAAAATAGGTGCAGAGAGTCAGAATTCGGCTCAAAAATCACGCTCATTAGTCAAATTTCCGACATTTCAGACATTTTGAAAACTGCAGGGGGGTTAAGGCAAAATATGACCCATCGCTGTTTACAGTAATTGGCATATTTTGGTATGAAACGTCGTAATTTGAAACTGAAAATAGGTGCAGAGAGTCAGAATTCGGCTCAAAAATCACGCTCAGGAGTCAAATTTCCGACATTTCAGACATTTTGAAAACTGCAGCGGGGTTTGGGCAAAATATGACCCATCGCTGTTTTCATTAATTGGCATATTTTCGGTATAAAAAGTCGTAATATGAAACAGAAAATAGGTGCAGAGAGTCAGAATTTGGCTCAAAAATCACGCTCAGGAGTCAAATTTCCGACATTTCAGACATTTTGAAAACTGCAGAGGGGTTTGGGCAAAATATGACCCATCGCTGTTTTCAGTAATTGGCATATTTTCGGTATGAAACGTCGTAATTTGAAACTGAAAAAAGATGTAGAGAGTCAGAATTCGGCCCAAAAATCACGCTCATGAGTCAAATTTTCGATATTTCAGACATTTGGAAAACTGCAGGGAGGTTTGGGCAAAATATGACCCATCGCCGTTTTCAGTAATTGGCATATTTTCGGGATAAAAAGTCGTAATATGAAACTGAAAATAGGTGCAAAGAGTCAGAATTCGGATAAAAAACACGCTCAGGAGTCAAATTTCCGACATTTCAGACATTTTGAAAACTGCAGAGGGGTTTGGGCAAAATATGACCCATCGCTGTTTTCAGTAATTGGCATTTTTTCGGTATGAAACTTCGTAATTTGAAACTGAAAAAAGATGCAGAGAGTCAGAATTCGGCTCAAAAATCACGCTCAGGAGTCAAATTTGCAACATTTCAGACATTTGGCAAACTGCAGGGAGGTTTGGGCCAAATATGACCCAGCGCCGTTTTCAGTAATTGACATATTTTCGGTATGAAACGTCGTAATTTGAAACTGAAAAAAGATGCAGAGAGTCAGAATTCGGCTCAAAAATCACGCTCATGAGTCAAATTTGCAACATTTCAGACATTTGGCAAACAGCAGGGAGGTTTGGGCAAAATATGACCCATCGCCGTTTTCAGTAATTGGCATATTTTCGGTATGAAAATTCGTCATATGAAACTGAAAATAGGTGCAAAGAGTCAGAATTAGGCTCAAAAATCACGCTCAGGAGTCAAATTTCCGACATTTCAGACATTTTGAAAACTGCAGGGGGGTTTGGGCAAAATATGACCCATCGCCGTTTACAGTAATTGGCATATTTTCGGTATGAAACGTCGTAATTTGAAACAGAAAATAGGTACAGAGAGTTAGAATTCGGCTCAAAAATCACGCTCAGGAGTCAAATTTCCGACATTTCAGACATTTTGAAAACAGCAGGGGGGTTTGGGTAAAATATGACCCATCGCCGTTTTCAGTAATTGGCATATTTTCGGTATAAAAAGTCGTAATATGAAACAGAAAATAGGTGCAGAGAGTCAGAATTCGGCTCAAAAATCACGTTCATTAGTCAAATTTCCGACATTTCAGACATTTTGAAAACTGCAGGGGGGTTAAGGCAAAATATGACCCATCGCTGTTTACAGTAATTGGCATATTTTGGTATGAAACGTCGTAATTTGAAACTGAAAATAGGTGCAGAGAGTCAGAATTCGGCTCAAAAATCACGCTCAGGAGTCAAATATCCGACACTTCAGACATTTTAATAACTGCAGGGAGGTTTGGGTAAAATATGACTCATCGCCGTTTTCTGTAATTGGCATATTTTCTTTATAAAATTCGTAATTTGAAACTGAAAATAGGTGCAGAGAGTCAGAATTCGGCTCAAAAATCATGCTCAGGAGTCAAATTTCCGACATTTCAGACATTTTGAAAACTGCAGGGGGGTTTGGGCAAAAAATGACCCATCGCAGTTTACAGTAATTGGCATATTTTCGGTATGAAACGTCGTAATTTGAAACTGAAAATAGGTGCAGAGAGTCAGAATTCTGCTCAAAAATCACGATCGGGAGTCAAATTTCCGACATTTCAGACATTTTGAAAACTGCAGGGGGGGGGGGGTTGGGCAAAATATGACCCACGACCGTTTTCAGTAATTGGCATATTTTTATTATGAAACGTCGTAATTTGAAACTGAAAATAGGTGCAGAGATTAAGAATTTGGCTCAGAAATCACGTTCAGGAGTCAAATTTCCGACATTTCAGACATTTTAAAAACAGCAGCGGGGTTTGGGCAAAATATGACCCATCGCCGTTTTCAGTAATTGGCATTTTTTCGGTATAAAAAGTCGTAATTTGAATCTGAAAATAGGTGCAGCGAGTCAGAATTCAGCTCAAAAATCACGCTCAGGAGTCAAATTTCCGACATTTCAGACATTTTGAAAACTGCAGGGGGGTTTGGGCAAAATATGAAACATCGCTGTTTACAGTAATTGGCATATTTTCGGTATGAAACGTCGTAATTTGAAACTGAAAAAAGATGCAGAGAGTCAGAATTCGGCTCAAAAATCACGCTCATGAGTCAAATTTCCGACATTTCAGACATTTGGAAAACTGCAGGGAGGTTTGGGCAAAATATGACCCATCGCCGTTTTCAGTAATTGGCATATTTTCGGTATAAAAATTCGCAATATGAAACTGAAAATAGGTGCAAAGAGTCAGAATTCGGATAAAAAATCATGCTCAGGAGTCAAATTTCCGACATTTAGGACATTTTGAAAACTGCAGGGGGGTTTGGGCAAAATATGACCCATCGCCGTTTACAGTAATTGGCATATTTTCGGTATAAAAAGTCGTAATATGAAACAGAAAATAGGTGCAGAGAGTCAGAATTTGGCTCAAAAATCACGCTCAGGAGTCAAATTTCCGACATTTTAGACATTTTGAAAACTACAGAGGGGTTTGGGCAAAATATGACCCATCGCTGTTTTCAGTAACTGGCATATTTTCGGTATGAAACGTCGTAATTTGAAACTGAAAATAGGTGCAGAGAGTAAGAATTTGGCTCAAAATCACATTCAGGAGTCAAATTTCCGACATTTCAGACATTTTAAAAACAGCAGCGGGGTTTGGGCAAAATATGACCCATCGCCGTTTTCAGTAATTGGCATATTTTCGGTATAAAAGTCGTAATTTGAAACTGAAAATAGGTGCAGAGAGTCATAATTCGGCTCATAAATCACGCTCAGGAGTCAAATTTCCGACATTTCAGACATTTTGAAAACTGCAGGGGGGTTTGGGCAAAATATGACCCATCGCTGTTTACAGTAATTGGCATATTTTCGGTATGAAACGTCGTAATTTGAAACTTAAAAAAGATGCAGAGAGTCAGAATTCGGCTCAAAAATCACGCTCATGAGTCAAATTTCCGACATTTCAGACATTTGGAAAACTGCAGGGAGGTTTGGGCAAAATATGACCCATCGCCGTTTTCAGTAATTGGCATATATTCGGTATAAAAATTCGTAATATGAAACTGAAAATAGGTGCAAAGAGTCAGAATTCGGATAAAAAATCATGCTCAGGAGTCAAATTTCCGACATTTAAGACATTTTGAAAACTGCAGGGGGGTTTGGGCAAAATATGACCCATCGCCGTTTACAGTAATTGGCATATTTTCGATATGAAACGTCGTAATTTGAAACAGAAAATAGGTGCAGAGAGTCAGAATTCGCCTCAAAAATCACGCTCAGGAGTAAAATTTCCGACATTTCAGACATTTTGAAAACTGCAGGGGGGTTTGGGCAAAATATGACCCATCGCCGTTTACAGTAATTGGTATATTTTCGGTATGAAACGTCGTAATTTGAAACAGAAAATAGGTACAGAGAGTTAGAATTCGGCTCAAAAATCACGCTCAGGAGTCAAATTTCCGACATTTCAGACATTTTGAAAACAGCAGGGGGGTTTGGGTAAAATATGACCCATCGCCGTTTTCAGTAATTGGCATATTTTCGGTATAAAAAGTCGTAATATGAAACAGAAAATAGGTGCAGAGAGTCAGAATTCGGCTCAAAAATCACGCTCATTAGTCAAATTTCCGACATTTCAGACATTTTGAAAACTGCAGGGGGGTTAAGGCAAAATATGACCCATCGCTGTTTACAGTAATTGGCATATTTTGGTATGAAACGTCGTAATTTGAAACTGAAAATAGGTGCAGAGAGTCAGAATTCGGCTCAAAAATCACGCTCAGGAGTCAAATATCCGACACTTCAGACATTTTAATAACTGCAGGGAGGTTTGGGTAAAATATGACTCATCGCGTTTTCTGTAATTGGCATATTTTCTCTATAAAATTCGTAATTTGAAACTGAAAATAGGTGCAGAGAGTCAGAATTCGGCTCAAAAATCATGCTCAGGAGTCAAATTTCCGACATTTCAGACATTTTGAAAACTGCAGGGGGGTTTGGGCAAAAAATGACCCATCGCAGTTTACAGTAATTGGCATATTTTCGGTATGAAACGTCGTAATTTGAAACTGAAAATAGGTGCAGAGAGTCAGAATTCTGCTCAAAAAATCACGATCGGGAGTCAAATTTCCGACATTTCAGACATTTTGAAAACTGCAGGGGGGGGGGGTTTGGGCAAAATATGACCCACGACCGTTTTCAGTAATTGGCATATTTTTATTATGAAACGTCGTAATTTGAAACTGAAAATAGGTGCAGAGAGTAAGAATTTGGCTCAGAAATCACGTTCAGGAGTCAAATTTCCGACATTTCAGACATTTTAAAAACAGCAGCGGGGTTTGGGCCAAAATATGACCCATCGCCGTTTTCAGTAATTGGCATTTTTTCGGTATAAAAAGTCGTAATTTGAATCTGAAAATAGGTGCAGCGAGTCAGAATTCAGCTCAAAAATCACGCTCAGGAGTCAAATTTCCGACATTTCAGACATTTTGAAAACTGCAGGGGGGTTTGGGCAAAATATGAAACATCGCTGTTTACAGTAATTGGCATATTTTCGGTATGAAACGTCGTAATTTGAAACTGAAAAAAGATGCAGAGAGTCAGAATTCGGCTCAAAAATCACGCTCATGAGTCAAATTTCCGACATTTCAGACATTTGGAAAACTGCAGGGAGGTTTGGGCAAAATATGACCCATCGCCGTTTTCAGTAATTGGCATATTTTCGGTATAAAAATTCGCAATATGAAACTGAAAATAGGTGCAAAGAGTCAGAATTCGGATAAAAAATCATGCTCAGGAGTCAAATTTCCGACATTTAGGACATTTTGAAAACTGCAGGGGGGGTTTGGGCAAAATATGACCCATCGCCGTTTACAGTAATTGGCATATTTTCGGTATAAAAAGTCGTAATATGAAACAGAAAATAGGTGCAGAGAGTCAGAATTTGGCTCAAAAATCACGCTCAGGAGTCAAATTCCGACATTTTAGACATTTTTGAAAACTACAGAGGGGTTTGGGCAAAATATGACCATCGCTGTTTTCAGTAACTGGCATATTTTCGGTATGAAACGTCGTAATTTGAAACTGAAAATAGGTGCAGAGAGTAAGAATTTGGCTCAAAAATCACATTCAGGAGTCAAATTTCCGACATTTCAGACATTTTAAAAACAGCAGCGGGTTTGGGCAAAATATGACCCATCGCCGTTTTCAGTAATTGGCATATTTTCGGTATAAAAAAGTCGTAATTTGAAACTGAAAATAGGTGCAGAGAGTCATAATTCGGCTCATAAATCACGGTCAGGAGTCAAATTTCCGACATTTCAGACATTTTGAAAACTGCAGGGGGGTTTGGGCAAAATATGACCCATCGCTGTTTACAGTAATTGGCATATTTTCGGTATGAAACGTCGTAATTTGAAACTTAAAAAAGATGCAGAGAGTCAGAATTCGGCTCAAAAATCACGCTCATGAGTCAAATTTCCGACATTTCAGACATTTGGAAAACTGCAGGGAGGTTTTGGGCAAAATATGACCCATCGCCGTTTTCAGTAATTGGCATATATTCGGTATAAAAATTCGTAATATGAAACTGAAAATAGTGTGCAAAGAGTCAGAATTCGGATAAAAAATCATGCTCAGGAGTCAAATTTCCGACATTTAAGACATTTTGAAAACTGCAGGGGGGTTTGGGCAAAATATGACCCATCGCCGTTTACAGTAATTGGCATATTTTCGATATGAAACGTCGTAATTTGAAACAGATAAATAGGTGCAGAGAGTCAGAATTCGCCCTCAAAAATCACGCTCAGGAGTAAAATTTCCGACATTTCAGACATTTTGAAAACTGCAGGGGGGTTTGGGCAAAATATGACCCATCGCCGTTTACAGTAATTGGTATATTTTCGGTATGAAACGTCTGTAATTTGAAACAGAAAATAGGTACAGAGAGTTAGAATTCGGCTCAAAAATCACGCTCAGGAGTCAAATTTCCGACATTTCAGACATTTTGAAAACAGCAGGGGGGTTTGGGTAAAATATGACCCATCGCCGTTTTCAGTAATTGGCATATTTTCGGTATAAAAATTCGTAATATGAAACAGAAAATAGGTGCAGAGGAGTCAGAATTCGGCTCAAAAATCACGCTCATTAGTCAAATTTCCCGACATTTCAGACATTTTGAAAACTGCAGGGGGGTTAAGGCAAAATATGACCCATCGCTGGTTTACAGTAATTGGCATATTTGGTATGAAACGTCGTAATTTGAAACTGAAAATAGGTGCAGAGAGTCAGAATTCGGCTCAAAAATCACGCTCAGGAGTCAAATATCCGACACTTCAGACATTTTTAATAACTGCAGGGAGGTTTGGGTAAAATATGACTTATCGCCGTTTTCTGTAATTGGCATATTTCTTTATAAAATTCGTAATTTGAAACTGAAAATAGGCTGCAGAGAGTCAGAATTCGGCTCAAAAATCATGCTCAGGAGTCAAATTTCCGACATTTCAGACATTTTGAAAACTGCAGGGGGGTTTGGGCAAAAAATGACCCATCGCAGTTTACAGTAATTGGCATATTTTTCGGTATGAAAACGTCGTAATTTGAAACTGAAAATAGGTGCAGAGAGTCAGAATTCTGCTCAAAAATCACGATCGGGAGTCAAATTTCCGACATTTCAGACATTTTGAAAACTGCAGGGGGGGGGGGGGTTTGGGCAAAATATGACCCACGACCGTTTTCAGTAATTGGCATATTTTTATTATGAAACGTCGTAATTTGAAACTGAAAATAGGTGCAGAGAGTAAGAATTTGGCTCAGAAATCACGTTCAGGAGTCAAATTTCCGACATTTCAGACATTTTTAAAAACAGCAGCGGGGTTTGGGCAAAATATGACCCATCGCCGTTTTCAGTAATTGGCATTTTTCAGTATAAAAAGTCGTAATTTGAATCTGAAAATAGGTGCAAGCGAGTCAGAATTCAGCTCAAAAAATCACGCTCAGGAGTCAAATTTCCGACATTTCAGACATTTTGAAACTGCAGGGGGGTTTGGGCAAAATATGAAACATCGCTGTTTACAGTAATTGGCATATTTTCGGTATGAAACGTCGTAATTTGAAACTGAAAAAAGATGCAGAGAGTCAGAATTCGGCTCAAAAATCACGCTCATGAGTCAAATTTTCGACATTTCAGACATTTGGAAAACTGCAGGGAGGTTTGGGCAAAATATGACCCATCGCCGTTTTCAGTAATTGGCATATTTTCGGTATAAAAATTCGCAATATGAAACTGAAAATAGGTGCAAAGAGTCAGAATTCGGATAAAAAATCATGCTCAGGAGTCAAATTTCCGACATTTAGGACATTTTGAAAACTGCAGGGGGGTTTGGGCAAAATATGACCCATCGCCGTTTACAGTAATTGGCATATTTTCGGTATAAAAAGTCGTAATATGAAACAGAAAATAGGTGCAGAGAGTCAGAATTTGGCTCAAAAATCACGCTCAGGAGTCAAATTTCCGACATTTTAGACATTTTGAAAACTACAGAGGGGTTTGGGCAAAATATGACCCATCGCTGTTTTCAGTAACTGGCATATTTTCGGTATGAAACGTCGTAATTTGAAACTGAAAATAGGTGCAGAGAGTAAGAATTTGGCTCAAAAATCACATTCAGGAGTCAAATTTCCGACATTTCAGACACTTTTAAAAACAGCAGCGGGGTTTGGGCAAAATATGACCCATCGCCGTTTTCAGTAATTGGCATATTTTCGGTATAAAAAGTCGTAATTTGAAACTGAAAATAGGTGCAGAGAGTCATAATTCGGCTCATAAATCACGCTCAGGAGTCAAATTTTCCGACATTTCAGACATTTTGAAAACTGCAGGGGGGTTTTGGGCAAAATATTGACCCATCGCTGTTTACAGTAATTGGCATATTTTCGGTATGAAACGTCGTAATTTGAAACTTAAAAAAGATGCAGAGAGTCAGAATTTCGGCTCAAAATCACGCTCATGAGTCAAATTGCCGACATTTCAGACATTTGGAAAACTGCAGGGAGGTTTGGGCAAAATATGACCCATCGCCGTTTTCAGTAATTGGCATATATTCGGTATAAAAATTCGTAATATGAAACTGAAAATAGGTGCATAGAGTCAGAATTCGGATAAAAAATCATGCTCAGGAGTCAAATTTCCGACATTTAAGACATTTTGAAAACTGCAGGGGGGTTTGGGCAAAATATGACCCATCGCCGTTTACCAGTAATTGGCATATTTTCGATATTGAAACGTCGTAATTTGAAACAGAAAATAGGTGCAGAGTGTCAGAATTCGCCTCAAAATCACGCTCAGGAGTAAAATTTCCGACATTTCAGACATTTTGAAAACTGCAGGGGGGTTTGGGCAAAATATGACCCATCGCCGTTTACAGTAATTGGTATATTTTCGGTATGAAACGTCGTAATTTGAAACAGAAAATAGGTACAGAGAGTTAGAATTCGGCTCAAAAATCACGCTCAGGAGTCAAATTTCCGACATTTCAGACATTTTGAAAACAGCAGGGGGGTTGGGTAAAATTATGACCCATCGCCGTTTTCAGTAATTGGCATATTTTCGGTATAAAAAGTCGTAATATGAAACAGAAAATAGGTGCAGAGAGTCAGAATTCGGCTCAAAAATCACGCTCATTAGTCAAATTTCCGACATTTCAGACATTTTGAAAACTGCAGGGGGGTTAAGGCAAAATATGACCCATCGCTGTTTACAGTAATTGGCATATTTTGGTATGAAACGTCCGTAATTTGAAACTGAAAATAGGTGCAGAGAGTCAGAATTCGGCTCAAAAATCACGCTCAGGAGTCAAATATCCGACACTTCAGACATTTTAATAACTGCAGGGAGGTTTGGGTAAATATGACTCATCGCCGTTTCTGTAATTGGCATATTTTCTTTATAAAATTCGTAATTTGAAACTGAAAATAGGTGCAGAGAGTCAGAATTCGGCTCAAAAATCATGCTCAGGAGTCAAATTTCCGACATTTCAGACATTTTGAAAAACTGCAGGGGGGTTTGGGCAAAAAATGACCCATCGCAGTTTACAGTAATTGGCATATTTTCGGTATGAAACGTCGTAATTTGAAACTGAAAATAGGTGCAGAGAGTCAGAATTCTGCTCAAAAATCACGATCGGGAGTCAAATTTCCGACATTTCAGACATTTTGAAAACTGCAGGGGGGGGGGGGGGGTTTGGGCAAAATATGACCCACGACCGTTTTCAGTAATTGGCATATTTTTATTATGAAACGTCGTAATTTGAAACTAAAATAGGTGCAGAGAGTAAGAATTTGGCTCAGAAATCACGTTCAGGAGTCAAATTTCCGACATTTCAGACATTTTAAAAACAGCAGCGGGGTTTGGGCAAAATATGACCCATCGCCGTTTTCAGTAATTGGCATTTTTTCGGTATAAAAAGTCGTAATTTGAATCTGAAAATAGGTGCAGCGAGTCAGAATTCAGCTCAAAAATCACGCTCAGGAGTCAAATTTCCGACATTTCAGACATTTTGAAAACTGCAGGGGGGTTTGGGCAAAATATGAAACATCGCTGTTTACAGTAATTGGCATATTTTCGGTATGAAACGTCGTAATTTGAAACTGAAAAAAGATGCAGAGAGTCAGAATTCGGCTCAAAAATCACGCTCATGAGTCAAATTTCCGACATTTCAGACATTTGGAAAACTGCAGGGAGGTTTGGGCAAAATATGACCCATCGCCGTTTTCAGTAATTGGCATATTTTCGGTATAAAAATTCGCAATATGAAACTGAAAATAGGTGCAAAGAGTCAGAATTCGGATAAAAAATCATGCTCAGAGTCAAATTTCCGACATTTAGGACATTTTGAAAACTGCAGGGGGGTTTGGGCAAAATATGACCCATCGCCGTTTACAGTAATTGGCATATTTTCGGTATAAAAAGTCGTAATATGAAACAGAAAATAGGTGCAGAGAGTCAGAATTTGGCTCAAAAATCACGCTCAGGAGTCAAATTTCCGACATTTAGACATTTTGAAAACTACAGAGGGTTTGGGCAAAATATGACCCATCGCTGTTTTCAGTAACTGGCATATTTTCGGTATGAAACGTCGTAATTTGAAACTGAAAATAGGTGCAGAGAGTAAGAATTTGGCTCAAAAATCACATTCAGGAGTCAAATTTCCGACATTTCAGACATTTTAAAAACAGCAGCGGGGTTTGGGCAAAATATGACCCATCGCCGTTTTCAGTAATTGGCATATTTTCGGTATAAAAAGTCGTAATTTGAAACTGAAAATAGGTGCAGAGAGTCATAATTCGGCTCATAAATCACGCTCAGGAGTCAAATTTCCGACATTTCAGACATTTTGAAAACTGCAGGGGGGTTTGGGCAAAATATGACCCATCGCTGTTTACAGTAATTGGCATATTTTCGGTATGAAACGTCGTAATTTGAAACTTAAAAAAGATGCAGAGAGTCAGAATTCGGCTCAAAAATCACGCTCATGAGTCAAATTTCCGACATTTCAGACATTTGGAAAACTGCAGGGAGGTTTGGGCAAAATATGACCCATCGCCGTTTTCAGTAATTGGCATATATTCGGTATAAAAATTCGTAATATGAAACTGAAAATAGGTGCAAAGAGTCAGAATTCGGATAAAAAATCATGCTCAGGAGTCAAATTTCCGACATTTAAGACATTTTGAAAACTGCAGGGGGGTTTGGGCAAAATATGACCCATCGCCGTTTACAGTAATTGGCATATTTTCGATATGAAACGTCGTAATTTGAAACAGAAAATAGGTGCAGAGAGTCAGAATTCGCCTCAAAAATCACGCTCAGGAGTAAAATTTCCGACATTTCAGACATTTTGAAAACTGCAGGGGGGTTTGGGCAAAATATGACCCATCGCCGTTTACAGTAATTGGTATATTTTCGGTATGAAACGTCGTAATTTGAAACAGAAAATAGGTACAGAGAGTTAGAATTCGGCTCAAAAATCACGCTCAGCAGTCAAATTTCCGACATTTCAGACATTTTGAAAACAGCAGGGGGGTTTGGGTAAAATATGACCCATCGCCGTTTTCAGTAATTGGCATATTTTCGGTATAAAAAGTCGTAATATGAAACAGAAAATAGGTGCAGAGAGTCAGAATTCGGCTCAAAAATCACGCTCATTAGTCAAATTTCCGACATTTCAGACATTTTGAAAACTGCAGGGGGGTTAAGGCAAAATATGACCCATCGCTGTTTACAGTAATTGGCATATTTTGGTATGAAACGTCGTAATTTGAAACTGAAAATAGGTGCAGAGAGTCAGAATTCGGCTCAAAAATCACGCTCAGGAGTCAAATATCCGACACTTCAGACATTTTAATAACTGCAGGGAGGTTTGGGTAAAATATGACTCATCGCCGTTTTCTGTAATTGGCATATTTTCTTTATAAAATTCGTAATTTGAAACTGAAAATAGGTGCAGAGAGTCAGAATTCGGCTCAAAAATCATGCTCAGGAGTCAAATTTCCGACATTTCAGACATTTTGAAAACTGCAGGGGGGTTTGGGCAAAAAATGACCCATCGCAGTTTACAGTAATTGGCATATTTTCGGTATGAAACGTCGTAATTTGAAACTGAAAATAGGTGCAGAGAGTCAGAATTCTGCTCAAAAATCACGATCGGAGTCAAATTTCCGACATTTCAGACATTTTGAAAACTGCAGGGGGGGGGGGGTTTGGGCAAAATATGACCCACGACCGTTTTCAGTAATTGGCATATTTTTATTATGAAACGTCGTAATTTGAAACTGAAAATAGGTGCAGAGAGTAAGAATTTGGCTCAGAAATCACGTTCAGGAGTCAAATTTCGACATTTCAGACATTTTAAAAACAGCAGCGGGGTTTGGGCAAAATATGACCCATCGCCGTTTTCAGTAATTGGCATTTTTTCGGTATAAAAAGTCGTAATTTGAATCTGAAAATAGGTGCAGCGAGTCAGAATTCAGCTCAAAAATCACGCTCAGGAGTCAAATTTCCGACATTTCAGACATTTTGAAAACTGCAGGGGGGTTTGGGCAAAATATGAAACATCGCTGTTTACAGTAATTGGCATATTTTCGGTATGAAACGTCGTAATTTGAAACTGAAAAAGATGCAGAGAGTCAGAATTCGGCTCAAAAATCACGCTCATG
Source organism: Procambarus clarkii (assembly GCF_040958095.1). Taxonomy (NCBI): domain Eukaryota; kingdom Metazoa; phylum Arthropoda; class Malacostraca; order Decapoda; family Cambaridae; genus Procambarus; species Procambarus clarkii. The sequence goes on from NC_091151.1 coordinate 1,365,979, forward strand.
AGTCAAATTTCCGACATTTCAGACATTTGGAAAACTGCAGGGAGGTTTGGGCAAAATATGACCCATCGCCGTTTTCAGTAATTGGCATATTTTCGGTATAAAAATCGCAATATGAAACTGAAAATAGGTGCAAAGAGTCAGAATTCGGATAAAAAATCATGCTCAGGAGTCAAATTTCCGACATTTAGGACATTTGAAAACTGCAGGGGGGTTTGGGCAAAATATGACCCATCGCCGTTTACAGTAATTGGCATTTTCGGTATAAAAAGTCGTAATATGAAACAGAAAATAGGTGCAGAGAGTCAGAATTTGGCTCAAAAATCACGCTCAGGAGTCAAATTTCCGACATTTTAGACATTTTGAAAACTACAGAGGGGTTTGGGCAAAATATGACCATCGCGTTTTCAGTAACTGGCATATTTTCGGTATGAAACGTCGTAATTTGAAACTGAAAATAGGTGCAGAGAGTAAGAATTTGGCTCAAAAATCACATTCAGGAGTCAAATTTCCGACATTTCAGACATTTTAAAAACAGCAGCGGGTTTGGGCAAAATATGATCCATCGCCGTTTTCAGTAATTGGCATATTTTCGGTATAAAAAGTCGTAATTTGAAACTGAAAATAGGTGCACAGAGTCATAATTCGGCTCATAAATCACGCTCAGGAGTCAAATTTCCGACATTTCAGACATTTTGAAAACTGCAGGGGGGTTTGGGCAAAATATGACCCATCGCTGTTTACAGTAATTGGCATATTTTCGGTATGAAACGTCGTAATTTGAAACTTAAAAAAGATGCAGAGAGTCAGAATTCGGCTCAAAAATCACGCTCATGAGTCAAATTTCCGACATTTCAGACATTTGGAAAACTGCAGGGAGGTTTGGGCAAAATATGACCCATCGCCGTTTTCAGTAATTGGCATATATTCGGTATAAAAATTCGTAATATGAAACTGAAAATAGGTGCAAAGAGTCAGAATTCGGATAAAAAATCATGCTCAGGAGTCAAATTTCCGACATTTAAGACATTTTGAAAACTGCAGGGGGGTTTGGGCAAAATATGACCATCGCCGTTTACAGTAATTGGCATATTTTCGATATGAAACGTCGTAATTTGAAACAGAAAATAGGTGCAGAGAGTCAGAATTCGCCTCAAAAATCACGCTCAGGAGTAAAATTTCCGACATTTCAGACATTTTGAAAACTGCAGGGGGGTTTGGGCAAAATATGACCCATCGCTGTTTTCAATAATTGGCATATTTTCGGTATAAAAATTCGTAATATGAAACAGAAAATAGGTGCAGAGAGTCAGAATTTGGCTCAAAAATCACACTGAGGAGTCAAATTTCCGACATTTCAGACATTTTGAAAACTGCAGAGGGGTTTGGGCAAAATATGACCCATCGCCGTTTTCAGTAATTGGCATATTTTCGGTATGAAACGTCGTAATTTGTAACTGAAAATAGGTGCAGAGAGTAAGAATTTGGCTCAAAAATCACGTTCAGGAGTCAAATTTCCGACATTTCAGACATTTTGAAAACAGCAGGGGGGTTTGGGCAAAATATGACCCATAGCCGTTTTCAGTAATTGGCATATTTTCGGTATAAAAAGTCGTAATTTGAAACTGAAAATAGGTGCAGAGAGTCAGAATTCGGATAAAAAATCATGCTCAGGAGTCAAATTTCCGACATTTAAGACATTTTGAAAACTGCAGGGGGGTTTGGGCAAAATATGACCCATCGCTGTTTCAATAATTGGCATATTTTCGGTATAAAAATCGTAATATGAAACAGAAAATAGGTGCAGAGAGTCAGAATTTGGCTCAAAAATCACGCTCAGGAGTCAAATTTCCGACATTTCAGACATTTTGAAAACTGCAGAGGGTTTGGTTAAAATGTGACCCACCGCCGTTTTCAGTAATTGGCATATTTTCGGTATAAAAAGTCGTAATTTGAAACTGAAAATAGGTGCAGAGAGTCAGAATTCGGATAAAAAATCACGCTCAGGAGTCAAATTTCCGACATTTCAGACATTTTGAAAACAGCAGGGGGGTTTGGGTAAAATATGACCCATCGCCGTTTTCAGTAATTGGCATATTTTCGGTATAAAAAGTCGTAATATGAAACAGAAAATAGGTGCAGAGAGTCAGAATTCGGCTCAAAAATCACGCTCATTAGTCAAATTTCCGACATTTCAGACATTTTGAAAACTGCAGGGGGTTAAGGCAAAATATGACCCATCGCTGTTTACAGTAATTGGCATATTTTCGGTATGAAACGTCGTAATTTGAAACTGAAAAAGATGCAGAGAGTCAGAATTCGGCTCAAAAATCACGCTCAGGAGTCAAATTTCCGACATTTCAGACATTTGGAAAACTGCAGGGAGGTTTGGGCAAAATATGACCCATCGCCGTTTTCAGTAATTGGCATATTTTCGGTATAAAAATTCGCAATATGAAACTGAAAATAGGTGCAAAGAGTCAGAATTCGGATCAAAAATCATGCTCAGGAGTCAAATTTCCGACATTTAGGACATTTTGAAAACTGCAGGGGGTTTGGGCAAAATATGACCCATCGCCGTTTACAGTAATTGGCATATTTTCGTTATAAAAAGTCGTAATATGAAACAGAAAATAGGTGCAGAGAGTAGAATTGGCTCAAAAATCACATTCAGGAGTCAAATTTCCGACATTTCAGACATTTTAAAAACAGCAGCGGGGTTTGGGCAAAATATGACCCATCGCCGTTTTCAGTAATTGGCATATTTCGGTATAAAAAGTCGTAATTTGAAACTGAAAATAGGTGCAGAGAGTCAAATTCGGCTCATAAATCACGCTCAGGAGTCAAATTTCCGACATTTCAGACATTTTGAAAACTGCAGGGGGGTTTGGGCAAAATATGACCCATCGCTGTTTACAGTAATTGGCATATTTTCGGTATGAAACGTCGTAATTTGAAACTTAAAAAAGATGCAGAGAGTCAGAATTCGGCTCAAAAATCACGCTCATGAGTCAAATTTCCGACATTTCAGACATTTGGAAAACTGCAGGGAGGTTTGGGCAAAATATGACCCATCGCCGTTTTCAGTAATTGGCATATTCGGTATAAAAATTCGTAATATGAAACTGAAAATAGGTGCAAAGAGTCAGAATTCGGATAAAAAATCATGCTCAGGAGTCAAATTTCCGACATTTAAGACATTTTGAAAACTGCAGGGGGGTTTGGGCAAATATGACCCATCGCCGTTTACAGTAATTGGCATATTTTCGATATGAAACGTCGTAATTTGAAACAGAAAATAGGTGCAGAGAGTCAGAATTCGGCTCAAAAATCACGCTCAGGAGTAAAATTTCCGACATTTCAGACATTTTGAAAACTGCAGGGGGTTTGGGCAAAATATGACCCATCGCTGTTTTCAATAATTGGCATATTTTCGGTATAAAATTCGTAATATGAAACAGAAAATAGGTGCAGAGAGTCAGAATTTGGCTCAAAAATCACGCTCAGGAGTCAAATTTCCGACATTTCAGACATTTTGAAAACTGCAGAGGGGTTTGGGCAAAATATGACCCATCGCCGTTTTCAGTAATTGGCATATTTTCGGTATGAAACGTCGTAATTTGAAACTGAAAATAGGTGCAGAGAGTAAGAATTGGCTCAAAAATCACGTTCAGGAGTCAAATTTCCGACATTTCAGACATTTTGAAAACAGCAGGGGGGTTTGGGAAAAATATGACCCATAGCCGTTTTCAGTAATTGGCATATTTTCGGTATAAAAAGTCGTAATTTGAAACTGAAAATAGGTGCAGAGAGTCAGAATTCGGATAAAAAATCATGCTCAGGAGTCAATTTCCGACATTTAAGACATTTTGAAAACTGCAGGGGGGTTTGGGCAAAATATGACCCATCGCTGTTTTCAATAATTGGCATATTTTCGGTATAAAAATCGTAATATGAAACAGAAAATAGGTGCAGAGAATCAGAATTTGGCTCAAAAGTCACGCTCAGGAGTCAAATTTCCGACATTTCAGACATTTTGAAAACTGCAGAGGGGTTTGGTTAAAATGTGACCCATCGCCGTTTTCAGTAATTGGCATATTTTCGGTATAAAAAGTCGTAATATGAAACAGAAAATAGGTGCAGAGAGTCAGAATTCGGCTCAAAAATCACGCTCATTATTCAAATTTCCGACATTTCAGACATTTTGAAAACTGCAGGGGGGTTAAGACAAAATATGACCCATCGCTGTTTACAGTAATTGGCATATTTTGGTATGAAACGTCGTAATTTGAAACTGAAAATAGGTGCAGAGAGTCAGAATTCGGCTCAAAAATCACGCTCAGGAGTAAAATTTCCGACATTTCAGACATTTTGAAAACTGTAGGGGGTTTGGGCAAAATATGACCCATCGCTGTTTTCAATAATTGGCATATTTTCGGTATAAAAATTCGTAATATGAAACAGAAAATAGGTGCAGAGAGTCAGAATTTGGCTCAAAAATCACGCTCAGGAGTCAAATTTCCGACATTTCAGACATTTTGAAAACTGCAGAGGGGTTTGGGCAAAATATGACCCATCGCCGTTTTCAGTAATTGGCATATTTTCGGTATGAAACGTCGTAATTTGAAACTGAAAATAGGTGCAGAGAGTAAGAATTTGGCTCAAAAATCACGTTCAGGAGTCAAATTTCCGACATTTCAGACATTTTGAAAACAGCAGGGGGTTTGGGCAAAATATGACTCATCGCCGTTTTCAGTAATTGGCATATTTTCGGTATAAAAAGTCGTAATTTGAAACTGAAAATAGGTGCAGAGAGTCATAATTCGGCTCATAAATCACGCTCAGGAGTCAAATTTCCGACATTTCAGACATTTTGAAAACTGCAGGGGGGTTTGGGCAAAATATGACCCATCGCTGTTTACAGTAATTGGCATATTTTCGGTATGAAACGTCGTAATTTGAAACTTAAAAAAGATGCAGAGAGTCAGAATTCGGCTCAAAAATCACGCTCATGAGTCAAATTTCCGACATTTCAGACATTTGGAAAACTGCAGGGAGGTTTGGGCAAAATATGACCCATCGCCGTTTTCAGTAATTGGCATATATCGGTATAAAAATTCGTAATATGAAACTGAAAATAGGTGCAAAGAGTCAGAATTCGGATAAAAAATCATGCTCAGGAGTCAAATTTCCGACATTTAAGACATTTTGAAAACTGCAGGGGGGTTTGGGCAAAATATGACCCATCGCCGTTTACAGTAATTGGCATATTTTCGATATGAAACGTCGTAATTTGAAACAGAAAATAGGTGCAGAGAGTCAGAATTCGGCTCAAAAATCACGCTCAGGAGTAAAATTTCCGACATTTCAGACATTTTGAAAACTGCAGGGGGGTTTGGGCAAAATATGACCCATCGCTGTTTTCAATAATTGGCATATTTTCGGTATAAAAATTCGTAATATGAAACAGAAAATAGGTGCAGAGAGTCAGAATTTGGCTCAAAAATCACGCTCAGGAGTCAAATTTCCGACATTTCAGACATTTTGAAAACTGCAGAGGGTTTGGGCAAAATATGACCCATCGCCGTTTCAGTAATTGGCATATTTTCGGTATGAAACGTCGTAATTTGAAACTGAAAATAGGTGCAGAGAGTAAGAATTTGGCTCAAAAATCACGTTCAGGAGTCAAATTTCCGACATTTCAGACATTTTGAAAACAGCAGGGGGTTTGGGCAAAATATGACCCATAGCCGTTTTCAGTAATTGGCATATTTTCGGTAAAAAAGTCGTAATTTGAAACTGAAAATAGGTGCAGAGAGTCAGAATTCGGATAAAAAATCATGCTCAGGAGTCAAATTTCCGACATTTAAGACATTTTGAAAACTGCAGGGGGGTTTGGGCAAAATATGACCCATCGCTGTTTTCAATAATTGGCATATTTTCGGTATAAAAATCGTAATATGAAACAGAAAATAGGTGCAGAGAGACAGAATTTGGCTCAGAAATCACGCTCAGGAGTCAAATTTCGACATTTCAGACATTTTGAAAACTGCAGAGGGGTTTGGTAAAAATGTGACCCATCGCCGTTTTCAGTAATTGGCATATTTTCGGTATAAAAAGTCGTAATTGAAACTGAAAATAGGTGCAGAGAGTCAGAATTCGGATAAAAAATCACGCTCAGGAGTCAAATTTCCGACATTTCAGACATTTTGAAAACAGCAGGGGGGTTTGGGTAAAATATGACCCATCGCCGTTTTCAGTAATTGGCATATTTTCGGTATAAAAAGTCGTAATATGAAACAGAAAATAGGTGCAGAGAGTCAGAATTCGGCTCAAAAATCACGCTCAGGAGTAAAATTTCCGACATTTCAGACATTTTGAAAACTGCAGGGGGGTTTGGGCAAAATATGACCCATCGCTGTTTCAATAATTGGCATATTTTCGGTATAAAAATTCGTAATATGAAACAGAAAATAGGTGCAGAGAGTCAGAATTTGGCTCAAAAATCACGCTCAGGAGTCAAATTTCCGACATTTCAGACATTTTGAAAACTGCAGAGGGGTTTGGGCAAAAATGACCCATCGCCGTTTTCAGTAATTGGCATATTTTCGGTATGAAACGTCGTAATTTGAAACTGAAAATAGGTGCAGAGAGTAAGAATTTGGCTCAAAAATCACGTTCAGGAGTCAAATTTCCGACATTTCAGACATTTTGAAAACAGCAGGGGGGTTTGGGCAAAATATGACCCATAGCCGTTTTCAGTAATTGGCATATTTTCGGTATAAAAAGTCGTAATTTGAAACTGAAAATAGGTGCAGAGAGTCAGAATTCGGATAAAAAATCATGCTCAGGAGTCAAATTTCCGACATTTAAGACATTTGAAAACTGCAGGGGGGTTTGGGCAAAATATGACCCATCGCTGTTTTCAATAATTGGCATATTTTCGGTATAAAAATCGTAATATGAAACAGAAAATAGGTGCAGAGAGTCAGAATTTGGCTCAAAAATCACGCTCAGGAGTCAAATTTTCGACATTTCAGACATTTTGAAAACTGCAGAGGGGTTTGGTTAAAATGTGACCATCGCCGTTTTCAGTAATTGGCATATTTTCGGTATAAAAAGTCGTAATTTGAAACTGAAAATAGGTGCAGAGAGTCAGAATTCGGATAAAAAATCACGCTCAGGAGTCAAATTTCCGACATTTCAGACATTTTGAAAACAGCAGGGGGGTTTGGGTAAAAATAACCCATCGCCGTTTTCAGTAATTGGCATATTTTCGGTATAAAAGTCGTAATATGAAACAGAAAATAGGTGCAGAGAGTCAGAATTCGGCTCAAAAATCACGCTCATTAGTCAAATTTCCGACATTTCAGACATTTTGAAAACTGCAGGGGGGTTAAGGCAAAATATGACCCATCGCTGTTTACAGTAATTGGCATATTTTGGTATGAAACGTCGTAATTTGAAACTGAAAATAGGTGCAGAGAGTCAGAATTCGGCTCAAAAATCACGCTCAGGAGTCAAATATCCGACACTTCAGACATTTTAATAACTGCAGGGAGGTTTGGGTAAAATATGACTCATCGCCGTTTTCTGTAATTGGCATATTTTCTTTATAAAATTCGTAATTTGAAACTGAAAATAGGTGCAGAGAGTCAGAATTCGGCTCAAAAATCATGCTCAGGAGTCAAATTTCCGACATTTCAGACATTTTGAAAACTGCAGGGGGGTTTGGGCAAAAAATGACCCATCGCAGTTTACAGTAATTGGCATATTTTCGGTATGAAACGTCGTAATTTGAAACTGAAAATAGGTGCAGAGAGTCAGAATTCTGCTCAAAAATCACAATCGGGAGTCAAATTTCCGACATTCAGACATTTTGAAAACTGCAAGGGGGGGGGGGGGTTTGGGCAAAATATGATCCACCACCGTTTTCAGTAATTGGCATATTTTTATTATGAAACGTCGTATTTGAAACTGAAAATAGGTGCAGAGAGTAAGAATTTGGCTCAGAAATCACGTTCAGGAGTCAAATTTCCGACATTTCAGACATTTTAAAAACAGCAGCGGGGTTTGGGCAAAATATGACCCATCGCCGTTTTCAGTAATTGGCATTTTTCGGTATAAAAAGTCGTAATTTGAAACTGAAAAAAGATGCAGAGTGTCAGAATTCGGCTCAAAAATCACGCTCAGGAGTCAAAATTTCCGACATTTCAGACATTTTGAAAACTGCAGGGGGGTTTGGGCAAAATATGACCATCGCTGTTTACAGTAATTGGCATTTTCGGTATAAAAAGTCGTAATTTGAAACTGAAAATAGGTGCAGAGAGTCAGAATTCGGATAAAAAATCATGCTCAGGAGTCAAATTTCCGACATTTAAGACATTTTGAAAACTGCAGGGGGGTTTGGGCAAAATATGACCATCGCTGTTTTCAATAATTGGCATATTTTCGGTATAAAAATCGTAATATGAAACAGAAAATAGGTGCAGAGAGTCAGAATTTGGTCAAAAATCACGCTCAGGAGTCAAATTTCCGACATTTCAGACATTTTGAAAACTGCAGAGGGTTTGGTTAAAATGTGACCCATCGCCGTTTCAGTAATTGGCATATTTTCGGTATAAAAAGTCGTAATTTGAAACTGAAAATAGGTGCAGAGAGTCAGAATTCGGCTCAAAAATCACGCTCATTAGTCAAATTTCCGACATTTCAGACATTTTGAAAACTGCAGGGGGGTTAAGGCAAATATGACGCATCGCTGTTTACAGTAATGGCATATTTTGGTATGAAACGTCGTAATTTGAAACTGAAAATAGGTGCAGAGAGTCAGAATTCGGCTCAAAATCACGCTCAGGAGTCAAATATCCGACACTTCAGACATTTTAATAACTGCAGGGAGGTTTGGGTAAATATGACTCATCGTCGTTTTCTGTAATTGGCATATTTTCTTATAAAATTCGTAATTTGAAACTGAAAATAGGTGCAGAGAGTCAGAATTCGGCTCAAAATCATGCTCAGGAGTCAAATTTCCGACATTTCAGAAATTTGAAAACTGCAGGGGGTTTGGGCAAAAATGACCCATCGCAGTTTACAGTAATTGGCATATTTTCGGTATGAAACGTCGTAATTTGAAACTGAAAATAGGTGCAGAGAGTCAGAATTCTGCTCAAAAATCACGATCGGGAGTCAAATTTCCGACATTTCACACATTTTGAAAACTGCAAGGGGGGGGGGGGGTTTGGGCAAAATATGATCCACCACCGTTTTCAGTAATTGGCATATTTTTATTATGAAACGTCGTAATTTGAAACTGAAAATAGGTGCAGAGAGTAAGAATTTGGCTCAGAAATCACGTTCAGGAGTCAAATTTCTGACATTTCAGACATTTTAAAAACGCAGGGGTTTGGGCAAAATATGACCCATCGCCGTTTTCAGTAATTGGCATTTTTTCGGTATAAAAAGTCGTAATTTGAAACTGAAAAAAGATGCAGAGAGTCAGAATTCGGCTCAAAAATCACGTCATGAGAAATTTCCGACATTTCAGACATTTGGAAAACTGCAGGGAGGTTTGGGCAAAATATGACCCATCGCCGTTTTCAGTAATTGGCATATTTTCGGTAAAAATTCGCAATATGAACTGAAAATAGGTGCAAAGAGTCAGAATTCGGATAAAAAATCATGCTCAGGAGTCAAATTTCCGACATTTAGGACATTTTGAAAACTGCAGGGGGGTTTGGGCAAAATATGACCCATCGCCGTTTACAGTAATTGGCATATTTTCGGTATAAAAAGTCGTAATAGAAACAGAAAATAGGTGTAGAGAGTCAGAATTTGGCTCAAAAATCACGCTCAGGAGTCAAATTTCCGACATTTTAGACATTTTGAAAACTACAGAGGGGTTTGGGCAAAATATGACCCATCGCTGTTTTCAGTAACTGGCATATTTCGGTATGAAACGTCGTAATTTGAAACTGAAAATAGGTGCAGAGAGTAAGAATTTGGCTCAAAAATCACATTCAGGAGTCAAATTTCCGACATTTCAGACATTTTAAAAACAGCAGCGGGGTTTGGGCAAAATATGACCCATCGCCGTTTTCAGTAATTGGCATATTTTCGGTATAAAAAGTCGTAATTTGAAACTGAAAATAGGTGCAGAGAGTCATAATTTGGCTCATAAATCACGCTCAGGAGTCAAATTTCCGACATTTCAGACATTTTGAAAACTGCAGGGGGGTTTGGGCAAAATATGACCCATCGCTGTTTACAGTAATTGGCATATTTCGGTATGAAACGTCGTAATTTGAAACTTAAAAAGATGCAGAGAGTCAGAATTCGGCTCAAAAATCACGCTCATGAGTCAAATTTCCGACATTTCAGACATTTGGAAAACTGCAGGGAGGTTTGGGCAAAATATGACCCATCGCCGTTTTCAGTAATGGCATTTATTCGGTATAAAAATTCGTAATATGAAACTGAAAATAGGTGCAAAGAGTCAGAATTCGGATAAAAAATCATGCTCAGGAGTCAAATTTCCGACATTTAAGACATTTTGAAAACTGCAGGGGGGTTTGGGCAAAATATGACCCATCGCCGTTTACAGTAATTGGCATATTTCGATATGAAACGTCGTAATTTTGAAACAGAAAATAGGTGCAGAGAGTCAGAATCGGCTCAAAAATCACGCTCAGGAGTAAAATTTCCGACATTTCAGACATTTTGAAAAACTGCAGGGGGGTTTGGGCAAAATATGACCATCGCTGTTTTCAATAATGGCATATTTTCGGTATAAAAAGTCGTAATATGAAACAGAAAATAGGTGCAGAGAGTCAGAATTTGGCTCAAAAATCACGCTCAGGAGTCAAATTTCCGACATTTCAGACATTTTGAAAACTGCAGAGGGGTTTGGGAAAATATGACCCATCGCCGTTTTCAGTAATTGGCATATTTTCGGTATGAAACTTCGTAATTTGAAACTGAAAATAGGTGCAGAGAGTAAGAATTTGGCTCAAAAATCACGTTCAGGAGTCAAATTTCCGACATTTCAGACATTTGAAAACAGCAGGGGGGTTTGGGCAAAATATGACCATAGCCGTTTTCAGTAATTGGCATATTTTCGGTATAAAAAGTCGTAATTTGAAACTGAAAATAGGTGCAGAGAGTCAGAATTCGGATAAAAAATCATGCTCAGGAGTCAAATTTCCGACATTTAAGACATTTTGAAAACTGCAGGGGGGTTGGGCAAAATATGACCCATCGCTGTTTTCAATAATTGGCATATTTTCGGTATAAAAAGTCGTAATATGAAACAGAAAATAGGTGCAGAGAGTCTGAATTTGGCTCAAAAATCACGCTCAGGAGTCAAATTTCCGACATTTCAGACATTTTGAAAACTGAGCAGGGGGTTTGGTTAAAATGTGACCCATCGCCGTTTTCAGTAATTGGCATATTTTCGGTATAAAAAGTCGTAATTTGAAACTGAAAATAGGTGCAGAGAGTCAGAATTCGGATAAAAAATCACGCTCAGGACAGTCAAATTTCCGACATTTCAGACATTTGAAAACAGCAGGGGGATTGGGTAAAATAGACCCATCGCCGTTTTCAGTAATTGGCATATTTTCGGTATGAAACGTCGTAATTTGAACTGAAAATAGGTGCAGAGAGTCAGAATTCTGCTCAAAAATCACGATCGGGAGTCAATTTCCGACATTTCACACATTTTGAAAACTGCAAGGGGGGGGGGGGGTTTGGGCAAAATATGATCCACACCGTTTTCAGTAATTGGCATTTTTATTATGAAACGTCGTAATTTGAAACTGAAAATAGGTGCAGAGAGTAGAATTTGGCTCAGAAATCACGTTCAGGAGTCAAATTTCGACATTTCAGACATTTCAAAAACAGCAGCGGGGGTTTGGGCAAAATATGACCCATCGCCGTTTCAGTAATTAATTGGCTTTCGGTATAAAAAGTCGTAATTTGAAACTGAAAAAAGATGCAGAGAGTCAGAATTCGGCTCAAAAATCACGCTCATGAGTCAAATTTCCGACATTTCAGACATTTAGAAAACTGCAGGGAGTTTGGGCAAAATATGACCCATCGCCGTTTTCAGTAATTGGCATATTTTCGGTATAAAAATTCGCAATATGAAACTGAAAATAGGTGCAAAGAGTCAGAATTCGGATAAAAAATCATGCTCAGGAGTCAAATTTCCGACATTTAGGACATTTTGAAAAACTGCAGGGGGGTTTGGGCAAAAATATGACCCATCGCCGTTTACAGTAATTGGCATATTTTCGGTATAAAAAGTCGTAATATGAAACAGAAAATAGGTGTAGAGAGTCAGAATTTGGCTCAAAAATCACGCTCAGGAGTCAAATTTCCGACATTTTAGACATTTGAAACTACAGAGGGGTTTGGGCAAAATATGACCCATCGCTGTTTTCAGTAACTGGCATATTTCGGTATGAAACGTCGTAATTTGAAACTGAAAATGGGTGCAGAGAGTAAGAATTTGGCTCAAAAATCACATTCAGGAGTCAAATTTCCGACATTTCAGACATTTAAAAACAGCAGCGGGGTTTGGGCAAAATATGACCCATCGCCGTTTTCAGTAATTGGCATATTTTCGGTATAAAAAGTCGTAATTTGAAACTGAAAATAGGTGCAGAGAGTCATAATTTGGCTCATAAATCACGCTCAGGAGTCAAATTTCCGACATTCAGACATTTTGAAAACTGCAGGGGGGTTTGGGCAAAATATGACCCATCGCTGTTTACAGTAATTGGCATATTTTCGGTATGAAACGTCGTAATTTGAAACTTAAAAAGATGCAGAGAGTCAGAATTCGGCTCAAAAATCACGCTCATGAGTCAATTTCCGACATTTCAGACATTTGGAAAACTGCAGGGAGG